>NW_018404662.1:2070414-2290111 GCF_002113885.1 Mizuhopecten yessoensis
GGATCAAGGACTACTATGTTTGTTAAAGTGAATGACTTTGACTTATATTCAAGGTCACAGGGGTCAAATTTGTTTAAAATCTTTAAACAACCTCATATGAATAACCATGGGTCCCAGGATGTTTATACTTTGCAAGTTGCATCCTGAGATGAAAGGCTATACAATGTGTTCAACATAATGACTTTGTTCGACTTTCAATCACAGGGGTGAAATGTTTTAAAAAAAAATAACAGGGTCTTTTGAACGAATTTTAATCATAAATACTGATATTTTGCCTGTAGCTTTATTTAAGATCACTTTTAAGGTTACAAGTGTGAGTTTTATACCAGGTGAGCGATGCAGGCCCATTGGGCCTCTTGTTTAAATCGTATTTGAGGCGAAGCCACGTCAAACTATGATAATGCTCATGTTCATATGATATTTCTTCTTTCACACTCTGCAATTTGATGCGGCAATACAATGCAATATTTTTTACGCGTGTGTGCTGAGCATTTTGGGAGGACCGAAGTTCTAAAATAGCAGAATGAAAACATCATAAAAGTCAATATTCTATAGTCTCAGATAGAAGGATTATTCGTAACATCACGTATGACATGAATTTCGTGAAAAACAATACCTTGTTGCGGTCGTATTAGATATAAATGACGTCACGTTGTTTACACTGTCCGTGGAGTCAGATTCTGCAATGCATATATTCTATTTTTATGATTTCAAGCACTCACTTTCGACACCATAATACCAACAATATATTCAGCAGTGCCTGACACTAATATAACCAAAGCAACTATAATTGCCAAATTTGCCGTTAGCAATGAAAGAAAGGTTCGTTTAACAATCTTCGACCTTTTATCAAAATACAAAGCTAACACTATGGAAGACTGGTCAGTAAGGTTGAAAAATGTGCGCTTGGAATTCGGATGTCTTTATCAAATCATAGACAATACAAGTTGTATAACGCTGGTCTATATTAATTTTTATAATAACAAATATGCTTAAAATAATTTTCCGTCGGAGTGATTCGAATCCCCCAAAACCTGAAAAGCGCTGGACTCAATGGAACCTCTGCTAGACCTTCTCGTTTATAGAACGGTCCAGTTACGCCCCTTATCACAGAACCAAATGGCGACACATTGATGATATATACGTAGATTAGTCTTAATGATCGAAAATAAATCGACACGCGACAAGATCATTTACAGAAGGAGTATATAGAAAGGCCATCGGGGAACCCACATGGGTATTCGCGCCTATGACGACGATGCATATATCGGTACCATCCATAGCAAAGCCATGACACAAACGATGGCCTGGAATTACAGATCTTCCACATATTCTGGTCCGTGTCTATTTCTAACGTGTCAGGCACGTGCTACAGTGCAGTAGGGCCACCGACCTGGTACTGCCAAAATTACAAGAAAGAACAGGCTTTAGTGACTAAAAGATCTAACTGGAGACTCAAAACGAGTTAGGGAATTACAGGGTCGTACTCATAGAGACAAGGAGCTGTACCACAGGGCCTGACTGGAGACTCACATAGACCAGGAGACTTGTGTCTCACAGAGACAAGGAGTACCACAGGGCCTGACTGGAGACTCACACAGACCAGGAGACTTGTGACTCACAGAGACAAGGAGTACCACAGGGCCTGACTGGAGACGCACACAGACCAGGAGACTTGTGACTCACAGAGACAGGGAGCACTACAGGGCCTGACTGGAGACTGACACAGACCAGGAGACTTGTGATTCACATAGACAAGGAGTACCACAGGGCCTGACTGGAGACGCACACAGACCAGGAGACTTGTGACTCACAGAGACAGGGAGCACTACAGGGCCTGACTGGAGACTGACACAGATCAGGAGACTTGTGATTCACATAGACAAGGAGTACCACAGGGCCTGACTGGAGACGCACACAGACCAGGAGACTTGTGACTCACAGAGACAGGGAGTACTACAGGGCCTGACTGGAGACTGACACAGACCAGGAGACTTGTGATTCACATAGACAAGGAGTACCACAGGGCCTGGCTAGGGACTCTCACAGACAGGCCCTGTAGTACTCCCTGTCTCTGGGAGTCACAAGTCTCCTGGTCTTTGTGAGTCTCCAGTCAGGCCCTGTGGGACTCCTTTTCTCTGTGAGTCACAAGGCTCCTGGTGTGTGTGAGTCTCCAGTCAGGCCCTGTCGTACTCCTTGTCTCTGTGAGGCACAAGTCTCCTGGTCTGTGTGAGTCTCAAGTCAGGCCCTGTGGTACTCCTTGTCTATGTGAATCTCAAGTCTCCTGGTCTGTGTAAGTCTCCAGTCAGGCCCTGTAGTACTCCTTGTCCATGTGAATCACAAGTCTCCTGGTCCGTGTGACTCACACAGACCAGGAGACTTGTGATTCACATAGACAAGGAGTACCACAGGGCCTGACTGGAGACACACAGACCAAGAGACTTGTGACTCACAGAGACAAGGAGTACCACAGGGCCTGGCTAGGGACTCTCACAGACCAGGATAATTGAGAATCACCGAGACAGGGAGTACTACAGGGCCTGACTGGAGACTCACACAGACCAGGAGACTTGTGACTCACAGAGACAAGGAGTACCACAGGGCCTGTCTGGAGACTCACACAGACCAAGAGACTTGTGACTCACAGAGACAAGGAGTACTACAGGGCCTGTCTGGAGACTCACACAGACCAGGAGACTTGTGACTTACAGAGACTAGAAGTATTCTAGGAACTTAGATGTATCTAGTAACTAACACAAACCAAAAGTACAATAGGACTGGGAAATTGACTCACACAATGCAGGAACACTAGCTATATAACAGGCGTGATACAGGACGGGGCTACAAACACAAACATAGACAAGCTGGTGACTGACTAAGACTTAAGACTCACTAGAGTCTATAGAGATGTGCGGAAAAATATCTCTTACATGACGTCACTATGCAAAAACAATGATATGAACTTATGCCGTGGCAAGATTGATGTAATTTTATTCTTTATGGGTTTTTTTTTTTCAAAAACAAATGTTGATTTTTCACTATAAATGCACTAAGTTTTAAACATTAGGGTTTACTTTACACATGAATGTAATATACATTACATGTTTATATAAATGTTGCTTCATGATGTTTTGAAAATATTAAAACTGCACTCAGTAAACTTATCTAATATCGTAAACGTATTCCTACAGTCCCGTTTAAAGGTAAGGGCTCGCTACTGAGACAGTTGTCTTTTGATTCGGGGAAATGTAAATATCTAGTTTTGAGACAATATTTCATCTTTTTAGCGCATTGCTCATTCTTAAATGATTTGGATAACCTGGACATTTCTATCGTTATCACCTTCGGATTCCCCCCCTAACACAGTGTTAACACGTGCAAGATACGAAGAGGAGTGAACCTATTCCGTTTCAATAAATCAGCCCAAATCAATGGCTTCCGTAACAATAATCAGCGGATGTAACCGACGGGAGGTAAACATATCAGCAAATCACAGCAGGTTACACAACATGACGCGAGATACTAGGATATGTTATTCACCACATTTTACTATTTATCTCCCTCAGAATGCAAGATGATATCACCCGCCAATTTATTAATACCGAAAACCACTGATGTTGCCCCTTTAAAATCAGCCGGATTTGTAGGAGGCGTTTATCAGACTGTAAAATATTGTTTCTCGACGTTAATTAAGCCAGTTTAGATAGAGCTAGCAGCGTTGCGTTTTCATAAAAGTAGGAAAACGTTTAAGATGTGTGTTATGTGTCGTCACTAAACTCAATTACATCAGCCAAAATAAGCTTAAATTTAATCACTCTATGTTCACAAAAACTTACTTGGGCTGTTTTGTCAGCTGGTGCCTTAGTTTTACCGATTGCCCTAGCTGTGAATGTTTTTCATTCAATGGGTATTTCAATGTTAACTTGAAGCCTTGGTCAGACCGACATAATTCGTGTTCATGCAAAAAGTACAATTACTGTTAAGGTTTCCGTGTACTTTGTATATGAAAAAACACGACTCCAGTGCCAGAAGAGAGATTAAGATTATCACCAAATTATGGCTCTAGACTAACACCCCATACATCATCTCCGACTACATCTGATAGACGAGATAAGTTATACTTTTGAACATTAGAAGAAGAATAAACTCAGCTGCAACCTTTGGTGAGTGTACTTCACTAGGAAACGATCACGGAACAAACAACACCTAAAAACGTACAAACAGCACCCGCGTAACACTAAAAATTAGTTATCAAATATTCGAACAGGAACGCCAAAGATAAATATCATCTAAACAACACTTTTACAAGGAAAAACAGTTCAACAAATCTCAAAGTGTACCCAATCAAGAAACAAATAACGTCAATAAAAGAAGCTAACATCGATATATCAAAGGAAAACAAAGCCACTCAAACAAAGAACAAACAACACTTCAACAATACAAATGCAAGGAAATACCGAAGTGTCAGTCAAGCCGTTAGTAAATCGAAACGCTATACAACTAGTGTATGATATGATCAACGGAATGGTTTTCATGGATAACCTTAGAAATGTAACAACAGGATAAGACCACGTGTTCCAGAACCTGCTTCATCGACGACAATCACCATGTAAATAAAGGTCCCATGTAATCACATGTAAATAAAGGTCACATGTAATCACATGTAAATAAAGGTCCCATGTAAATAAAGGTCACATGTAAATCCATGTCATATCACACACAGAGGATATCCTAATGAGATCATAATGGCGACTATAAAACCTCCCCACAGTCCTAATCAACCTGCATCTCTATAAACTCGGTTTCGAACTTTGCCCCTCCTGTGAATTTGTCGCAAACCATATTCTAGGCAAGCTCTTGAATATCAAATCAAATGAATTATTTAAAACTGTAAGTTGAGGAGTAGGGAACTTACTATAGAGAAAGGGAAAAATCGAAATCGCCATGTTTATAGTACAGGTTAGTAGTGATTTGTCCCTGTTGGCAATATTTAATTTTTTTAATTTAAGATCGAGGAATGCGGCTGATGTAGATGAGTTCTTAATATTATGGTCAGGAGGATAGATACGACCGACGTTGTCAATAAACTTATTGTTATTTACAATTAATTGACCTCATCGATATATTACAAAAGGAAATTTGAGGAATTTGGAAGTTTTTATTAAGGTTTAGTAGATTTTGTGTGCTCTTCAATAAATTCAGCCTCATAAGAAAACAAGACAAGCTGGCCAGATGAGGGGTATATTTGGATTCCTACAGTCTCCTGGGAAATCTAGCCACCGAAATCAACAAAGGTTTTGTCAACTAGGAACTTAATTATTCTGTCCTTTTCAATCCTTAGTATATTGCATTTTTACATTTGAGTGTTTTTGACAAAAATCGAAAGCAAACAAGACTCAAACTAGAAATAAACCATCACTCAAATAAGAAATAAAATACAGTGTACACTTGAAAAGATATAAACAGTACTCAAACAGGAAGAGCAACATACACTTAAATTTGCGTTGTCGTTTTTTAATTTCTCGTAGCTCTTATTCTTCTATTGTGGTTATATCTGACCATTACAAAAACAATCGTTATTCCATTATACCATATAAACAATATACTAAGTAACAGTTAAAATCGTTTCCAGGGGTCAACGTCTGTTTTTAGGATCAGTATCTTCCGATTCACAGAAACGTTTTATTTTCCCATCTTTCGAATGTGAAAGTCGGTGTTAAGAGTATGTGGTGTTGTGTGAGGCCATCCATCATACTTGATAAGCGTCGATAGGACCGAGATAAAACAAGGGTTAGCTTACGTTTGATTGAAAGGCCGCTTATGTTCGGGTAAAATTCTAGTTCCAGAACATCCGACCAGTGTCAAGTTGGCATCGCTGTATTATAGTATGTATTGTATGACATGTATTGAAATAGCAAATAAAAAATGAGATTTGTGTATCAAAATATTTACATGTGTAATCTTCTAGAGATAAGGACCAGTTTAGACACGTGGTTCCCAGATGCAAGCAGTTAAGTCAAAACTTCATTTTGAATAAAATCAAATCATATCAAAATAGTTATCATGATAGACTTAATATTGCGGACACCTGACTGACTGCAAACATACTGTATATGTAATGGTGGGAATGATATGTTCATGTAGGTTAACATTTATACTATCCCTTACATGAATGGTTTACATTGTAATACGAGACCTTAAGCTGGATACAAAGAACGTTTGAGATATGGATGATTGATCACAATCTCAATAAGACCTATCGACGGAAGTGACGCTTGTAGATATTCCATCCAACTTGTGAAAAAAACATTTTTTTGTATTGCCAATCGAAATAAGTTAAAGATTCCCCTTGAAAACAAGTACTGAAGTATAGACAATATTGTGTAACCGGTAATGCCTAAATTTCGTTCAGATTTCTGAAAGCCGTAGGTTCGAACCTTGTACGTTTTGTCTCGTATGTTCAGTTGTATTACGTTCTGAACATAAGAAGTAAATGACGTACTCGAGTGTATATAAATCGAGAGGCAGATAAACCTAACACGAACCTGTGATACCAGGACGAGTATTTTCATGCCAGATTAACAAAGGCTTAAATGATGTAACGTAGATTAGTACCGGTAAAACAATGGCGGTCATGTCGGATCGCATTGACGAGAAAAACCTTTGATGTCTGCCAGCACGCGTTGTCGCGTAATTAACGAGATAGCGCGGTAATTACACGTCACATGCACGTAATCACACATTAGCATAACCATCGTTGCCAATCAACGGTAAATACAAGATGGCGGATCGCCGAATACCAAGCATTGCAAGGTCATGAATCTAACGACCCGCGGGCTCCATGCCATATCATTGTTGTGTGGCTGAGGCAGTATCGTTATTGTGAGGTATAATTCCTATAAATCTACCGAGGCTAGATACATGTACACGCCGGCCTTACATATTTTATTGTCGTCATAAATCTGGGGGGTTTGAATGCAAGTCAAGCACGTGCAAGATCGCGGCAATTTTTACATATTCCATGGAGCCATTTATAAAGAATCTTGCATTAATTACTGTGCCCCGCCCTACCACGCTTCCGATGATTGTAGCAATTCTCGTTTGATTGTTTCGCGTGATATATGGTGTAAGGATAGTCTACCAATGCATGGGTTCTACCTATCTTTTATTAACATAATTCCGTTTGGTGTTACGATGACTGTTGAGTAAAGCGTATGTGTGACTGAGGAATCCCTATGTCAGACTGATCTTGAATCGCTTATATGTTAAAGAAACAAACAAATTCGTTTCATCTCGATGCTATCGATTTGTAATTATGTTTAAAATATTAACTGCAGGCTTTTTTTTTAGAAAATTAAGAATGAGAACTTTTCAAAATTGAGAAATAATAGATAATGGACTCGGGGAAAAGGTCAATGGTTGTTCACAGTCTCTATAAGCCGTTGAACGAAGTGCGATGCAGTACAGGTATGAAGGTCAGTGGCTGTTCACAAAATAGGACGTCGTTTTTGAGTTCTCGGGTGAAGGTCATTTGTTGTTCACGCCGTAGAAGGCAGTCTTTAGTTGTTCACGTTGTAGAACGCAGTCTTTAGGATGTGGTACTCGGGTGAAGGTGATTGGTTGTTCACGCCGTAGAACGCAGTCTTTAGGATGTGGTACTCGGGTTTAGGTCATTGGTTGTTCATGTCGTAGAACGCAGTCTTTAGGATTTGGTCCTCGGGCGGAGGTCATTGGGTGTTCACACAATAAGGGTTAGCCTTAAAGATGTTGTATACTATACTGGATGTTAACGACCAGTCGGTCACTTGTTCAAGCGAATTTTTAAACAATATGTTTTGCATTAAACAGCTACGGAAAAAACATATCCTAGTTTAAAAGGATGTTTCGTATGTGAATCTCGGCGACACAACGAGAAAAACACGTCTATCGGTTATTCGGCCGATTTGATGATTTAGATCAACATTATCTTGTTCTGATGCGAAATGTACATATCTTTGTGTTGCTGCCCAAACAGGATTCATATGTCTGCGCAAATCAAAGACCAGTATTAGTCCACTTCGAAGACAAAGTGTCATGACCATGAACAATCTTACAGATTCGGGCCCCAATGTCAACTGTCAGTGAAACATTTCGTTAAAATCAGGCATCATGTGCATATGCGAAACAGATGATTTGTTATTTTGCTTCGCGTCACGCTTATCGCTTTGAGAAAAAAATTAAGTTTCGTTCATTTCGCCTCTCGCGTATACACAAGCTAGCCCATGTCTGTTTGGTTAGCGTATAATACACAATTTATATTCCTTGAGTCAGATCAGGAATCAGTTGTGCCCAACACGCATACTTACTGTGTACACTGCCAATACCAGAGCTTGTTCGATTATTTAAACGTCATCTCCAAGGTTACAAAGGTTACGTCAGAAGGTCATCGCCTGTGGTCTTATTCGCCATCCGAATCAGTAAGTTTATAGTCACCGTGATATTACATATCAATTCAGGACTTGGTGCGAGTAAATCCTACGAGCCGGTATCAACTTGTGTAAAAATCGACATCTGATAGGCATCAGTAACACTTGACAGTCTGTCTAAGAAATAAAAAGCGACATCCAACGTTACTATCGCAATAAACAGAACGATTACAGAACGTTTTAACCCCGAGTATGTTTACGATAGCCTTTGAACATCGTTTACAACGTAAACATCCGGTCGTGTGTGCACGTCGGAATCCTCTTCTTTTGGATTATGAGTGTTCTTTTTTCTGCTCTCTGGAATAATTCTGCTGCAGTAGGTCGTTTCGTGGGTATAAACATTCGGACTGACAATACTGACGATAAGATATAACGATCTGACAAAAGAGAGCGATGATGAATTGTGACGGCACGCCTCACACAACACGAACGTGTGTATAACGTTATACTATGTCGATAATCATGGTTAAAAATGATTTTATTAATTTATCATTATAATAATAATAAAAATGTTTATTCAGGTAAAAGATACATGGCAAACATAAAATTACATTACACAAGCAATGAGATCACAGAATGGTATTTGATGAAAGACTAACCTTCAGATATCACAAAATGCATAGGAATAAAAATTATATTATTTCAAGTAAAAAACATATATTCAGCTCTAAGTTGTAGTATTATCACAGTTTGTATGAATATCACATGAAATTTTAGAGGTACAGACGGTGAATAATAGTCTTGAACTGATAATCTTTTACCTAGGATGGCCCATGATTTTTTTTTTTTTAGATTTCCAATGGGGTCCTTTAGAAAAATATTAGCAACCGGTCAAGATGATACGATGGTTCTTATAATGAATGCTACAATTATTTAAGGAACTTAAAGTGGTATAGGATAATTAAATATTATAAAAAGACAAATTCATTTTGATGTTCCGTTTTAGCTATTTCCATCAAGTGATGTTTAACCTGAAGTTTAAATTGATGTTTTTTGTGTAGACATTTGATTGACCTAGGTAAGGAATTCCAGTCTCTGATTCCATCACAGAAACAAGTGGAGGCCTCAGCTCCCCTAAAAGATTGTACTAACAAATTGTGTTCACAAGATCTTTGTTCATATACTTTGGACAACACTGATGATAGATATTAAAACCATGATTGAGACGAAGCTGTTTAACTCTATGCTTTACATTTAGCATATTTAACGAGGCAAGTTCCTCAAATGAAATTCGTTTCATATGGTCCAACCGGAGAATAAATCTTACAACTTTGTTCTGCATAATTTGTAGTTTCTGTTGAAATTTTTTGGCTAGGCCGCTGTACCAGGACGAGCAGGCATAATCAAAATGGCATTGTATCAGTGCTGAACAGTGTTTTTCTGGATTTTATTGATAGACATTTACTATTTCTATAAAGAAATTTCAGTTTCTGGTTAATTTTATGAATTGCGTTGAGTAATATACTTTCCCCAGATAGGAATTCATCTAGCTGAACACCAAGATATTTTATTGAGGATTTGGACTCAATTTAAAGTCCGTTGTAGTTTACTTCGATACTTTCACCTGGTTAGGTTTTGAGTTTTCTTTTGGATCCAAAAATTATACTTGCAGTTTTACCCAGATAAATGGAAAATTAGTTGTCTACAAGCAATTACAACATGATTCAAGAACTTGAGAGAGATTTTCTGAAATTGCTTTGGGATCCCTATGTGAGAAAAGTATAGTACTATCATTAGCATACAGTAGCAACTTACAGTCAGAATCAATACTGATTTGCATGTCGTTAACATATGCTTAAAACAAAAGAGGACCCAGAATACTTCCTTGTGGTACTCCACAAGTTACACGTCCTGCATTAGATGTTACATTGTTTATATGAACAACTTGCTTTCTGTCAGGTACATAGGATTTAAACCAGGAGATAGATTCGACACCCGTAATTTTTAATTTGTCACAGAGAATTTCATAATTGACGGTATCAAAAGCTTTTTGTAGATCGAGTAGTATACCCGTAAATAAACCATTGGATGTTTGAGATTTTATGTGATCAAAAAGATGTATAAGACAGGAATCTGTTGAATAAGATGATCTGAATCCAGGTTGGAATTCGTACAGCAAATTATTATCTGACAAAATAGTTCAAGCTGTCTATAAACAGCCTTTTCTAATAATTTAGAAACAATATTGAGTATGCTTATTGGACGGTAGTTTTCTGCTTCCAGTCGACTGTTCTTTTAAAAAAGAGGTTTGACCTTGACAAGTTTTAATTCATCAGGAACCTTTCCCTCCGATATAGAAATATTTATTAAAAATGTAATAGGAACCTATAAAACTGGTGCTGCATCTTTCAAATATCTGGCAAGAATTCCATCTAGACCTGTAGTTTTTCCACTATTAAGATTGCATAATTCTTTAAAAACAAAATCTTCTGCAACATGTTTCAAGTAAAACTTATTTTGTTGGGATTTCTTTCAACATAAAAAATCTGTACAAGGGTAGAAGACGAATGGTAACATTCCTGAGGGACTAGGAGGCTTTTCCTCCAATTTGGATGCAATATTTGTAAAAAAAAAATATTAAAATGATTGGCAATATTCAAACCATCATGGTAATTAGTACCAGCAATCTCAAGGACGACACTTCCATCTGATTTGGGATCTTTCTCATAACCGAGATTTTTGAACTTTTTTAATTATTTTTATTATCAGCTATTTGCTCTTCAAAATAATTAGCTTTGTTTTTTTTACATTGTCGCTGTGTCCAATTGCAAAAAAAGCAGAAGGATTTATAATCCTCAGATTTACCATATTTATCAAATTTATGCAAATATTTGTCTCTCTGGTTAATGTTATCTAAAATATCAGAATCAGCCTTATTTCCTTTACCGGTGCTATGCTGTCAAGTACTCTTGTAAAAATGTCTCTAAAAGAAGACCAAGATTCTTCAAGGTTTTTCCCCAAAAAACACTTTTCCCAATTGGCTTCAAGTAATACATTAATGAGGACATTTTTATCATACTGTTTGGTTGATCTTATTCTAACATTATTGTGTTTATTAAAAACCTACTTGACAGGACTGCGAGTGCAGTATGTAAGAAAGTGGTCACTGAGTCCGATGGTTATAACCCCCGACTGACTAATTGTTTCTGTGGCGTTGCATAATATATGATCAATGAGAGATTTAATAGACTCCGTCACTCTGCAAAGTTTTAAGTCGATAATAAAATTCTTCATAGTATATGTAATATTCAGATGGACTCCCGTGTGTGTGTATTATATATGAAATACTGTCTTAAAAATGATACATGTAACATTATATTGTGTCCTACATATGAAATATTGTCTTAAAAATGGTACATGTAACATGCTATTGATGCAACTAATGAATATCGAATCAAGCAAATGCCAATGTCCTATTAATGTTATGGAGTTTGCAATGAAACACTTGTATTAGGATACAGACGTACGGATTTATTGTAGTCATCTCAAACAATAGCATGCGCTCGTCAACAGTTTTCAGGTTATGGATGCAAACAGAAATATGTCGCAGATGTACGTCCGTTATAGTGTATATCAGATATCTGCCTAAATCAATATATAAATGTAAATTGTAAAAGCCTTTAATTTAATCTTCTTGTTAACGTACAATCATCAACCATGCAGTATAGAAAAACTGATGGTGGTATGCTGACAACATCAACTGCAATGAACCAATGGAGGAGATGGACGCGAAGACCTGCTGCCAATGACAATAGAATAATTCTCGTCAAGTGCAAAAACAATAAAACAATGATAATCCTTAAGGCAGGCGTAAAATGTACATGGAGGTAGGAGAAGTACTTTGTATGACCTCGTCAGTCCCGAAACATTCCTAGATGTCGTTCTGTACACAGAAGACCTTTGTTTCGTGTTAGGTCGGAGTCAAAGGGATACACAGGATATTGAATTCCATAGTCAGAATTATGATATCTCGTGACCTTGATAACTCGCCTTTGATGTTAGAGTATGAAGATAGGAGTATGACCCAGAGGGGTAGGGTGTCCGTGTGTATTATAACGGATTCGGTGTGCTGATAACGTTCACTCTCGTCACAAACTCTCGTTCTACGTAACAGGAACATGTCAGGGAAATTTAAGTTAAGTTTTAATCAACTTCTTAACACCAAATTATGTACAATAATTATACAAACGAAAATTTGATGTTGTTGGTGGGGAGATAATTTGAGTTAACTGTCAACATATTTGGGTCCAAAATTTAGAAAATACACCAGGAGCAGTATTCAGTATTCCGAAAAGTTTGGCCTTATAAACCAATTTCGAATGCTTCTCAAGAAAAATGACAACAAAGCCATCCTATCGCACAGTCAACTTTTGACTATTGCCTGACAAACTCGAAATGGCTGACAGCGGCGCGCAACAGCCAATCCGATTTATTGGTTAATAGTTTCAACTGTTGACTTGCAAACTCTGATTGACAAAGGTGCGCAACAAGATTCAAATGCATTCTTACAAAACAATGGCAGTACATGTAGGCATCACCCTATATGGTACTGACAATCTAATCGTTTGTATGCGATGTCGGACATCATTTGTTATTATTGAGCAGGTAAAGAAATATTAACAATACATCCAATACATCGGAAACAAGTTTTGACCGTTGATTGATTAGAAATAAAAGATCGGTGATAAAGAAGTTAAATGTCATGATTCCATCACCAAGTCCCACACAATTGTTGGAAACTCCGCTCATTTAGTCTAATAATATTCCGTAGAGGTTTCAAACGTGTCTGATTTCCGTGTGTTACACGCACACGTTAATAAATGGTTGCGTGGTTAAATAATTAAAAATGATTTTTACGCGCTTCGAAGTATAAACCCGCTGCTTGTCTTGTATGTTGCGATGTCCAAATTCATACTGGAATAAGTCGTTTTTATTTTTAAATAACTTAGACGTAAATCCGACTAAATAAGAGGTTTAATTCAGTCCCTGGTTACATTCTAGGTTAGTTCCAGAACATCGCCCTCTCTTACTCATCAGTTGAATGTCCCGGATGTCTGTCAACACTGACGAGCAAGAGGATCTTTCCGGGGACCCCCTCGAGGGTGGGTGATGGACTGCCGTGGAAAGTGAGCAGAGTATCTCTTACCCCATCCATAACGTAACACTCAGCCAATCGTACTGTTAGATGTCTATCTATGATAACGTAAAGTATACCGTCAAGGAGTTTATTTTTGTTTGTAACGTCAAACCATTTCATTTAAAGATTTATCTCCTGTAATAATCGCCACCAAATTACGCGAGTTTATCATTATCTCCAAGACGAAACTGGCATTATTTAAATCTAGTACAGTACTTACTATGTATTTCTGTTTTAGGGCGATGTTTATTAGTTTCAAAAAAAGTTAATTTTGTGCGGATAAATATAAAAAGAGTTGTCTTTCGTCTGCGGCCGTCTTCTTTTTCGTGATGTTTTGCCGTAGTTATGTGCATAGGTACACTTCTATACAACACGTGCGTGTGGCGACCTATTTTCATGTGCCTTTATTTACACGTGTATCATTATGACAGGAGTTTGTTATTAAGAGTATCCGTTGACTGGTAATTTACCTGCTAACCCCGCCTGTTGTTAGAGAACATCGCTACATACGCCGTAACGAGCCGTGAAATTGAGGCTGAACACCCCTAACAAGAACCTTTACATTCCCGCGGTGTTACACAAATATTTCCTCTCCAAGGTTGAGTGCAAACCTTTCATCGACGTCTTACAATTCATGCTCGTCGCCTTCACAGAATGTAGCACATCTAAAGTCACATGGTCTTAGCAGGGTTTAATAATGTTTGTGTTAACAAGTAAATTTGATTTATCATTTTGTGTCAAACTAAAGTTACAAATGAGAGACCAGGAAAGTTAGACCACATGCAACTTTTAGAAAACGGCACTGGTTACATTTGTGACGTGTCTTTGTTTTGAATATCAACAAACCTTTATGATGAAGTGTCAAAATGAAGTGTCAAAAATTAAATTCTAATCTGTTTTAAAATAAAACTATTTGCGTTCTGTCATATCCACGGCGCCATTTGGACGGGGACATGTGTAGACAATTATTGTGATTCATCTGTACAATTTATGCGTATGTTTATAAAGGAGATGTCATCAAGAGGGGTCACCCTGTATCTATAATGAATACACAAGGGGGGTCATCCTGTATCTATAACGAATACACAAGAGGGGTCGTCCTGTATCTATAACGAATACACAAGAGGGGTCGTCCTGTATCTATAACGAATGCACAAGAGGGTCGTTCTGTATCTATAATGAATACACAAGAGGAGTCGTTCTGTATCTATAATGAATACACAAGAGGGGTCGTTCTGTATCTATAACGAATACACAAGGGGGGTCGTTCTGTATCTATAATGAATACACAAGAGGGGTCGTTCTGTATCTATAACGAATACACAAGAGGGGTCGTCCCGTATCTATAACGAATACACAAGAGTGGTCGTCCTGTATCTATAACGAATACACAAGAGGGGTCGTCCTGTTTCTATAACGAATACACAAGAGAAGACATCCTGTATCTATAACGAATACACAAGAGAGGTCGTCCTGTATCTATAACGAATACACAAAAGAAGACATCCTGTATCTATAACGAATACACAAGAGGGGTCGTCCTGTATCTATAACGAATACACAAGAGGGGTCGTTCTGTATCTATAACGAATACACAAGAGAGGTCGTCCTGTATCTATAACGAATACACAAACGAAGACATCCTGTATCTATAACGAATACACAAGAGAGGTCGACCTGTATCTATAACGAATACACAAGAGAAGACATCCTATATCTATAATGAATACACAAGAGGGGTCGTCCTGTATCTATAAAGAATACACAAGAGGGGTCGTGCTGTATCTATAACGAATACACAAGAGGGGTCGTCGTGTATCGATAACGAATACACAAGAGAAGACATCCTGTATCTATAACGAATACACAAGAGGGGTCGTCCCGTATCTATAACGAATACACAAGAGTGGTCGTCCTGTATCTATAACGAATACACAAGTCAGATATATCGTGAACAGATATGCACGATTTGATGATGCAACTTAAATAACGTGTAATTGAAATACAGTATATTACAACATATTCCAAACATTATATCGGCAATATAGTGGCTGATTTGGGTCATGCTTGCTTTTTTGGCTGCGACGACAAAACGACAAGCGCCGCGATTGACGTAATAAAAGATTTACCACTTTCCTGTCTGACATCACTTAGAAGTAAAAAGTTATTTTACAAATCAGTGTAAATTCAACTACTGACCACTCTCGACGTTGTTGAGCATTACACTGAAAAATCTAGCTTGTCAGTAAGACATTACACCCCGTTCTTATCTCTTAGATATAACATCAGTAACAGTTTATGAAGAGTACATGTACAATGCGGTGTATATTGAGGAAACACAATAAATATATATATACATTTGTACATTAAAGCATTGGCGGTTTGTCATTAACCATGGTAAGAAGTTAAGATATTTTCGTGTTTACATGTACGAAATGTTTACCCAAATTTCATATTTCTGATATATTACAACTGTTTAGCAGTTGGATAAATTTAAACTTGTTAGCATGATTCACGATTCTTTGATGAATTTATATCTCATGTCGACATAAAAGGACATACCAAAATGGAATGCATCTTCACCATCATTTTTATTACATAATATACATAATCTGTTTCCTCTTTTGATATATTTACACCTTCTTTAAACCACAATGGCGGTCTCGGAACTGTAACCAGTTCTAGTGTTCATGACAGTAGCGTCGCTTACTTTTGTTAAACAGCACTTCTTTCGCCGTGACAAAGGGAGGAAAGGAGTTGTATATACTGAGAAATGCAAAATAAGAAGCATGCATACTCTACCTCTTTAGCTAAGTAAAGTTTTCGCGGCAAACATGCATCATTAAAAAGATGAATATTAAAAATAAAAATGATGGGGGTTGTGCTATTGATGGTGCAAGTGTTCAACCTTTGTGATTAGTACCAGACGAAGTATATGAACTCGCTCGATAGTGTTAGAAACATTTCATTATACCACAATATGACAAACAAAATATTGACAAAATCACATAAATTGTCGAATTAATGCACTTTTCAATAGTCGTACTTGTAAACGTAATGTCTTCTGTTGGTATGTTATATGCATCGTACATTCTTTTGCAATGTTGACGATGGTGTTTTTTTTCGAATTTGTGTGTTTTCTTTCTGACTTCAAATCATTGGTACCTGGTATGGGTTTGTCTTATGAACCTTGCAACCATTATGGCACATTGTAGAGATATACACATTACTTTTTGCTGATAATGAGTACATGTATATGCAACCTTTAGCTAATCAATAAATATGTTACAGATCTAATAGGCCTGTGTCGTTAAGAAGAAGAGATAACACGCACATGCGCAATCTTATCTGACTGAGTACATCGACCTATCAGAGTATGAACACCTAAGGCATTTCCGACATCTCGCCAACATTGACCGATAGCAAAGCTACGGGTTAATTAATTATGAATTAAGATGTCGACAACTGCCGGACTGTAAGTTACCCACGTGGGTGGGAAGTACTACTGGGATACTACTACCATGTCAATCATCGTACTCATACAGCCACCTGCTTCAATGAGTTATGAATGGTAATAAAGAGGTTAGTTTTCGGCTGAAATGAATCTTCTTAAAACAGTATTTTTTTCTTTCTCTCTCTTAATTTGGCTTCAGTGCAGTCATTGATTCATTGTCAATGACGTCATGGTTCAAAGGTCAATCATGTCATAAGTCTATAGTAAATGACGTGGTTCCAACATTATGGTCAATGCAAATGGTTTAAAAATCAGCGTCGCCATTTGTTCACAGTATTTTAGTGGTCCAATGCAAGTTTTCTTCCTGGTCCAACGTACTATGCATAACTCTGTATTAAACATTTGTGGACCATTTCTCCCTGATTCCATTTCAGAGAAGTATGGCACTGGCCGTGTATATAGGAAAATCTCGGCGAATTCGACGGGAGATGTACACGGCGGTCACTGACTCTCGGGGAGCAGTGCTACATACGTTATCCGTGCTGGGGTTATACGTACCTTTTCTCTGTCTCGCCCTATGTTTACCCAATTCGTCATTCCCACTCCATCGTAAGTCGTCTGCTTGTCAAACAAAATGTACTTTTTACCATTTTAATGGGAATTCTCAATATCACATGCATACTTTTTTACGATAATGATAGCGTTCCGTCCATAATATTTATTTCCTCGTTTTTTTGAATAAATGGCTGTAACTCGTTTCGCCCATGTAATGGTTTGAGCGGCGAACACATACGTTGCTTAAAGTTTTGTATCGGGAAAGATTCTTTCTAGAGCTTATGTTTTGAAATACATAAAATGTTGTGTGTCATTCCTAAAGGCAATGGTTATTCCCCACAAGCGAAATATATGTAGACGATCACAATCTTCAACAATCGGAAAAAGGCAATTATGGGGGCTTTTATACTGGTTCTTTCAAGCAACTAGATCTTCTATGCCCGAGTCAAGTGTGGCTCGGGTACACTCATTAGAACATTAGCCGTCAATAAAATCTAAAGAACGTATTTAAAGTCAGTGTTTTGGAAATAGGATATCACATTTATTTGAGTTTGCATATAGCAAATGTTGAATAGAGTAACATGTGAAGCGCACTCACTGATCGTAAAATAAATGTAGGACGCTTAACTTCCTCTCTTTATTGTTGTCTTCTTTGCTTATTGTGCCATATCGTTCGTTCTGTTATTTAAAAGTTATATAATGATAAACATTGTCCTTTCGACTTTAAACAATAGAATTGAAGAGATGCAACGCCAATACATTGACCTGTAGTTTATTTCGTAACGACATTATAAGACTTACCCTCAAAAATAAAAGGGTATGAATTTACCCTATATTCTGTAGCCGATGTAACCGATATGACCTGTGCTTTAGAGTCCTACGGCTTATAGTTCTATCAAAGGGACTACTATAATGACAAACCAATGTCACAAGTGACCTACGGATTATAGTCCTATCAAAGGGACTACGATAATGACAAACCAATGTCACAAGTGACCTACGGCTTAGAGTCTTATCGGAGGGACTATTCTGGTAACACACCAATATCACAAGTGATGACGGCTTAGATTCCTGTTAGAGAGACTTTTCTGGTAACAAACCAATGTCACAAGTGACCTACGGCTTAGAGTCCCATCGGAGGGACTGTTCTGGCGACTAAGGGTTTTCCTAGTACGGAGTCAGGGAGACATCTGACATAAGGTTCGAGTACTATCCGAAAGACTACAAATGACAAGCCTCAAAGAGCTTTTTTTAACATAAACCTGTTAATATAATACTGTCTAAAACTGCACACTCTTAACTGGACTCGAACCGGAGTCGTCCACCGGTGAGAGCAATTGAAGCATTCATTGTGTAAATATATAAACTAAGGGTAAAATAATTAACAATAATTATAACTTCAAACACTCACACAGCTAAGTCATAAGGGTAAGGACGAAGACCAGCAGTTCGAACGTATCCAGAGTTACTGGCCCATAACATACCGATGGCTTAGAATGGCCACAATCTGGCCATGATTTCGGCCCTTCTCGTGGTCAGTGCCTTATAGATATCGATGATTGACTGGTACCTGGCCATAATTACACACCGGTCAAGGCTGACCAGTACCAGCAGCTGGTCAGATAGGCTCTCTTTAGTCTGGACATCTCCCAGATGGATTTATAGGTTCCTCACAATTTCTGACCGTCATAAACTAGAGATAAAATGCCGGAGTGAAGCGGTGTTTGCGTACGTTAAACACTTTTATGACACCCAGTCATAAATATCTTTACCATTTCCTAGTTCAGTTCACGCCTAAAGGGTTGTAAACATTTGAATTTCTTTGAGTGCGATACAATTCACTAATCGGTCAGTATTCCGTTTCTTAACTATATTGTACTAATAAATCCGCCGCGCACAAAGAATCTTTCTGAAACAAGTCGCGTGATATACTGTAAATCTATGAAATTGACAAGTATTCTATTTTCGCGGGTCGTTTTAAGTACTCTGTTGTTTGTATGGGTATACAGTGCTTTGCTTTTTTTCTAGGGTTTAACTTCCTCGCAGCAGCTGATGTCAATTCTGTCCTCCATTACGACGACTGTGACATACACACCGATTTCATTTGCATACAGGTTTTATGTAGCATTAACGACCTTAATGAAGGTATAGCTTGAAAATGTATCAAGAGTTATGGAAAATAAAGGACGACGGATATAGGTTAGAAAGTCTTTTTTTGTTCGTCAGTCAAATATATTAGCTTGCCAACGCTTCGTTTGCAAAGTAGTTTGTTCAGATCTACGAATAAAGGTATTTTGGTCTTGAGTTAGGTCATCGTAGCTGAAAAGCAGATGATCAGTTATGATAAGTCGTTTTACCAATTACTGTCAGTTAAATTGTGGTCCATTGTACGTCACACTTTCGGCACTGTAAAAGAAAAGGATGACTGTTTCTTTTCTATAACTAGCATAATTGAATTTAGGACTTAGTAATAAATTCGCTCAGTGAAGGTAATAATTTAATGCGCTTGGCCTTTGTCTTAGTCTTTGGACAATGGTTGTCTATGTCCAATTCGATATCTATGGTTGAAAACTTTTTTGGTAAATTTTTGGTAAATGTTAAAAGTTTAAGTACAATTTTCTTTCTAGTAGTAATAGCTAGTAAAAATATCGCTAGATGTGATTTTGCTAGAAAATTGGGAATCCATTTATTTATCTACCAGATTCCTACTTCATTGTTTTCAATGTATGTCTCACATTTCCTACACCTCGACCACTGTCACAAATTCTAAAAATTGTCTTATATAAGCTTTATACTTTTAGCTAGGTTTTCGCTGGACAGTGTATATTTTATTTTTCATTGAATTGAAATTCATTTATGTTACGTCGCTACTGCTAAGCCTTACTCCCAAGTTTTGTTTTATGTTTAGCTATTTGGTTGTTGGTGCCTTTGAAAGTAAAACGTTGAGTATACGGAAGTTAAGTGTTAAAATATAATAAACGTTCAATTGTATTTTGTACCGAACATTTAGTGCTAACGACCATTGTTTAATCATTATTCATTTGAACTGTCGTGGACCGACACAAAGCTGTATCATCCCAAAAAAATCTAGACATGGATAATAATTCAAAGAAATAAACGTTTATGATATCAAGCAAAACAAAAACACACCAAAAAACCCCAAAAATAAACCGCACACACAAAGAACAGAACATTGAGATTCTCAAACTTCGACGTTTCGGCTGGTCTGATGAACAACTCAAAAAGGGTATCATCAATAGGGAAGCAAGTGAAATTTTCAAATGTATTTAAGTTCACAAGTATACACATAGTCAATGGGAAAGCATTTGTTAAAAACTGTATAAAAGTGTTATCATGATAAGGGAGACTGTGAATCCTGGCACACTTGTGTTAGTAATAAACATATGAGTGGGGTAACGAATAATGTACACTGTACAAAATGTAAATACGAGTTTATACACAAAGCAGCAGGCAATGTAGAGAGGGGATAAACAGATGTCATTATACTTATATAATGCGAAAAACATCAGATCCAGATTAAGAACTCTGCAAAAAGTATCTTGAACAGTACAAAACATCCTTCCGAATCTATTCGAGTAAGAATCGAGTACAAATCTTCTCAGTAGGTCGCTTACGAATTAGTGAACTTCGTACCTACATTAAACTTATCAGATCGACTAAAGATAATGACGCAGATGAGTTTAACATTCCCATTACAGAGGATAATCAATATGGTTAATGTATAAGGGAAAAAAATAACAAGGTCTAAATTTTAAAAAGTTGTGGAAAGGCTTATTCGAACTTGTCTGGGTTTGGTTGAACAGACAAAAAAGATATCTGAGCTCTTTACACGATAATTTGAAATGTTCCATTATCTGTCGATTGCTTTATTAACATGCGTCCGTCTTTTACTGCAGAGAGAGATACTTGTATGGGTTTTCGAGAAATGGTAGTGTAAACAAAAACTGCTATTCTGAAGGCAAAAAACTATTGATATGCAAACGGAGTACGCGAGGAGCATTGGGGGTCATCGAAGCTTCGAGGTACTCCTTATCTTCAAAACCTGCTCACTGTCTATTCCTCATTTTAAAGGCTCTGCGGGTAAATCAGATGTCAAACGTCCACGGCGAAACTCTAGGAACTGTAGCTGTTCAGTAAAGGCAAGCGTGTGATGTCTTCAGATACTAGTATCTGGTTAAGGGAAGGTAATCCCGACAAAAAAACTCCTGGTCCTCCAAGATATTCTAGAGAGCCAAGTTGCATACGCATGATTTTCCATAGCATACGAGGAGTCACCAGAGGAGCGGGAATATAGCGAATTGTCAAGGTATGAAAGGGGTTCTGGTAAATTGCAACAACTTGACAAGCATTCTATTTTCAAGAATCATTTAAAAAAAAATGACCGGACGAGTGGACAGCACAATACGGGAGGAACAAGCAGGCTTTCGTTAATGAAATCCTTGCATAGATAATATTTTTAAACAACTCAAGTAGATTCTAAAGGAAAGCGAAGGGTAAAATATCACCATTTACATCAATTTCGTAGACTTTGAAAAATAAATACGATCGCAAACCTCCATAAATCTTTACGGATAACTCTGAGACAATAAATGGATTTCAACAAAAGATAGTGAAAATCACCAATCTGTTGTATAAGTTTTTCAAATGCGACATCTCCGATATTAACCTGGCTGTTTTAATGTGAACATGTGAACAAAGCTACATGTAGGATATTTCTTGTTATCACTTCTCTTCATTTCGGCCATGGACTGCTTGGTGAAGGAAGCTACTGCTCAACTTCACAACGGTGGGAGGTCGGTAGATAGCTAAGGGTAACTACAGTATGAGGACTTGTGGCCTGATCAGGGAGGAGAAAACACAAATAGTAATTGATACAGCGCCCTATCGAGCTAGAATAAGTCACTCTAAAACGTTAAACGTTAACAGTAAAGAGATATACAATTAATACAATTAGCATCTATACATTATTGACCAATACAATTTTGAGAAATCCGCAGGAGCTGCCTTAGTATATCTCCCTATGTGTGTATGTCTGCGTGTGTGCTGGAGACATAGTGCCAACTCACTTGAATGCTACAGCACAGAACTCCAGACCATTTTATACTCCACCTGGGTTTAGAAAAGCCTCATACTCACAACGGTGGAGGCATTGTCACCTGGGCACGAAGATAATTTAAGGATTGACCTTAATTTTGACGGCGTATACGGTAGTATGCACGTAGTTGGCAACGAACATATTCTATGGTGCGCGTTAACGCTCCTTAACAAATATTTTCGTTGCAAACTGCGTTCATACTACCGTATATGCCGTCAAAATGAAATTGTAATAGAAAAAAATTAACAATAGGAAATCAAATTACATATAGGAATTTTGTTAAGAAAATGATAACCACATTCAGATTCCTCACAAAAAAATATGTAGCCATGACAAAATCTGTGTCAGACCTTTTATTGAAAAACATGAATTTGAAGAAATTCTTTCTCTGAAGTGAAGGCAGTCAGATTTTTGCATTTCCTCCATTTTCCCGAGTTGTCTCCCTTTTATACCCTACCCTTGGCCTTTAAGTTATACGCAGTCAGAGTTTACTAAGCTGAAGAAGGGAGACATGCATATTAGGCAAGTGGTACTTTAAACTGTATGGTTCTAGAGTATGAGGAAGTTGATCGTTACTCATCAGATATTGATATCAAAACAAAAACGTGGCTTTTTGGCCCAATTTATTACAGGTTGATTTAATGTTTCAACTTAAGCTAAGTGATAATGGGTAGAATTCTAATGATTGACAGGACTTATCGGTTTGTAAAACTGTACAAACTATATACTG
This sequence comes from Mizuhopecten yessoensis, assembly GCF_002113885.1. Classification (NCBI taxonomy): domain Eukaryota; kingdom Metazoa; phylum Mollusca; class Bivalvia; order Pectinida; family Pectinidae; genus Mizuhopecten; species Mizuhopecten yessoensis. Next base: position 2,093,872 of record NW_018404662.1, read on the forward strand.
TATGTCAATTTAAAGGGACAATTTAGTGAAGTAAGTTGTTTGTATTACCTTGTCACAAAACTCTTCATGCTTATATAGTTTGATACTCCCTACTAACAATTCATGTCGAGAAATTGACAAGAGGCAATTCTATTTTTAATCAGTAATGGAGAAATCCTTAACTGTACAGACGTACAATGTACGTTTAAGCGGCTGCTGTATGTGTAGCTAACAAAATGTCTTTCCAGCCGAGGAGAGAATGTAACTTCTGGCTTTATCTGCCTAGCTTCTCTGAATTCAAGTATATGCATCTATTCTGAATCAACATAATCTTCCAACAGCATCTAAAACATCGTTTTAAATGAGTGATCTAATTTACGTGTAAACCTATTGATATCGTACTTTCTGCGGTTTGAAATTCTCCCTGCGGCACCCTCTCAGTGCGTGCATGCTCTAATTGAACCTGTTCGTTTTTTATTCAAATCCAAATGTGAACATAGGTATGTATTATGATAATTATAATTCTTATTCGCGATGAATTGTGTAAATTCAAGAATGTGTTATGTGTGAACTCAGACTCAACTGACACTGTGTTGTTTTACTTCTCACTGAAAGGCCCGGTTATTGCGCTATTTCGGTCGTAGCTATTTTTATCACCGGCTTTCCCAAAAGATGAAACTGACCACACTGGGCGTTGGCTTCAGGTCATGTCATTATCAACTATGTAAAGTTTTGTTAGGAGATGTGTATTTTCAGTATCATCTAACTTCACTTAATTGTCCATATAAAGCTGTCAATCGAAACAGGACGACGAACAGGAAAAAAGGTTTCTTTTTAATTTGTAACACTTACCCGATAAAAGTACATGTTGTTATCTCAACTAGAAAGAAAACGTAATGCTCAGTAATAACCAAATAAATGCTCTGATGTATTTGTGTGTGTGGTGTGAAAGAAATCTTGAAAACACTTAAGCTATATATAGACGTTTGCCGGTAGTTAGCCTCAGATATTCCATTCCTTAGAGATTGCCAGATGTTTGAAAAAAACGTTTTACATGGCCCATGACCATCAACCTTAGTACCTTTACATCAATCACTTACGTCTTGGTGACCAACAGAACAGATACTTTGGTTCCTATTCAATCAAACTATGTACCCGACGCCAAGAATTATGGCCTTGTGCATGCCAAGGGGAAGAGAGACAACTCTATCTGAACAGAAGCCCATAATACATACACATATATACATGCCAGAATTCTTGGAGACCAATCTGTGAGTTTTACAATCATTTTAAGGGAATTGAAGTTAAAATAAGGGAGGTTTTATTCGCGGCGTTTTTCACGGCAAAAAGTCTATCTTACTCAACTTAATTAATGAAATAAAGCACAAAATCTTTAAGTAACACACTTTGTTTTGACTTTGACAGTTTATTGCTTGTTTGTATATATGAATATGATTATATATATTTAATAGCACAAAGTTTACAAAACAAAATATCACATAGTTGAGATATACTGAAGAAGCAGATTTTACTTAGCCTAACTTAGTTAAATTTCAAAATTTAGTTGGACAGGCCAATATTCACAGCAGCCACGTGCACAGTACTACTGATGTTCAATTTAAACTTTAAACTGTGTATTTGGATGAATCAATAAATAAAGGATAATATTTGAACTTCTTGATAATGGAACAGAATCTTGAAACACGCATTTAACAAGAGGACAGAAATTATCAGCTGTGAAAGTGAAGAAAACTCTGTTCAGCATTTAAACTTTTAAATTACATATTTCAGCATTCAGAACAAAGATTTTTTCCATCTTCTTCATGACATATCTCTTATATATTTACCGGTCGTTCTCTTTACTTTCGTAGTGAAATTAAATTTGTAAAAAAACACTTAGCCGGACATTGTATTTATCAAAAGTTTCTACCAATGAACTAACCTTACAAACATGTTTCGTGCTAATTCTACTGATATAGTGAGGTACCAACTTCACGGGAAATTTTGATTCTGAAGTCAAAGGGTCCTAAACCGTCGCACAGTGATCAAGACTAAGAATGTCAGGCATTCTGTAGTATCACGGAAATTAATGGCAACAATAAGAAAGGATCAAACTAAATCTATAATATGAATTTATTTCAATTGTTCAAATAGTCGCCAAAATCATGTCCGATAGAAAAAAGACCGACCAGCGGCCTTTTATGTTATAAGAGTAATATGCATACAATTGTACATGCCAAAAATTACTAGTTCCTTTTTGGTTTCTTATCCATATATTTTCACCAAGAACTCTGAAATGTTGAAATTAATCAAAGCTTATTTTGCATTTCAAAACTGCAATATATTTTATAGCGTGATCACTTGATGTTCCTGGTTGTCATTCCATTCCACAGGAGGCCAATATATAAACATATAATTATACTAACTACCGAAACTAAATTAGGAAAACAAAAAAGACGAGTTTAATATTCTACGATTTTATTACAAATTATATTAAAATACATGATAATTTCTACGATGAGACTTTACACTTTCACTAAAAACAGACGCAATCTTAATGTTCAATGCTCCAATCTCTCAGGTGTACATTGCATATTAAATAACACCCTCTTTGGGGTATAACATTGTATTACTAAGTCTGACAGTACAGTTGTTCTTACAAGACAATACATAGATTTATAGGCCTAGAAAAAAGTAAACATCAACAGAATGAGTGAAATGTTGGTAATAATTCAAATAATTGTTTTCTCGGTTTTTACCCCATACACTGTAATGTATGTCACATAAAAGCAGTAAAGAGTGATAACCACTCGTTGTTTTTTTTAGTATAACGCAAAACCAAGGTGATATTTGAATACTCTTTGTTAGCATATGGACTTCAAATGATACAAATCTGACCAATCAATTCTGAAGGTAAGTATTTCTTAGAGAACCGGAAGCAGCATGAACATCACATACACACATATCATTTACACAACAGTTACACCATGGTCGGGTCTCATCAGCTCACAAATAAATATCACTTGGACGGAAGTCACCCATTCATGCATAGAAATCAATCCTCATTAGTATAACACCATACAAAAGTAGACACTAACACAAAAGCTGTAACTCCAACAGTGACGTTTACACCACAGACACAGCTCTTCTTTATCATAAATATCATACTTGCTGAAAATAGAATCATAAATAACCTACAGTGTCAAGGGTCTAGCTGTTCAAAGATGCTTTATGGAGGATATCCACTAAGTGATGATAAAAATGTACATCCTATAAAGCAGGTTTATTACCAAGTTTAATGTAGGAACTCCATTTGAGAAACTCACAGGACTGAAAATAAATATCTGGATTACCTCAATGAGAAGAAATACTGATTTTTCTCTGTAATAAATACATGATTTAATTACTTTTGCGATCAAAATAAAATCTTATGTAAGACATGATGTTATAACAGGTATCTGGTGATGTACACGTCTTGTGACATCAAAACACGTTCCGGTGACAACGTCATAACACGTGCTGCTGACAACGTCAGAACACATGTCTCTTGACAACGTCAGAACACATGTCTCTTGACAACGTCAAAATATGTGCTGCTGACAACGTCATAACATGTGCTGCTGACAACGTCATAACACATTCTGATGACAAGGTCAAAAGTATCGCCATTTACACTGCAACGTCTAGAATTTATAACTTGTTTCTAAGATTGTACATCTTGAAGGTTTTATTTTACAAATGGAATATCATGTTTAAAAATATATTATACATGTATCATTTGATTTCCTTCTTAAAAATAAATATATATACAAATATTTGAATTTGTGGTCTACAATCCTTGACATGAAAATATATCTCTAATAATTATACCATAGCATATTTGCAGTGAACAACCGTATCAGATCAAATAGCATTCCCAAAACACAACCTTAAACAGTCACTTGGTTAAATTAATTTTAAAAAAACTTTGATTCTCAATCTGATTAAAATCATCTGTTACATGGATCCGTTAACTTCAAACTATGCCTGAACAAGTACAAAGTCAATGGCGCCATGTAACAGATGATTTTAATCAGATTGTTTGATCCTACATGAGATCATATAACGCAAAAAAATATCACGAGATAACAAAGTTACTGGAAGGATGGTCCTCACATAAAGATAAATTCCAGTGATACATGTATGTAAATCTATCACATCAAATATTTCTCGAGGAATTGAATTGGAATATTTTTTTCAATAAAGTATTATCTGCATTGTGTATTGAAATTCAATTATACACAAGTTTGATATGGTTTCCATAACATCAATATAGGTAAAGGTATGCATATAAAGATAATCACAATACATGATTTGTCAAGTTCTTTTTTTTCAATTGATATAAATAACTCACAAACTCCTGATATGGTCTAAGCAACCATGACATCCACATGACTTACAGTTTAATTCTATTCACAATTTCATTGTCAAATGAATAGTCCTCACTGACTATTTCATCATTCATATTCAAATCTGTGCTTAATTTCTTATAAATGATAACACAAAATATTCAATAAACTGCTTACAACACATTTCAGCTTTGTGTCATCTTAGTTGCATCATTTAAATTTTTGAATATTTTGAAAGTCTAAAAGTCTTCATCATATCGATGCTTGAGTTTGACATTGTACTTGATCCACAAAATCAATTTTAATTTTTGAATGTTCAGAGTGTTGTGTCAAAATCAATTGAACCACTACATAATTGAATATTGCATCCAACATGAGCAGGAATAATTGACACGTTTTAGCCGGAGTAAAAGTGATTTCTTACTTTTCTGTTGAAACAATTACGCAGAGACAATCCCTATAACAAGTTCATGATCTTGAATTAAAATGTGACTTTAGTTTGGTAAAGTTTATCACATCAGGAACTTTTAAAGTGAGAATTTTAATTTCACTAACCTAATATGAGCTCTGATGTAATTAGTTAAATATCTAAAGCTGTGGTATATATCAGGAAAACTTGTCTGTCTTCCATGGTTTCTCCACAATGGTATTCACTAGCTGGTTCTGGAAGATGAAGATTTTGATGCGGTCGAAGACGAAGAGGAACAGCAACAGTACGGATACATACTGGACCCATCCCCACTTGATCATGTACCAGAAACCTGGTGTGTATCTGGTGTCAGGGTCAAGGTTATATGTACATTAACACGACAGATTTCAAGGTCATAAAACAAAGTAATTGTAATGATGATGATTAAACATTTAAGTCAGACTTACTCACTGATCTAAGGAATCTGATATTGTATAAAACAGTATTGTCCGCATAAATGTTAAAAAAATATGTGCTATTAATTATGTATTTATATATACATGTATCAGAACATTTTAAAAGGTAAAGTCCTATTGAAGACGTATTACATTTCATCAAATAATCTCTACGAACCCTTTACATACAACCTGCATATTAAGTGAATTCAAAGGCTGTATACTAACCTTTCTGTCGGAGTAGCCTTTAAACCCATCACTCTGTAACCACTCAGTCTGTACATGTATGACCCACTCATCCTACCAGCTGTAACCCTATCACATTGTATGCACCAGATCTGTACCAACTGTAACCCTATCACATTGTATGCACCAGATCTGTCCCAGCTGTAACCCTATCACATTGTATGCACCAGATTTGTACCAGCTGTAACCCTATCACATTGTATGCACCAGATCTGTACCAACTGTAACCCTATCACATTGTATGCAACAGATCTGTACCAGCTGTAACCCTATCACATTGTATGCACCAGATCTGTACCAACTGTAACCCTATCACATTGTCTGCACCAGATCTGTACCAGCTGTAAACCTATCACATCGTATGCAACAGATCTGTACCAACTGTAACCCTATCACATTGTATGCAACGGATCTGTACCAGCTGTAACCCTATCGCATTGTATGCACCAGATCTGTACCAGCTGTAGCCCTATCACATTGTATGCACCAGATTTGTACCAGCTGTAACCCTATCACATTATATCCACCAGATCTGTACCAGCTGTAACCATATCACATTGTATGCACCAGATCTGTCCCAGCTGTAACCCTATCACATTGTATGCACCAGATCTGTACCAGCTGTACAACCCCTTGCTCTTTATGTACTTGTTTTAAGCCCGCACACTGTATATACTTCCTTTAAGCCCTCATTCTGTATATACCTGCTGTAAGCCCTCATTCTGCATGAACTTGCTTTAAGCCCTCATTCTGTATATACCTGTTGTAAGCCCTCATTCTGCATGAACTTGCATTAAGCCCTCTTCTGCATGAACTTGCTTTAAGCCCTCATTCTTTGTACTGGCTCTAAGCCCTCATTCTCTACGTACATATTGTAACCCCTTTATCATGCTGTAAAGGATACAAGAAGACATCCTCAGTGTAGAAGATGTTGCTGTTAAAGACAAATGGCTGACCAGCACCTCGTCCGGACGTCCAAACACTATAGGGAGCATTCAGGACAGTGGTCACTGTAAGTAAAATCGCAAAAATGTTATGATAGAATATTGTAAGGAGCAAAGTTAAAGAGGACAGTGGTCAAGTGAATCAAAAAATTGATGTCACTTGATCTTTCTTTATCACCTAACAGTCCTTGTTCATTATGTTACCGAAAACAAACATCCCAAAACAAACTCTCTTAGAACCTAAATAGCGTGTCATCTTACCTTTCACTCTACATGCATTAAAGTACAATGTAGGCTAACACATTTCTCCTCTTTCTCTAGTTGCCTCTACTATTGGAACACATACAAAATGTAGCATCTACAGGGTAACAACATTACTGATAAAGAATCATTTTTATGTTTAGATTGATAACCAAGATGTAAATGATGTGTAGAAAATAACTTGTTAATGTACTGTATCCATTTCAGATGTATTTTGAAAAAGAAAGAAAAAATATGCCAAATACATGTATATTGTCATATCAAATGTGGATAAATGATATAAAATTTTCATTTTTAGAGTCAGAAATATTCAGTTTAAATGTGAAATCAAGTTTTGATATCAAAAATCTCACTACTGTAACATTGGAGTGTTTGAATATTGATGTAAAAATATATATTATAAATAGAACGAACCTTGTGTTCACGAGCAAAATGTATCCATCCCATTCAAGTCCAGGTTAGACAAGGCAGGACTCAGTACTTTATCAAGTGACAGTAAACCATGCTAAATCTTACTACAGAAATAACAAAATTACCTTGATTAACTTGTTCGCAAATAACTTTCTTAAATTCTTCCTTTTTCCTATTACAGTCACTTGGTGATCTCATAGCAGTAATCGACATTTAGCCTTGCTGAACTGTCTAGAGAAGAAGACTGATTAAAGAAACTTACCATTTCTCTGAGCGTAGTTACCAAAGATCGTGGAGAACTGGTAGGCCTCAGCATATGCACTAGTAGAGTCCACAATGGAGGACTGCCAAACAAAGTAATATGTTATTCATAGATAGATTTACCTTTAAATTAAGTTTGTAAAATATATTTGAATAACATATAATTCTTGTTCCAAAGAAATAGAATACCAAGAGTTTGTTATATATCACAAACTGATCTACCAGAATTCCTCTAGATCACATTTATTCAAAAAAAGATAACTTTACCTAATTTGTAATGATTTCTGCTATCCTGATACCTTTATCATCATTCTACTTTCAACCAAAGTACTGAAGCAAAATGCATTCATTTTGACTTAATCATCTGTTGAACTTTGTTTCCTTATCCTACACAAATCAATAACTAGTTTTTCAGTATTTGTATACCGTATGCAGTCTTTCATATAAACCTCAATTTCAGATCTACAGAGACTTACATTAAACCTGGTATCTAATCCTTTGTGATCAAGTGCTTGCTTCTGTTTGATACGTAGATCACCAAACACTTCATACATGGCCCCAGGTTTTACAGAATCATGGTTTATGTATGACATGGACTCCATTCCAAATGAGGAAAACCTCTGGAAATTAAAAATAGTAATTTTATAAGCCAATTAAATTTCACATCTGTTCAAAATAATACAAGGTCTTAAATCTGTAGATTACCTCATTCACCCCTGAAATTTTGTAATGAACAATTCCAACCTTTGATTTGGAAGAGCTCAAATGTGTCCAATGAGTCCATTATAATATATATATATAAAAATAATCAACAGAAACATTTCTGGTAATACGTTCGCTAGAGAATACATGTGTTTGTATATACTGGTAATAAGTTCACTAGAGAATACATGTGTTTGTATATACTGGTAATAAGTTCACTAGAGAATACATGTGTTTGTATATACTGGTAATAAGTTCACTAGAGAATACATGTGTTTGTATATACTGATAATAAGTTCACTAGAGAATACATGTGTTTGTATATACTGGTAATAGGTTCACTAGAGAATACATGCGTTTGTATATACTGGTAATAAAAAAACACATCCTGAATATCATTTGAAAACAACAACATGAAAAGCACAATTGACATAAATATGATTCAGGTAAATTAACCAAGTCAATATCAAGACATCCATGACACTAAAGGGGAGGTAACCTTGCATATTTAACACTTTATAATACCTCCAGTCTGTAGTCAAAGAAGAGGAGAAGTTTGATGCCTGTCACAGCTTCTGTATCCAACAGTGGCATCTCTATCTTCATGACAAGACCGTCATTCTTCCCATCTCCATTGGCGTCATCTTCTCTGGACTGCCATTTAAACATTAAACAGTGCAATTAGTTTTTGCAATTATGTAATTATTTTTATATAAACTGCATAGTTTTATATACAATCAGATTTGGCATACAGCATAATGTTGTGTTTTTTTTACAGTTTTTAAATCATGAACTCCTAAACAATGGTTTCATGAAAAAAGATACTGCATATTCTTAAATCATTGTGTACCTAAGTCCTAGCTTATAAACAAAATTCATAAATTTTGTAGAGTTTTATTGTAAAGCATCTTAGGGATTTTTTTCTTCATGTGGCCAAAACAAAACCTTGCAATCTGACCAACCCTTTGTTTATATGCCAACCCAATTACATTTCGAAAATTCTAGAAATAATTAGATATTCTAGATTTTCATTTATAAATATTCCTTTTTTTCCCTGGAGAAAATAGAAAATAAAATGGTGGCTCCGATAGTGTGTGCAATTAGCAGGTGCAAAAGGAATTTTAATTGACACTATCAACTGATATCCTCAGAAAATTATATTCTTCTTTTCTATAGTTTTTCAAAGGTTTTATTGTCATTATCAATGACTTCATTGATGTCATATTCATGATTATTCAGACCTTTCATAGAGTGTATTTTTAACAAATCGAGTATTCAATAAAGTACTAAAATGATTATGCACTATGCACCTCAACCAGTTTTCAGTATTGTGATACTAAATTAATAAATAAAAAAAAAACAAAAAAAAACAAGGCTGAATAAAAAGTTTCTTTTGCCATATAACAGGAAAATGACATATTTTGTTTGGCCTGAACACCTACCTGTATGACAGGAACCCTGAGGTTCTGTTGTTGTAATTCATTGTATCTCTGGAAGGTAGAATAAGTCAAGTAACTCAAACCAGCATTGGAAGGATTTGCCAACTCAAGGGTTAGGATCAGTTCCTTCTTGAATAAAACACGAGGAGTTTCCCTGTAGTAATCCTCCTTGATCCAGAATCCTGGACAGTAAACAAAAGAACTTTATATGAGAACTGAATATCACTGACGTTAAGATCTGAGCTATATGTAACGGCAGACATTATTAGGAATATTATTGATATCAATTAAAACATAGCTATATAAACCAAATACATATATATACAATCATGAAATAGACAGTTTTCAGCCTAAATAGATAATAAAATGTTGATGTTAGCATTTCAATATAGTTTTTTTGAAGTTTGACTAAATCTGGAGAACACCAGGTACTAGAATTGTCTGTCAATAAATACCCATAATATATACAAGGTTGCTTAATTACTCCTTCCCCTAGTAAAATGACTCTATTCCAGTAAAAAAAAAAATCATAACTGTTCATAATATGACACCACGAGCAGCCAAGATTGACAGGAAAATATTTTTCTTGAATTTGATGTATGATTTACCATATATCTTGCCAGAGTTTCCTCTGGCCCTGACACCAAACTTAAGACATTTTGACATATAGAAGTCTGGTGTGGGGCCAGAGCCCACTGCTATATGAAAGCATGGAATTCTTCGACACCTAGCCGGAGTTTCCTCTGGCCCGGGCACCAGACTTAGACATTTTGACAGATAGATGTCTGGTGTGGGGCCAGAGTGCACTACTAAATATAAAAACGTGGAATTCTCCGACACTGTTTGGTATCTGGGAGTTATGAGGTGCTGACAACAAAAATCTCCTATGACACAACACATACCTCACATATATATCGATAAATGGATAATTTATTGAACCAAATCAGCTTTTATTATCACCAACAGCTGCTTAAATTCCGTCAGTAGAGTCCTCGATTTTCAACCGTTCAAATTGTCCCACCTGAGGCTGAGCGAATGCCATTTTTGTAGGTCATGGGGGGTGACTAATCAACAATCAGTACTGATCCTAATATATTAGTCTTGCTTTAAAGATTTCCAGACCGCACCTTTTTGTTCATTAGTAACTCCCCGATACCAAACGGTGTCGGAGAATTCCATGTTTTCATACAGAAGTGTGCTCTGGCCCCACACCAGACATTTATCTGTCAAAATGTCGAGGTCTGGTGTCGGGGCCAGAGGAAACTCAGACTACCATATATCATTGCAGTATAATTTTCGGTCTAGACTTCATGAAACATAGAAATATGGTTGAATTTCAGTTAGTCAGACACTGTGTGGTGTCTTCAGGATGACAGGGGAAATCTCTAGTGTGTACGCTGATTGGTAAGTCATATTTAGAAGCAAAACAGCGTTGAGGTCACGAAAATGTCTATCTCCATTCAGATTTATGATCGTCAACCTGACCAGTTTGAAAACTGGACTCTTGTGTCCAACACGATATAAGGACATGAACTACATACACGTAAAATACAAGTACATGTAAGTTTGTTTCCTATCATAGAAACACTGTACAGTCATTGAATGGTTTCATGTTTTGCGCAGTCTATCGAAAAATCATACTGCATGATTTATGGTAAATCATACATCAATTAAAGAAAAAAATCCAGTTGATATAGACTGCTCCTAGTCCTACATGTAGGGTCATATTTGGCTGTGATAACGTAGCTCTGGACGACCGATTTCTGATAGATGGTCGTCGTCAGACGCGGAGAGTAGCTAGGCAGGGTATGAATATTCGTTCTAGGTCATATTATGAACGGTTATGACAAACTCGCATGTTTTCTGGAAAGAGGTCATTTTACTAGGGGGTAGAGTTATCAACCTTGTTTATATTTTGGGTTTATTGACAGACTCACTTCATGTGAAGGGGACGTTCTGACTGAGGAGCAGACTATTCAGCCATAGTTATTTCGGATTACCATCTATGGGGATAAAAAAAAGTTCATATAGTGAGCGGTCTGGAGCTAATTAACAGAGCTAAAACTACTGCTTGTGTTTATGGTAAAGATAGTGTTTAAACCATTCCGTCCATAAATTGTCTATTAGCTGTAACAGGTCACTGGCAGTATTAGGACTGTTGATGTTTTGAGGAAAAACATGCTTTGACACGATGTCGGAGATATCAATAATGAAGTGTCTCTAATTAAAGCGAGTGGGTGACTATCTTACCGTAACTTCTGTAAACGACGAACAGTGGTGGAATAAATGTTACAAATAAAACCACAAACATCAAAAGGGTGGCCTTCGTACACAGATGAGTCTTGTACCGCCTCAGCTCTGGGTGAGCGAATACCTCGTAGACCGCCATTTTCAAACAATGTGGTACCGGGCGGAATAGTATGCTTGTCGTGGATTGGTTGAATTTAGACAGGAGTAATGTAATAATAAAGCCCGCGTCGAAAGTATGCGGATCCCTTTGGTGAAATGTAACATTAACCTCTTACACCTGATTGCGTATTATATTTATTTGAGCTCTTACAGACAGAGACAGAAACATTAATCAATATGAATAATAATACCTGTGAAGAGCTGGAATATGTTTCAGATATTATTGTCTTGTAATTTTATTTATAATCTAGCTACTGTAATATAATAAGTATCTCCACACACTGTTTGAGGAGAGTAGATCAACAAAACATACCTTTGCTTTTGCTAATATGAACGGATTAATACGTGTGCAAGTTCAAAATTTTCAAACACTATGTATTTTTACAAAAAGGTTTCCACAATTATTTTTGTAAACAATATAGCACAAAATTGTACATATACTCGTGTTTATAAACATTGTTCATTACCGGTGCAGAGCTGGAACATGTTTCAGATATTATTGTCTTGTAATTTTATTTATAATCTATAGCTACTGTAATATAATAAGTATCTCCACACACTGTTTGAGCAGAGGAGATTAACAAAACTTACCTTTGCTTTTACTAATGTGAACAGAATAATATGTTTGAGTTGAACATTTCAAACACTCTGAAACTTGATATTAGTGAAGTGTGTATTTTTGTAAACAATATAGCATAAAATTGTACATATACTCGTGTTTATAAATATATAGTTCATTACCTGTGCAGAGCTGGAACATGTTTCAGATAATTATTGTCTTGAAATTTTTAATTTATAATCTACTGTAATATACTAAGTATCTCCACACACTGTTTGAGGAGAGTAGTGCTAATGTGTACAGAATAATATGTGTGAGTTAAAATTTTCAAATTTGAGTGTGGTAAAAAATACAATGGCACTTTCATTAGCATCAGTATTAAGATCTCTACGATCAGTGGGTGACATAATTGAGATTTATTTTTAATTTTTATTATTTTTGATTATATTTTCAAAATGTTATGACCTAGACATATATATAAATATACATACAATGTGCATGACCATCTAGAATCGCCTTTAAATAATGTACATACTGTTCAAAATATTCTATCAAGTATCAGTATTCGTCATACATATATATTAATTAACAAATAAGTAAAAATTCACATTTTTGATATAAAAATAAACTTCCGGATATTCTTGTCCGTACTCTATTCTAATTATTATTGTGTTATAATGTAGTGTCTGATTTCCGGTTAGAGTCACGATGGTGAACAGACTTCGCACAAACGCTATTCGCACTGTTCTTCCAGTCGTTGTAAGTCTTAGACTTGTGATAATAATATTAATAATATTGTATTATATTGACCATATACCTTAATTGAGATTAATTAATCTGTGATATGAAGTGAACGCTATATGGAAGTACATGCACTTGTGGTTATGGAGATGGCCAAACTAGTCTTTTTCTTGTGTAATTAGGTTGTATTCAAATCCCAATTTTAGTATGACTATTTACTTATTCTATTTGCCTTTCTTTTTTCTCTTTCTATGTCTTACCCTTCTTCTATTTTCTATCTCCGCTGCCAGACTAGTTGTTCCAGTCAGTAGGCCTTGCACATGTCCAGGTTAATGGAAGGTATTAAAATATTATCGGCAAATTGTCAGGGATTGGGTGATAAAACCAAGAGAAAGGATGTTTTTTCATATTTAAGGTCTAAAGATTTTAATATCTATTGTATACAAGATACTCATTTTACTGAAGAAATTGAAGGAATAATTAGGACAGAGTGGGGATATGAGTGTTACTTTAACTCTCTGAGGTCAAATTCTAGGGGGGTTGCAATATTATTTAATAATAATTTTGAGGTGAAGGTTTTAAAGGTTAAAAAGGATTTGACTGGGAATTTCATAGCATTAGATTTAGAAATAGAAGGGAAACAAATTACACTTATAAATATCTATGGGCCAAATTCAGATACTCCATCTTTTTATGACAACATAGTAGAATCAATAGATACTTTTAAAAATGAATGTTTTATAATATGTGGAGATTTTAACTTAGTATTAAACCCTGAAATTGATTATGATAAAAGCTATAAAAATATCAATAACCCAAAAGCTAGAGAAAATATCTTACAAATAATTGAAGAGTTAGGAATGGTTGATGTTTATAGGGAACAGAATCCTGATAATAAAAGATATACATGGAGAAGAAGTAATCCAATTAAACAAGCCCGCCTAGATTTTTTTCTCATTTCTGAAAACTTACTACCTAGTGTAAATAAAACTGATATTGAGCCAGGATACAGATCTGACCATTCTATACCATTTATTATATTAAAATTTAATGAATTTAAGAAGGGGAAAGGACTATGGAAGTTTAACAATTCTTTATTGCATGATTTAGACTATCTTGAAATTGTAAACAAAATTATTTTAGACGTTAAAACCCAATATGCTCTTCCAGTGTATAATCCACACAATATATCCAATATTCTGGACTCTGAGATCCAATTCGTTATAGATGATCAGCTGTTTTTTGAAACGTTATTAATAGAAATTAGAGGGAAAACTATTTCATATGCTTCACATAAGAAAAAACAACAGAACCATTTAGAAAACAATTTAAAAGATATTATAAAACATTTAGAATCGGTTGAAAATATTGATTTTGATAAATTAAAGGAGAAAAAACAAGAATTAGAAAATATAAGATTACATAAACTAAGAGGTAGCATTATTAGATCTAAAGCTAAATGGGTTGAAGAGGGAGAAAAGCCAACTAACTACTTTTTTAATCTCGAAAACAGAAATTATACCTCAAAAATAATTCCAAAAATAGAAAAAGAAAATGGGGATATAATAACTAATCAAAATGAGATACTTAAAGAAGTTAAATTATTTTATGAGTCTTTATATACCAATGATGATAATATAGATGATGTTAATTTAGACAACTTTTTACATGACTTTCATGTTCCTAAACTGAATAATATAGAATCTGATAGTTTAGAGGGCATTATAACTCTTAAAGAAGCATCACATACATTAAATAATATGAAAAATGGGAAAAGCCCTGGTTCTGATGGTTTTACGGTTGAATTTTTAAAATGTTTCTGGAAACAGCTGAATAACTTTATAGTGAGATCAATCAATTTTGGTTACGCTAATGGACAATTGTCAGTTACACAAAGACAGGGAATAATAACATGTATACCTAAAGGGGATAAACCAAGACAGTTTCTAAAAAATTGGCGACCAATTTCTCTTCTGAATATTATATATAAAATTGCATCAGGGTCAATAGCAGGGAGAATAAAAACAGTCTTAAATAGTATAATAAACACAGATCAAACAGGTTTTATTTCGGGTCGTTATGTTGGGGAGAATACTAGGTTAATTTATGATGTCATGCAATATACAGATGAAAATAATATACCAGGAATGTTGTTAATTATAGATTTTGAAAAGGCTTTCGACTCAGTGTCCTGGAAATTTATTGAAAAAGTTCTTGATTATTTTAAATTTGGCAATGGCATAAAAAAATGGGTAAAAGTCTTTCATACAAACGCAAAGTCTGCAATAAATCAAGGGGGAAATTTATCATCTTTTTTCGATATTAAAAGAGGTTGCAGGCAAGGGGATCCAATAGCTCCATATATATTCATATTATGCGCTGAAATTTTAGCTGTAAGACTGAGAAATAATAAACATATAAATGGTATTAATATTGACAATTGCCCGCTTTTACTTTCCCAGTATGCTGATGACACTACATTGATTTTAGATGGCACACAAATTTCATTAAAAGAGGCAATTAAAGAATTGAAAAGTTTTGCAAATATTTCTGGACTCAAAATAAACATAGAAAAGACACATGTTATTTGGATAGGTAGTAAAAAATACAGTGATGAAATTCTTTATCCTGAATTGAATTTGCAGTGGGGGGATAGGAAATTTACACTTTTAGGTATTGAGTTTGATGTAGATTTACATAGGATAACAAAATTGAATTACGATAAGAAATTTGTAAAACTCAAAACTTTGATTAAAACCTGGAAAAGAAGATTGTTGACTCCTATTGGTAGGATACATATCATAAAATCATTATTAATTTCACAATTCAACCACCTTTTTATCTCTTTACCAAATCCAGATGATTGTTTTCTTAAAAAATTAAATATAGAGCTTTTTAATTTTCTGTGGAATAGTAAAATAGATAAAGCTAAGAGAGATGTCATTGTTAAAGATTATGTAAAAGGGGGTCTTAAAATGTTACATGTACAGTCGTTTATTGACTCGTTAAAATTAACGTGGGTTAGGAGGTTATATATGAATTCTGGTAAATGGCAAGTGATCTTAAAATTATATTGTGATAAAAACATTCTGGCAAATTGTGGAACTGATTATATTTCAAAATGTCAAAATAAAACTAAAAATCTATTTTGGATTGATGTATTTAGGGCATGGAGAAAAATTATTGAAAAATATAAGTCCCCTAGCAGTAATTTCAAAATGCCCATCTGGTATAATAAAAATATTTCAATAGAAAATAGAAGTATATTTTACAGGGAATGGTACAATAAAGGAATAATTGTAATTGATGATCTAATCAGAGACAGAAATACCAATGCTTTTTACACATTTCAAGAATTCAAACAGATTTATGATATTAATACAAACTTTTTGCGATACCAGGGTCTAATTACTGCCATTAGAGAGTATATTATACAACAAGATATGTCAAATGTAGAGGTTAACTATCCATTTTTACCAATTAATATAGAAATGTTTTTGAAAAACAAAAAGGGGATAAGAGATTTTTATAGCTTATTTTGTAAAAATGATACTATTTCAACAGGTAAAAAAAAATGGGATGATATATTTCAATTTGATGATGAAGTTTGGAAAAAAATATATATAATGCCATTTAGAATTACGAAAAATACCAAATTACAGTGGTTCCAGTACAGAATTAATCAGCACATTTTGACAACTAATGCATATTTGTTTAAGGCAGGAATAGTAGATAGCCCTTACTGTGAACTGTGTAAACTAGAAATAGAGACAATAGAGCATGTATTATGGGAATGTGACAAAGTACAAAATCTTTTACAAAATTTTGAGTTCTTATTAGATGCATTGATTATTCCATTTGATTATAATAAACAAACATTTCTTTTTGGTTTTTATAACTATAACGGACTTAATAAAAGTGACAATAGTATTATTTTAATAATAAAACAGTATATATACAAGGCAAGATGTCTTAAAGTGCCTTTATCTATACAAGGAATTAAAAGTTCAATTAAAGAACATTACAGTATTCAAAAATATATTGCAAATAGTAAAGACGAAATATATCTCATTAACTTCCAGAATGAGTGGAAAAAATGGAAAAGGCTTATTGATATTTCCTAGACCTACTTTTTGCCGATTGTTTATATGTTTGATCTAATTTTAATTTATTTGAAAAAAAAGAGACAAAATTTAAACATTCAATGTATTATCTTAATTACTTAGCTACTGACACCTATATATTACCAGACTTCTATCCTTTTAATTGGTCTGTTTAATACTGGTACTTCTCTTCTTGTCTGTCTATCTTTCTGTCTGTCTGTCTGTCTGTCTTTCTTTCTGTCCATTTACCTATCTTTATTTCCTCTATTTCTTTGTTTTCTTGTTTCTCTTTTCTGATTTTCCTTCTTTTCTAATATAACATTACAATAAAATAAAATACCACTTACAAAAAGAGCAATATTAATTAGTATGAAAGTATGTGTGAAAGTGGAATTCATTATGTATAATGAAATGTATATGTTACTGTAATGTGAAAAATACTTTGAAAATAAACAAATAAAAAAAAAAAAAATGACCATTTAAAAAAAAATAAAAAAATAAATAAATAAATAATCAATATAGATAACCGTAAACGTTATAGGTCTTTGCCTGGTGCACATTATATATATATATATATATAATGAATATAACTAAATTCCACAAACCATTAAACGTTTTTTATTATACTTGCCGAGACTTTAACCTTGGCAAGATATACGTCTGAAATCCATCATATCACAAAAGGAAGGAGCACTTTATCATCATGCAAACACGATCATGATGTTAAGCGTCATGCCCGGTTAATCTTGATAAAAAAAAGGTTATATTAGGTACGGTCTCAAAGCGGGAACCGGGTTTGCGACACCGAAACAGCAAACGTGTTTTTTTTCTCAATAATGTCAATTCCACTGGAGGTTCCAAAATCGGTTGAAAGGAAGTATTGTTTTCTTTCAATATTGTGTCAGTCCAACTGCTGTCGATTTCATCTTCTTGAGAAAAAGCTTTTGGCGAAACAGAATTAGATAAAACTCAGAGTTGGTCCAGTAAAACTCAAGACACTCCTATTTAGAGTTCTTTACTTAGGTAAGTATATATTTTCTACTTGTAATAAACACCCAAACATTGTTTCTTTTATACGTTATCACTAAAAGCGCTGTGGCCAAGCAATTTTGCACTTTAAATTTATTCTTTATAATAATAATAATAATATACAACATTTATATAGCGCCCTATATAATTTGTAAAATTACTCTAAAGCGCTTTACAACATAAGTATAATAGTAATGGTTATAATTGTGAAAACAAAAAACAAAAGCTTACAATCACTTTTATACATTTAAGCAAGCAATGTGCACATAATTGAACAAATAAAAGGGTGGTACTTACATGACGTCTTTGCAAAGATTTGATGAATCGACGAGCGTAGTATATTTACTGAATAATCGTTAAAAGTGTATATTCAGTCGCTATTCAACTACTCTGGCTGTTTTGTGTTAAATAAAAAAGAAATTAAAATACTGTCTTCAAAGACGGGTATTTTTTCAGAGCAGTCGGTAGACAAGTTCATTTGCAATAAGGAATACTGAACGATATATAAAGTGAATTGTGTTTTCGTTTTTTGTATCAGTTTATTTTCATAATGGTTAATGGCTTGAAGTGTATTTTTTGCAAAATGCGCTTTAAATGTAATATCATTATCATAGTCACTGTACACTGTGTATGACGTATATATATATAAACTGAGACCCGCTGCTTTTCGATATGATGTAGGTAGAATTACACATATATTGGTACATGCAGTAACATAGGGACTAAGGGTACATGTACTATGTTTCCTTTTGGTTACATTCTATTCTATAATCCCATCTCCGCACAATATCAGCCGAATCATAGACAGTAAGTAAGGCGAACACAATTATCGATTAAATAACCCTACACAACTATTAATAGTAAATCTTGTACGAAATGGATTTAATTTCAGAACAATATGCGCTATTTTGTCTGACTTATTACCAGTGTTTCATAAATGTGACAAAAAATAAATAAAAAAATATTGTGCTGCATTACGATTGGTTTCAAGACACTGTGATGTACAAATATTCGTTTGAGATCGATCAAATATAATACCAGAATTGAAATTGGAAAGGAGATAAAGATGGCGCCGAGGTACGACGAGTGACACCGGCTCTAGTTCTAGTTCTACCGTATAATGACCACCTTCAACTAATTGAAGATTTTGTCACGAAGTTGGGTTTATGCAGCACAAATGACAGACTATATATATTACATAATAATTATTAATTAATCACTAAGTTAAAGTTAAGAGAAGGAAAATTTAGTTCGAGGAGAGTCCGCGAGAGAGGTCCGAGCAAGCCAGTGATTGGGCAGCCCCCACCGACAAAGCTTGTTCGGAAAAGGGGGAAAAGACGAGAAGTAGTAAATTATTATGTAAAGTCTGCTGAAGTAACTATAATTACTCTGCATCTTCAATTTTATAGGTGTGCCTGAAAAGAGATGTTTTGAAAGAGGTGAAAGTGGGGACATTAACGATGTCAGATGGTAATTTGTTCCAGTCTAGTATGGTACGAGGAAAAAATGATTGTTGTCTAGTTAGTGTTTTCGAGTATTGCTTTTGGTATTGGACCGGGTGGGAATTTCTAGGAATTATTCTGGCTCGGTGCATCCTGTCAGTCGTGGATATGGCCACCGTGCCCTGATGAATTTTATGGAACATCTTTAGGCGTGCATCTTTCCTACGATCTGACAGGTATCTGTTACATTAGAGGTACTCCGAAAGTGATTTGACACATATCGGACTCCTCTCCTCTGGACCATTTCTACGGATCCCAAACAGAGCAAGCATATTCTAACGAGGGTCTTACCAAAGATTTGTAAGCCTGTTCTTTAAATGTTGATGAGCTATTTTTTAGGTTTCTTCTGAGAAATCCTTGAGTAAAATTTGCCTTGTTGCAAATCTGATCTACATGAGAGTCCCATTTCAAATCTGATCTGAGGGTTACACCTATAGGTATTTCACAGAATTAACATGTTTTAATATTTGACCATGAAGAGAATAATTAAAAATGATGGACGATTTGTTCTTAGAAATTGTGAGAGCATAACACTTATCTGGGTGGAAAGCCATTATACCATTTTTTCTCCCAAAGGGCCAGTTTGTCTAGGTCAGACTGTGGGGTCCTTGCATCTTTCTCTGACGTAATTGTCAGATATACGATGGTATCATCCGCAAACAGTCTGACCGTAGAGTTCAAGCCAATTGGCATGTCATTAATATAAAATAGAAACAGACTATGCCTCAGTACAGATCCCTGGGGGACGCCGGATAAAACTGGTACATGCTAAGATTTGACGCATTCAACAAGTACTGATTGGGTTCTATTATTTAAGAGGTTTGAGACCCAGGAAGTAGTTTTATCATCTATACCATAATGACTGAGTGTGTTGGTAAGAAGAGAGTGGCTGACCTTATCAAATGCTTTGGAGAAATCCATAACCAATATATCCGATTGTTTTGAGCTGTCAAGAGTTTTGGTAATATCATCAACAAATTCTAAACGTTGAGTTTCACTGGATCTGAATTTTCGAAAACCATGTTGGCGAGGATACAAAATAGTGTGACGATCTGAATGTGACATGATGTGTGACACTATGACATGTTCCATTAACTTACAACAATTGCAAGTGAGTGAGATAGGTCTGTAATTTACAGGATCATATTTTTGGCCTTTTTTTAAATATTGGAGCAATATGGGCGGTTTTCCAATCTTGCGGAACAGTGCCAGATTGTAGGGACGAGTTGAATATTATACTCAAAATGGGGACAATTTCACTAGCCAATTCCTTCAAAACTCTTGGACTCAAGTCGTCTGGGCCTGGTGCTTTGGAACAGTTTTCTTTAGAAAAGACGTCAGGAGATATGTTTTTGGATGTAGAGAAAACTGATTCGAATTGCTTATTGAGTAGGGTTGCTTTTGAATAGGAATCTGAAATGAGCTTGCCATTCTCTTTTAGATGGGGGATACATGTGAAGTCTGTTTTCTTGTGTTTTATGTAGGTCCAAAATTTGTTCATGCATGTGAAAGTTCCATTGACCGAGGTCTCATCTGTAGTAACTATGTTTTCTATATATTTCCAATATTCCTGCCGAATCTGTTTTTGGATGGAATGTTTCAGTTCTTTATATTTCTTTGTTAGATCTTTATCACCAGACTTTCTTGATTTTTTAAATAATCTGTTGCGTTTACGAATCAAACTGTTAATTTCATGAGGTATCTAGGGTTGGCTTTCTTTTGGTTTTGATAATTTGTGTGGTATATGCATATTCACCAAAGAGTTCAAAAATGACTTGAAGTCACACCAGATGGTATTAGTATCAGAAATATGCTCCTTATTAGAAAATTGAAGCTCAAGATAAAAACAAATCTAACTAATTCTTCATTAAATGGGATTTGTCTTTACTCTACAAGTTTTTATCGTTTAACCTCGTTGATACCCAACAAGTTCCCTGATTTTACTTCGGATTGACCACTGGAGGGTCTCCGACTGCATACTAAGTGAAAACTGAGAATCTTCTACTTTCCATGGAGAAAGACTACTTCTTCAAAAGTTGGTGGTGAGTTTTACTTATGATACTGAAAATCCACAGACGAATAAGACACAGAAATTAATAATTTCTTGTGAGATAACAAAAAAAACCCACCAATTTCACAATATTGCTTTCTGGTGATGTATTGACCAACCCTGGCCCCATCAGCTTTCCATGTGGTTCTTGTGCTAAACCCGTGCAGGATATGGATAATCGTAATGCTTATTGGAATAAAAATAAGAATTATTACACTAAGCGTTGTAACACACCAGAGAGTGAGGACGAGCTAAACATTGAAACAGAATGAGGAACAAGATATGGAAATGAAGGTGGTATGGTCAGTATTTCATACAGATGTTATGACGTATAATCATCACAAAGACAAAGTTGATAACTTGTTTCAAGTATATTTCGACATTAACTTAGTTTACGTACAAATAAATCTGTAATAACTTCTCGGGTCCCTGTGATACTTATATCCATTGATATTGCACACTAAGCATAGCTATAATTATACATGTACTTGATGACGCGTTGATAAGTATTTGTGATGTGCATTTATGTACGTGTATGTGTTGTGTTTATGTTGTAACATCTACACACGATTACTTGGGTTTCGTTATCACTACCCTAGCTCTCTCTCTCTTTAAGGATATGACATTACTTTAATTCGGCCTAAATTTGCATGGCTTGTGTCATTGATGGAGACGAAGATTCTCACCACTCTGGATTGGTTTGTTTTGGTTTAGTATTGTTTAACGTTCTATCAACAGCTATGGTCATAAAAGGACGGCCTCCCCTGTGTGCAAGATGCATGCGTGTAGTGTATGCGTGTGTGTTTTGGGAGGCTGCGATATGTTCGTGTTTGTCTCCTTGTGATAGCGCGGAACTGATGCCGACTTTATAATGCTACCTCACTGAAACATAACGCCGAAGACACCCAGCAGGACACCCCACCCGGTCACATTATACCGAAAACAGGCGCACCAGTCGTCCCACTCCTATATTGCTGAGCATTAAGCAAGAGTAGAAACAACCATTTTATAGACTCTGGTATGTCTCGGCCAGGGGACAGAACCCAAAGCCTTCCTCACAGGGGCGAATGCTCAACTAAAGGCCAAAAGTGAGGTATTTTCAAGGGAGACATTAAGAAGAAGAAAGTTGTTTAAAAAGAAGAGAAAAGATAAGATCCCAAATTTAGTCGCCTCTTACGATCATGCAATGGGGACAGCAGGTACAAATCTTACGCCCTACCTGCAAGGACAACCATTCTGAAACATCAGGTCTGATTTTACTTTTACTTTTTCCAGGAGTCTCTATCTTAATGTTGCCCTTGCTCATATTCTGCTCTGTTTCATCGATTTTGAGCTGAGTTGTGATTTCGTTTACATTTCTGTATTCTCTTGGAGGTTTACATGACCTACTATAAGTAATTCTTGCGTAACAATTCCCCGCACATATGCTGTTCTTCTTTCAGCAAAAAACCTTGACCCATGCATACTTTTACAGTCAATTAGTACCATTTTGTTTGCCTAGTACATCCCGTCGTTCATTTTTACTTGCTTCGCACACATATAGTACTTCGATGGTTTATACACGCAGCTTTCATGTATGCACTACAAGAATGTGCCTTATGGTGACCTTTAGTGATAATTCTAATTCTGGTAGAGCCTTATAGCGAGATAACTATATGTAAATTTACGCGTGTTTAGTTAAATTGTATTTACATCAATGCATATTTATAGCAAGGAAATACTATATATATTATCACCTTTCTATAGCTGCTGTTGAGCAGATAAGTTAGAACTGAGAACTTCACAAAGATCTTTGAAATGATATATTCTAAATCACTTTTCAATTATGACACAAATGACACGGTCCTTTTCATCCATATGTATCACTTAAGTAAACAGCCCATGTGTTGCGCACAGTGAACCATCAATAATTGGACGCGTAAAGGGTAGCAAGTTTTTGTAATTTTTCCGCTATTTGCTTTAGACTTGGCAGCTCCAGACACATTCCAACACCAATACGGAACCTTTACCGAACCCGCCGTAATGAAAGGTTACAGGATAACTCAGTTGGCAGTCTAGCATGCTGTTTGAACGATCTTACATGTTAGTGCACTAGTATCAGGTAGCCTTATGGGTTTAGCCTGGTTTTATTACTGCTCTCCAAAACTATCAGGTACCTTATATATACATTAGTAGCTGTGAGAGTTGTACAGACAGCTCATCAGTGTATTACTATACCGAGACGTAATAGGAAATATGCTGAACTGTAAAGCTCCAGCAGTAAGTAAGGATTCTACTTTATCAGTGGTAAGTTCAGTATATTTCACTCCATAAGCTATTGTCCACATCCAGCTTAACCCATAACACCATGCCCCATCCCGTGTCGTCGCGTACATAGCTGTTAATTGGCAGTACAGTTTCTCACTTTAGCCATGTTATACTGAGCACTTCGCTTTGAGAGATGCTACTGCTATTTATTTGATGTTATGTTAAGAACTTTCCGCTGATGAAGAACACCGGGTAATGTATGTAAAAAGAGGCAAATTTTCAGACGAACCAAAGATCTCCTAACTACAACGAACTAGTTACAGCACATGTAGTGTTATATTGACATTAATAAGATTGCACGTATATTCAATACAATTAATTAAAATTTAAGCGAATGCACCAAATTACGTGTGAATATTCCAAAGTTGATTAAACATTAACATACAGTGCTGTTACAAGTCATCAGCGCTCGATTAATTCGGACAGCTGTTACGAAATAGAAACACCATTTGTTGTTTTTATCGTCTCGGATGCCGTGGATGCCGTGCTTTTATCTTCAAGTACTTTGTTTTCAATCCACATGTATGTAGTGTCTAATATACTTTACAACAGTTATGCCAAACATATATTCCTTAATGGAGGTAATAATACTTTGAACAACCGGGCCATGATAGAAATGAGCGTTAACATGTTTTGGATTTTGTGTAGTTCTAGGCCAAGCGATGCAGTCCGCAGGTGTTCTTATAATAGACTACCATTGGTATTTCAAGATAAACATAACACGCACTCACAGGTATGAGATGATGAAAAGATATGACGTTGATGTAAAGACTCGACTCGGAGGACATATCTTCGTGGTTGACATCCTACATTTTTGTTTTATTGTTTTGATTGCCCCGATTGCTACTTTAGCCACGATTTCCATGGATGTCGCGGCTGCCAGATTTGTCCTTTTGAGGTCAGAGGTTTTATGCGAACGAGAAAGCCGTTTGTTTAGATTGGGTATGAGAAGTTTATGTCGGGAGATATCACATTTCTTTACAAGGATACTGAGGACCCTGTAAATGCAATCAATGCACATCTTAAAACGCATTGACCTACATGCATTGGTCCAGTATCATTAATACAGAACAAGATGCTGTATTAAAACACTTAATTTGTCAGATCACTACGGTCTCTAAGATGGAACTAATTTAGGGTTACATTCATAGTGTCAGCGCTGTAGTGCCACAACATAGACACAAACCATGACCTCTCTGCAGATGCGTTATCTGTAACTGGAGACGACATGACAAAGAAATGATAATGAAACCTAGAGAATTCACAAAGCAGGTTAAGAACACTTAACGATCACGAACATTTACAGTTTATCGCTTGTCTCGGATATAAACCAGACAAAACAATTCTTTACTAACAACCTTATGCATGGGCAAAAATATTAACAAGGACTGTTGGTCATACTCATCAACGTTAGAGATGTTTTGATCAACAGAAAGAAAGATGCAGTCACATACGTCATTGTTGCCAGGACTTCAAGAAGACGAAAGCAGGTATGGGTTTGAATTCTAACACCTTCAACATCCTCCATAGAGTGTCATTGGGATGTTCACGTGGTATCCCCATTGACGTCATTGGTCGGGTCTACGTGTCGCTAGTCTAAAGGTGGCAAAGCTGCCGACAAGTTGTCAACTCATATTAAAGGGTAGCCTGGTGTCGGACCCTTTTCTATTATAACAAACATGATCTCAATGGTGCGACATTTGACAGCCTCTTGCCAACTCATTTACAGTTCTTTTCCACACTATTCACTGACAAAAGCATCCTCCTTGTAGACAGTGATATAATCCGTGGGAGTATATCTCTAAGGACCCGACTTGTTGCTGCACCACAAAACTATTATGCTTGTAGGCCTCCTCACACCAATTACGAGCCAGTCAGTCAGATAATCGCTAAAGACTGAAGGAGATTTGCCACGTAACGTCAGTCTAATCTGTAGGTATGCACAACATCTCAACACAAATGTTACAGGCTTATGGGAATTCATCAGACACAACCCCATGATTTCTTTAGCTTGTCGAGTTTCAATATGATTTAATGACCAACACACACATGTACTAATAAAGTCTGATGAAGCGTGATCTTCATCGATCGTTAGGAGTTAAACCACCAATGTTCGAAGGACATTTGTACTGTCCAACGTAAGGCTATTCCGTTGTGAGGTGACTTGTCTGTAGAAGGAAACTCTTGGTTTAAACGTAACTCAGGATTACCTAATCTAAAATGATATTTATTATATCAGAATTTATACACTATAACGTTATTTATATAGATCAGGACGACCAATGAAGAAAATACAAATTTAAAAGATGGAAATGTAGCAATCCAAGTGTTTAATAATGTGACAATAAGCAATGCATGTGCTGAAGGTAAGCGAGTCATTTGTTATTCACATCCCTTCACATCAGTTAATTCTTATTTTAATCATCTAATTAACTTACGTAATCAGTGACTTCAGAAGAAGATAAATGAGTTTGCACAAAGTATAACGTCATAAAGAAGAAATAATATCTCATAAAGTTTAAAGTACTTTCGTGGTCAAAATGATTTACCACAAAAAGAAATCTAAAAGAAACTGGCAACAGTAAAATCACCACTTAATATAGATCACGGAAAGAAAATCGTTGTCTCTTCAAAACATGTGACGGCATAGAGTGATATACAGTGTGCTAGGGCCATGTCAGCTTGACTGCTTTCGGGTCTTTTTAGACCTAGCTATTGATTCTTATGGAAACTTTCCAGCAGCAAACAACAATGCATACAATTGACTGAAATAAAATCTACATATCATACAAAGTTTAAAAAAAGGACGAAATTCATTTATCGTTCAGAGAGTTGAAAAATAATAATTAAAAATATATTCAGATGAAAATAAATAAATATTGGTAAACATATGTAATTATCTGTCATTATAAGAGGTATGAAAATAGCGCAATTTCACAATATATCTGTACCTATAAATCTTGAAATGTTTTGTTCGTTTGATTTGTAATTATGTTAATAAGCTTAATGGAAATACAAATAATGAGGAAAAAATGCTATTCTTTTCGTCGGTTTGTTATAAAATGAATGCACTAAATGACGAATACATCAACCAGTATAGTTTTACTCGGGCAATACGCGTACGGTAGTCTGAAAAAATTGTGAAATCCGGTCCGTCATCTCTTTATAATAGGTTCGTATACCTGGGTTTAACTTTCTTCGGCTGACACGAAGGTATTTTTGCTAAAATTCTTGTTAATATTTTAGAATAATTATAATACCACCAAATGATAATTTTAGATTCGATCCCTTTTAACACAACTAAGTACAATCACACCTTTTCGAATTGTCCTGCGAGTTCTCAATGGCCATGATGGGATTCCATACGGAAATTTGGTGATGGTATGGCAATAAATGTACTATAACCAATTGATTTTATAGAAGAATGATTTATAAATCTATTACGGGAGCTCGTATGAACTCCCGAACAGACATTATCGATTCAGGGCGCAATGCCTTGTGGGTATTTCTATATGTTCACCTGCAAACGTTACACAAGCAGCTCAGATAGGTTATAGAACAAGCAATAAGTGATTACTGTATTTCAGATCTGTCATTAATTATCTGAAATACAGTAATCACTTATTGCTTGTTCTATCATAAACTGCCCTTAGAATACTCAAGCCACGTACAGATACAACACATGCAAGCTTCGTTTCCCGGAGGAAATAAACGGAGGAGTTTAAACAACGGTTTGGCCATATATTGTGGAAATTTTCAGTCAACTACTCATCGATATACTCATCGGTCGGTCATATGAATTAAACCAAAAGCAGAACGCGGCGTAATATATTGAATGTGAATATTAATTGACAAAAGTTCATCAATCATTGGTGTTCTATATCACACAGCGTAACGGTTAGCACACAGAAAATATGTAAAGCAACTTACCTTTGTCAAGATTAAAAACACAAAGGTATTACATGCCCTTTGGCCTGTGTGAATAATCTTTTTTACATCAGTTCTGTCTCTCTCGAGAGATTTACAGTCGCTGTAAACAGCTATACTGCATCAAACACCACACGATATCATGTTTTTGATGCGTTGAGTATCTGGAATTACATTATTTCGGAACCATGAGGTCGGAACCATCACAGCTACACTTGTCCTACTATTTGAAAATAGATAAAGAAATATAGATTTAATCTTACTCCCATGTGTTTATATGGCATAACATTAAACAGAAACAACAATAGTGAAAATGTAATTTGCAAAACAAACCGAAGAATGCATGCGTTGATATTTTGTGCTAGTCTGCAAACATTGTAATGGTAAAGTTATCGATGTACTGCTATATTAAGTTACAGAGTAAAAATGTACATATTTGATATTAGTGTTCTTTGTGTGGTTCAACATAATCAACATTGTTATCTTCACTACTTTACAACAATCGATATGAAACTAGTAAGAGTGTGCTATTAACGCAATATTAACTTGTACTTAAATGTGCTAGTAGAGCCATGTTAACTAGCAAGAATGTGCGAAAAAAGCAATGTCAACTATTGAATATGTGCTAACACAGTCATGCCGACTAGCAAGGATGTGCAAACAAAGCAATACCGACTAGTAAGAATGTGCAAACAAAGCAATACCGACTAGTAAGAATGTGCTAACACAGCAATACCGACTAGTAAGAATGTGCTAACAAAGCAATACCGACTAGTTAGAATGTGCTAACACAGCAATATCGACTAGTTAGAATATGCTTNCCGACTAGTAAGAATGTGCCAACACAGCAATACCGACTAGTTAGAATGTGCTAACAAAGCAATACCGACTAGTTAGAATGTGCTAACAAAGCAATACCGACTAGTTAGAATGTGCTAACAAAGCAATAACGACTAGTAAGAATGTGCTAACAAAGCAATATTAACTAGTTAGAATATGCTATCACAGCAATACCGACTAGTTAGAATGTACAAACAAAGCAATACCGACTAGTAAGAATGTGCTAACAAAGCAATACCGACTAGTTAGAATGTGCTAACACAGCAATACCGACTAGTTAGAATGTGCTAACACAGCAATACCGACTAGTTAGAATGTGCTAACACAGCAATACCGACTAGTAAGAATGTGCTAACAAAGCAATACCGACTAGTAAGAATGTGCTAACAAAGCAATACCGACTAGTTAGAATGTGCTAACACAGCAATACCGACTAGTTAGAATGTGCTAACACAGCAATACCGACTAGTAAGAATGTGCTAACAAAGCAATACCGACTAGTAAGAATGTGCTAACAAAGCAATACCGACTAGTTAGAATGTGCTAACACAGCAATACCGACTAGTAAGAATGTGCTAACAAAGCAATACCGACTAGTAAGAATGTGCTAACAAAGCAATACCGACTAGTTAGAATGTGCTAACACAGCAATACCGACTAGTAAGAATGTGCTAACAAAGCAATACCGACTAGTAAGAATGTGCTAACAAAGCAATACCGACTAGTTAGAATGTGCTAACACAGCAATACCGACTAGTAAGAATGTGCTAACAAAGCAATACCGACTAGTAAGAATGTGCTAACAAAGCAATACCGACTAGTTAGAATGTGCTAACACAGCAATACCGACTAGTAAGAATGTGCTAACAAAGCAATACCGACTAGTAAGAATGTGCTAACAAAGCAATACCGACTAGTTAGAATGTGCTAACACAGCAATACCGACTAGTTAGAATGTGCTAACAAAGCAATACCGACTAGTAAGAATGTGCTAACAAAGCAATACCGACTAGTAAGAATGTGCTAACAAAGCAATACCGACTAGTTAGAATGTGCTAACACAGCAATACCGACTAGTAAGAATGTGCTAACAAAGCAATACCGACTAGTAAGAATGTGCTAACAAAGCAATACCGACTAGTTAGAATGTGCTAACACAGCAATACCGACTAGTAAGAATGTGCTAACAAAGCAATACCGACTAGTAAGAATGTGCTAACAAAGCAATACCGACTAGTTAGAATGTGCTAACACAGCAATACCGACTAGTAAGAATGTGCTAACAAAGCAATACCGACTAGTAAGAATGTGCTAACAAAGCAATACCGACTAGTTAGAATGTGCTAACACAGCAATACCGACTAGTAAGAATGTGCTAACAAAGCAATACCGACTAGTAAGAATGTGCTAACAAAGCAATACCGACTAGTTAGAATGTGCTAACACAGCAATACCGACTAGTAAGAATGTGCTAACAAAGCAATACCGACTAGTAAGAATGTGCTAACAAAGCAATACCGACTAGTTAGAATGTGCTAACACAGCAATACCGACTAGTTAGAATGTGCTAACAAAGCAATACCGACTAGTAAGAATGTGCTAACAAAGCAATACCGACTAGTAAGAATGTGCTAACAAAGCAATACCGACTAGTTAGAATGTGCTAACACAGCAATACCGACTAGTTAGAATGTGCTAACAAAGCAATACCGACTAGTAAGAATGTGCTAACAAAGCAATACCGACTAGTAAGAATGTGCTAACAAAGCAATACCGACTAGTTAGAATGTGCTAACACAGCAATACCGACTAGTTAGAATGTGCTAACAAAGCAATACCGACTAGTAAGAATGTGCTAACAAAGCAATACCGACTAGTTAGAATGTGCTAACACAGCAATACCGACTAGTAAGAATGTGCTAACAAAGCAATACCGACTAGTAAGAATGTGCTAACAAAGCAATACCGACTAGTTAGAATGTGCTAACACAGCAATACCGACTAGTAAGAATGTGCTAACAAAGCAATACCGACTAGTAAGAATGTGCTAACAAAGCAATACCGACTAGTTAGAATGTGCTAACACAGCAATACCGACTAGTAAGAATGTGCTAACAAAGCAATACCGACTAGTAAGAATGTGCTAACAAAGCAATACCGACTAGTTAGAATGTGCTAACACAGCAATACCGACTAGTAAGAATGTGCTAACAAAGCAATACCGACTAGTAAGAATGTGCTAACAAAGCAATACCGACTAGTTAGAATGTGCTAACACAGCAATACCGACTAGTAAGAATGTGCTAACAAAGCAATACCGACTAGTTAGAATGTGCTAACAAAGCAATACCGACTAGTTAGAATGTGCTAACAAAGCAATACCGACTAGTAAGAATGTGCTAACAAAGCAATACCGACTAGTAAGAATGTGCTAACAAAGCAATACCGACTAGTTAGAATGTGCTAACACAGCAATACCGACTAGTTAGAATGTGCTAACAAAGCAATACCGACTAGTAAGAATGTGCTAACAAAGCAATACCGACTAGTAAGAATGTGCTAACAAAGCAATACCGACTAGTTAGAATGTGCTAACACAGCAATACCGACTAGTAAGAATGTGCTAACAAAGCAATACCGACTAGTAAGAATGTGCTAACAAAGCAATACCGACTAGTTAGAATGTGCTAACACAGCAATACCGACTAGTAAGAATGTGCTAACAAAGCAATACCGACTAGTAAGAATGTGCTAACAAAGCAATACCGACTAGTTAGAATGTGCTAACACAGCAATACCGACTAGTAAGAATGTGCTAACACAGCAATACCGACTAGTAAGAATGTGCTAACAAAGCAATACCGACTAGTTAGAATGTACAAACAAAGCAATACCGACTAGTAAGAATGTACTAACAAAGCAACACCGACTAGTTAGAATGTGCTAACACAGCAATACCGACTAGTTAGAATGTGCTAACAGAGCAATACCGACTAGTAAGAATGTGCTAACACAGCAATACTGACTAGTAAGAATGTGCTAACAAAGCAATACCGACTAGTAAGAGCAATACCGACTAGTAAGAATGTGCTAACACAGCAATATCGACTAGTAAGAATGTGCTAACAAAGCAATACCGACTAGTTAGAATGTACAAACAAATCAATACGGACAAGTAAGAAT
The DNA here is from genome assembly GCF_002113885.1 of Mizuhopecten yessoensis. Lineage (NCBI taxonomy): Eukaryota > Metazoa > Mollusca > Bivalvia > Pectinida > Pectinidae > Mizuhopecten > Mizuhopecten yessoensis. The sequence goes on from NW_018404662.1 coordinate 2,126,017, forward strand.
GTGCTAACAAAGCAATACCGACTAGTTAGAATGTACAAACAAAGCAATACCGCCTAGTAAGAATGTGCTAACAAAGCAATACCGACTAGTTAGAATGTACAAACAAATCAATACGGACAAGTAAGAATGTGCTAACAAAGCAATACCGACTAGTGAGAATGTGCTTACACAGCAATACCGACTAGTTAGAATGTGCTAACACACCAATACCGACTAGTTAGAATGTGCCAACAAAGCAATACCGACTAGTTAGAATGTGGTAACAAAGCAATACCGACTAGTAAGAATGTGCTAACAAAGCAATACCGACTAGTAAGAATGTGCTAACACAGCAATACCGACTAGTTAGATTTTACAAACAAAGCAATATTAACTAGTTAGCGTGTGCTATCAAAGAAACATTAACTAGTGAGAATGTGTAGATAGAGCAATGCTTCTTAGTGAAAATGTGCTACCACAGCAATGCTGACTAGTAAGAATGTGCTAACAAAGCAATATTAACTAGTTAGCATGTGCTATCAAAGAAACATTAACTAGTGAGAAGGTGTTAATATAGCAATGCTAACTAGTGAGAATGTGTTAATTTAGCAATGCTCACTAGTGAGAATGTGCTAACAGAGCAAAATAAAATAGTGAGAATGTGCTAACTGAGCATTGTTATCTGGAAAGAAAGTAATAATAGAGCTATGTTTCTTATTGAAAATGTGCTAACAGTGCAATGTAAATCAGTAAGAATGTGCTAACATAGCAATGTTAACTAGTAAGAATGTGCTAACTGAGCGAAATTTCCTTTAATTTAATTTTGATTCTTGGTTTGCAAAATTATTTTGTCATTTGACGCCATATAAACTTGTGACCAGACTTATTAATTCGGGTTCAGGAGATCATAATTTTGCTGGTAAATTATTAGATGTGACATTCCTACAATAGATACATAAGTCAGCTGTTGCTAATATCTCAAAACTTACATTTATTCAACATGGGAGATATTACAAATACATGTACGTAGAAAATTATTCACATTTTGAACATTTTTAAAAAAAATCGTCAAGGCTCATGATGGTATATGTTTATATTATTGGTATATCATGAATATTTTAACAATATATTTTTTCGTAGTTGTCGAATGCCGAGTCATTTAATAACCGTATTGGGTGCCAGCTTTGAGATAAAATACTTTTGTGAAAGTCCTGAGATATCTCATTTCTTTCTCTCGTGTAACATTAACTTACCTGCATTTTTCTGGAAAGATTTTTTTCTTTTTTTTCTCCCGTCATATATTACTTCAATAAGTTAATGTTACACGAGAGAAAGAAATGAGATACCTCGGGACTTTCACAAAAGTATTTTATCTCAAAGCTGGCACGCAATACGGTTATTAAATGACTCGGCATTCGACAATTACGACAAAATATATTGTTAAAATATTCATGATATACCAATAATATAAACATATACCATGATGAGCCTTGACGATTTTTTTCTGGAAAAGGATGGCAGTTTAATTATCATTTTTGTTAATTACTTTGCTGTGTGATGTTTACTACGCAACAAACAAAAACCCAAATATTTTGTACAGTATACGTTTTGCTCTATGACGGTTGTGGAACTTGACTGGGTCAATTACCGGTGAATAGGCAGATCAGCTGGTTAAAGCATCTGTCTATATTTCGGAGATCCTGGATTCGAATCACAATCTAACTAGTGCATGTACCAGGAATAGAACTAGTATACACATTGTAAAATGTAGCAAACCAGACGTGAGGCGCATTGTCCTATTTATAGCAAGATAAAAATCCGGTATAACCTTACTATCAGATCAGATTTATTGATCTCGATATGGGCTTACCTAACTTCTCGTCATACCGCCTGTACACAGCTGTCGACATCATTGATAGTAGACATGGCTCCAACCCTAACACCTGATCAGATATGATACATACTATTTGTAATTTGCCCTGGGATAGGGAATAATGACTATTTGTTTCAAGCGAGCGAACTATTAATCAAGCGGGCGGGATTAACAAGACGGTGCATTTTGAATTCACGTGATTAATATTATCCAATTGGTGACACTGTAGTATAGATGAGGTAAAATAACATTTTGTGTAACGTGAGAATATTCTCCAGCCCAATTATATATTACAGCCAGCGTCCTCTTACCATAAACGACGTTGTCACAGGGGTTCTTATCAAAATACTTCACTAATAATCAGACAGGATTACCAGGATGGGGATTGAACTGGTTCACCCCTTGGCTATCGGGATATTGATCAATGTTTCATTGAGCACTTTTGCACTTTTAAGGTTTGGATTGAAATTTTGCGTGAAATACCTCTTGACTATTGTGGTCTTGAATTATGATCCACTATACATGCATCGAATATCGAAAGTGAATTGGAATGGTTGACTCAAAATGTGTAAATTGGTCCAGGAATGATTGTACAATTAACACGTCTGAATTATTGGGTCTGAATTGGCGTTGCCTTCTGCTCATTGCACCCTCAATACCATATAGTCAAGATAGGAAACAGTCTACAGATAAAATATGATATAATCGTACAAAGGCCATTCGCATTAAATACAGGTACTTAACCTCCACTTATAAATCACGTGGGCATCCCGTCATACATTTCATAGGAACAAAGGTGAACTTTCAAGTTTTGTGTGAACTTTTTGCTTAATACATTATTTGGAAGAAACTCCTAGTGTGAACAATATATTTACTATACTAGATATTCTCAAAATTGACAACTCTTTTTGAATACTTTTTATTGGAAATAACACATTGAACTTTATGAAATAAGCGAAATGAAATAAAAATTATCAAGAATTCAGTTGTGCTATTTAGATAAAGGAACAAAAAACTGACAATGCATTTATAAATACTGTGTTGTGAATGCACACTGCATTGTGTTTATTCTTGGACACAGTTATACCACGACTCACGTGAAACACGCCAGATTGGGCGAGTGCCGGTTGCTGAGACAGCGGAAAGAACGCAGTGCCACCTGCTATCATTGTTGTCAATCTCTTACGAAACGGATGTCCAAATCTCTGAATCTCATGCTTATCCTGGTCAGAGATAATCAAGTTTCTGACTAACGCTGACCTTTGTATACTTGTACGGCTATTTATACTATAAGTATCCCTACCGTAGTGTTGATAGGCATGGGTTCGATTCAAGGTCGGGGTAATGTTGTGGTGCCGGGTTTGAAAGTTTTAGTCTAACGTGGAGCCACCATAAAGCTATATTAACTAACGGGGTTAAACTGTATCATTATTGGTCAGCTTCACTGACCAGACGCTTGTTATGGAATTAAAAAAAACCATAAGCTTTAGAATCAACAAAAATCTGAATGCTTAGACCTCTCCTAATGTAAGAGGAATATAATAGACTTTTTGGAGCTTAAGAATACATAATTTGGTAAAACTTTCCATATACAAAATGTACCATGACAAGGGAATGGCATTTCTGACAAGTGTAATACAGCTTTACATCAGGAGAGGTCCACATATACATACAGTGATTAAGTATAAGAATCCCTGTGATCTAACTGAATGATAAACCTTGACATACATTGTACATGTTCTAGTGCATGCTACATGCTCATTTGTGTGGTGCCATTGACGAAAGGTGTAGTATGAAGAGGATACGCGTTATACCAGCCTCAATAAGTCAGCTGTTGCTACACAAACGTTATTATTACATGATCATTTTATACAATAAAGCTAACATCTCAAAACTTACATGGGCGATATTACAAATGCATGTACTTAGGAAATTATTCAGATTTTTAAACATTTTTTTTTTAAATCGAAGCAATATATGAAGGGAGACAAAAAAAAACTTACCAGAAAAATGCAAGTAAGTTAATGTTACACAAGAGAAAGAAAAACTCTCGTAATACTGAAAAATCCCAATTATTTTGGGTGAACATTCTTATTACTCTTATTAATATTGATAGATTAACAGAACTTGACAAAGGAAGTATTTTTTTTTTTTTATTAAAATGATGTTTAAAAGAATTTCAATCTCATTTTTACCCAATATCTATCTAAGTGTATGGAACAACAGATTAATCAAATTACCGACTTCTTAAGCATACATAACATGTTTTAGACAGTCAATCAAAAGTCTTTTCAGAGAAAACTTCGGTCACAACTAATAAACCAAACAACGAAGTTTAAATATGATGTTTTTTGGATCTGTTATATTTATAAAAAGTCAATTTAAACAATCTTTTAGAAATCTAGGAAAATAACAATAAAAGTTTTAATGCTGATACAATCTTTACAGAAATGGTATGATCTATATTTATATAGCACGGTTATAATTACACAGATAATAACAAGTTTACAAGAAAAATAGATTGTAAATATCCATAACGGTCACATTTATACGCCGATCAAGAATACTGATCTTAGTTTTAATTGAATGAACAAAAATCACATATTTGTTCAACATACTCAGATTAAAATATGTTCATAATATTTACGTTACTGATGTATTGATATTCATTTAAATATTGACGATAACATATTTATTAATTGCTGGCTGAATGGACAGTGAAAGAAAAAGAACAAAACATGCTTTCATAAGTCTTCGATCTTTAGGTAAAGTTTTATCTCTCCCAGATGCTAACTCAAGTTCATGTTCATATTATCTCTTTGTTTTTGCTGAAAGCCTCAACATTAGTTCCCTGTAAAATAAATTTCTGGTTTAAAATTATAAACTAGTCTCATTGTAATTAGATAGAGTTGCTTTCCTTATTTACAATCCATAGGCAACTATACCATACCAGGAACAGGTCGTAGTTTATGTAAATCTTCACTAGTGAGGAAAAACACATCCGAAACTAGACAATTACACTGTTTTTATTATTCTTCATAAATGACACACTGCTTGTCTATTAATGTTTGTCTCTGTAAGAAATCAACCCCAGCTCTGTGCTTGTGGCTTTTTTATTGCTCTTTTCCTAACAATGGTCACAGAATTTTAGGCGAGTTCGTTCAAACGGTATATTTTTAAGTAGTAGGATGTAGTATTGTTATTTCTAGCCCTTCTCTTAGTATTATATATTTTTGGTTAAGGTCCATGGACCAGACCTCATTTGTAAAAGCTAGGCCTTACAAGTGCCTCAAATTGTCAAAACTAGAAAATGGTTTTTTAAGGCTTCATTTTGGGTATAAATGTACTTAAAGGAAAATAAAAAACAACAATTGTAATGTCGAGTACGTATGTCTAAATGAAGAATTAAATTGATTTGTTTTTCATTACTTGTAAATATATCTATATCTTCATTTTATTCAAATCAACTTCCCTGCTCAATTGTAATTATAAAATACAATCTGAAGGTGAGTTTCATAACGCAACATAAATACAATTTGATATATACACCATACTTTGTGTGTAGTGAAATACAAACTTGATATTCTTCTTGTCCTTGACCAGCGTTCACGTTCTGGTGGTGTATTACGGTGCATTAATACACACATCACTGCAAGTCCAAGTATCCTTGGTACAGAAATATCGCTAGCAATAACCTACTGTGCAATACTGGAGTCGTTACGAGACGATTACGATAAACATATGCCTTGAAAGGACACTTAAGTAATGTTGATACCATATTGAATGCATGCCGAGTACTTAATCGTATTTCATGCCTGATCAATTTGCCGTTCCATCTCGCATTCGCCAATTCTTTTGACTTTTGTATTCCGTCTTTGCGTATTGCAGAGTTATCTTCTCTTGTGAGCAGGTATTGATTGTTACGTCATTTGTTTGTGAGAGGAACGCCATCATTTTTTGAGAAAACGACGTAATGTTCTCACACAAATCAATGACGTAACACTCGATACCTGCTCAAAAGAGAAGATAACTCTGCAATACGCAAAGACGGAATATTGACGACTCCTAAACTGACGAAATGGCCATACATTGCAGACTTTCAGTAATATTTTTTTGCATTCAGCATCGACACAATTAAGTCTTTAAAAAGATGTTCCGTTACGTCGTAGTTCTAATGATTAATTTCCTAAGAGCTTTTTGTGTCATTAACAACACTACCAGCGTTTTGCCATAAAATGGACTTCGAATGTGGGCAAATAATCTAACATGAGATTGATTAAATTGGTTGCAAAATGACATTTGTTAAAGGTTCGTGACATTTGATGACATACAGTTTGATAAATCCATATAAGTTGTGACTAGTATCAGATCATCTATATATGTGGTAGGAGTAAAGGTATTATCCTCCGAATATATTTTTACATTTATGAAACGCGTTTTTTCTATGTAGTTCTGCTTGATGGAACACACTTAAAGTTACGACCTTTTATGTTGTGTGACAGATAAATAACCAATAAGAGAAATATTTTAAAGTTCATGTGCTTACTGACTGGTAATACACACCAACAAATATGTCTACACTTATTTCTACGCAATGAAGATAACCACGCAAGTATACACCGTTTAGCTTTTCAAATTTGACTAAGTAAGCATATACTCATCACATGATGCGGGATGCACTGTCTGTGCTGTCAAACTCAATAACGTTGTACATGAGATTGATTAAATTGGTTGCAAAATTGAAAGTTGTTCAAATAAGGATGTTAACATAGGATGTTAACATGTTAACAACAAAATCCACTTAAATACAAAATACTATACAATTGTATAATGTGTAACATCTGATTAACATATGCATTATATAATAAAGTAACCTTGAGGAGGCAAATGTAGTCTCGAATAAGAGCGTTGCTGTTTGCTTTAACCATATCATATTGATTTCTATTCGGAAAGTTGTTCAAATAAGGCAAGTGGATGATCATATTTCTAAGAAATAACCTGTAAGACTAGATATGTAAATCCTATAATCATATAGATAAACATAATCCGGAAAGCATGAAAGAAGGATTACAACATAACAATTTACAAAAATACCAAATGTTAACAAATAACAACAAACTGATATAATAGTTCAGCTAACTTTATTATTCATCCATGTAACGTTTTTAAAAATAAATATTCTGTTCATTGCTCACTCTCTTCAGCTGATTAGCAAATTGAAACACTGTACACAGACACATGTTACATGTTGCACTGGAGCTTGTGTAAATCTAGGGGTTGTAGTGTAATAGCTCTACTACTGCCATAGTCTCGCACAAGTCCCGCGTATCACATGTGTCCAAATCTTGTGATCCAGACAGGATTGTTTTCATCAAGCAATACACTATCGTTTTTCCTTTACCTTCAACTCTCACAAAATCAAACTATTCACAAGATGACTTACTTGATCTTGAACCAAACTGTCAGTTTCAAATAAAGCTCTAAGCCTCGATCTTAACTTTGACTGTTGGTGTACAAACAAACATTGCACAATGAGATTGGATAATCAAAACTGAGGTCAATAGGGCAACATCACTTGCTTACCCAGTTTCACATGATTACAAAATAATATATTACCTACATTTTACTTAACGCTTTATACACAAAAAGACATTTAGGGGAAACGGTCTATCACAGGTCACACCAGTACACAATTAAATATACACACATATAGAACACTTACAGTATCAAAACAGTATCTTATCAGTACAAATGCAGTTAGCTAGTATAGGATCAGTAGTGAAAACAGTATGAAAAAAAGGAAATATATAAAATTGAATATAAATAATAACAAACAACTGAGCATCTAAACAACAGGGACAGTAAGAAAAGTTTCAAGAAGAAAACGTAACTAATACTTCAGAAAATTGCAAAATTATATAAGTTGGGTGAAAATATGATACACACCAGATTGTTTGGAATTGTTTGAGGACAATTAATCCCAAATAATAAAATCGGCTTTTATAAAACAATATGGCATCTATCATATAATAATATCACACGATTACAACAAGTGTTTGATTGCAGAAAAAAATCTAAACATAATAAACAGCTGCAAGTGCCAACTGATATCAACTGTCTGACGTCATAACAAACGTCTGACGTCATAACAAACATAAAGGAGAACAGCGAAACTGCGTAAGAATGGATTTTAAGGACATGGACACTTTCATTTTCCGTACATCTATTATCACAATAATAACAATAATATCATAGTAACATATCTTTGTGTATTTCCTTTACTTTGTAAACTTTCTTTGAAATCAACGTTACAAGACTAACAAGGTCCAACTCTACTTATACGAAGATCGAAGGCAAGTATATAGCAAATTGAAGCACATATGTATGCTCTTTGAATGATAAAACAAAACCAACGGTAACAGTTTATATTAACACAGTTATATATTGTACCGCAATATAATGGTATAAAGTGAAAATCTTGTAATTCAAACTCCGACCATCCTGACGTACTCTTGCAGTTTTACTGTAATTTTGATGGCTCTTAAATCGCAATATTAAGTGTATGCAAACGATAAAAATAAATATGCCAAATAAAAAGAGTAACGAGTTTGATATGAATAACATATCTCAACAGAAGTGCGTGTCACACACATTAAACAGACCTAAGGATATGTCCGTTTCATTACAGAGATCACAATTCTTTATCAGTTGATGTTTTATATTTAAGAGACACCTAGCAAGTCCAAACATAAGTAAACACCCGTTGATAATACAGAGCAATCATTGTCTGGAAGGTATTAAACAAAACGCTTTCTTGGAAATCTTACAATCAATGCTTTTCGGGGACAGTCCTTTCAGAAAAGTGAAGTTCAGACTTACATTGCAAATACATGTAAATGTACGTTTTATATCAATATTATTCTTTCAGAGCTACAACGACGTTCAGACACATACACAAAACATGCATACGAATTCATACACGACACAGAATACATTAACGACTCTCACCAGACGTATATTTACAATACCGCATACATACATGACACAGAACTAGAACTCCCATCAGACGTAGAATGTAGCACATAGATCGACAGAGAACAGATTCACACAGGTGGGAGTACACTCTGTAGGGGAGATCACAAATACGATACAAATCGAATCAATCATTGTTTTCTATATATCATCCTTTACGAAAACACACTCAGTGCTGTATTATATTATGCTTAGATTGGCAGGGTCTGAATGATGCACAGACGAGATTTTCCCGAATCATTAATAAAAGGGACAGAAATAAGTGTGAGAAAATAAATTATCCAACAGTTTCCAGCTGCACTTAGCATAACTCTCCACCTATACCTTAAATTTATACACGGAACATTACAAATAATTCAAAACAAATATGTCTTGTTCCTATTCCTTGTCTTATATGGAAGAGGACGCTCAAACGATTTGAAAAAATGCGTATACCCTAACGGTTAAGAAAAATTGCATGTACCCTAACACTTTGGCTAGATGCGTAATGGAATAATTCAACGAGTTTCACAAATTAGGTACACAAAATAAGTACAAGACATTGTCACATGACTCAGACTTAGGAAAAAAGGTAAAAAGGTTGTTTCTTTTTAAGTAAGCATATACAAAAAGATTTAATGATCAAACGTACAGAAAATATGTCATCCAGTTTGCGATAAATGGACAATGCATATGTAAAATCTTTTCATTAATGCTTGTTTAAACATGATCGAGTTTGCATCACATGAAAAATTCACAGAATGTTCAAAAAAGAATAATCATGAAGCCTTCCATGCTAATTTTCGAATAGAAATGACAAAACAATGCAATATAGAAAACAGAAATCCGGTACATTATTCAAGAGAACAGCTGGTAGCAAAGAAACAAAATTCTTGGTATCGACCTTGATTTTTACATGTTACTGTACAAATGTCAGATATATATGATTCTTTATCTATAGATACATTACACGGAAGCAACGAACACTTTGATTTGATTCCGATCTTTCTGGAATATATATACCAAAAGCACATGGTAATACAAGTACATGTTGTATTAATCAACCGACAGGTTGTTGGGACATGTATTATATACAACCGTGTATGCGATCACAATGGTTTCTGTCCCCAGGCCAGGACATACCAAAGCCCTTAAAAATGGTAGTTGTTATTCCCTACTTAACGTTCAGCATTTAGGGGAATGGTAACAACTGGTTCACCCGTTGTCAGTATAATGTGACCGGGCGGAATGCTATGCTGGGTGCCTTTGTCAAGGTATTTCAGTGAGGTAGCACTATATAGTCGGCATCAGATCCGCGCTATCACAAGGAGTCAAGCACACAAACATACCCTGTCTCCTGAATACACACACGCAAGCACTCATACACTACATACCTGGAGGCACGTCATTAAATGGCCTAAGATGTTAATAGGACGTTTAACAATATTAAACCAAACCAAACGATCACAACGTAATATCAACTCTCATTGGCAATTGTACCGATAATTTTTCTGCACTAGTATAGGCGATATACGTTGGGATTATATTAAGCTCCTTCAAAATGATCTAAGCCCCAGATTATGGTATACATTACCGACGCCCGTTAAACACTAGTATGTGTCCTGTGTAGCTGACAGTTTATATATGATGTTCATTTCAACACCTAAACCACAAAAGATTGTTCAGTACATATACACAATACCATGTTTACGCTTCAGTCAAAAAACACCTTACATATGAATTGTGAAAACTATATTTAACACATATATTATTTTGCTTTATAATGCTTAGATAAAAGAAATAGCCGGAGTCTTTTCTGTACAGCCATTCATCATGTGATGACTTATTTGCTATAGTACTTCCGGTATATGAAGACTAACACTTCCTGTACTTCCGGTTTAACAAGCTTAAGCTGACCTATCATTGACAATTTACATTGGTATTCGGAAACCTACACAGTGTTAATCTAACACGACATAAACAGAATTCAAATATATCGGCTCCTTCCTTTTATATTTTTCTTAATTTCCACAGAGTACCATATTTTAAAATATCTAAACTATCGTTTATGATAAAGTGGATCTAAACTATGCTATATATAATGTTATTTCTAGAAGATGTCAAGAAGGAAAGGAATTAGTTTTGGCTAAGAATATAATTCTAAATTAGGTATAATTTTATCACTGCATCAATAACATTCTTGGCTAAATGAGGGCAAATTTACGTACATGCTTTATACAATCCCGCCATGTTTTTCCAAATATCAACTCTTACACACTATTCCGTCTTTTCGTATTGCAGAGTTATCTGCTCTTGTGAGCAGTTTTTGATTGTTACGTCATTGGTTTGTGAGAGTAACGTCATCAATTTGTGAGAAGACGTAACTTCCTCACACAAACCAGTGACGTAACTCTGCAATAAGCAAAGACGGAATATAGTCACGGAGAGCACTCAAACACCCGACAATAACACCAAAACCTGGCCTAACTGGCCACATCCTGGTTATCACATTACACAGATTCAACTTAAATCACGTCTGACTGGGTAACTTTTATGTTGTATGTCATTTACCACTTCATGATAGAAACAGTTGGACCTGATTTCCGAATCATGCAGGGTAAGCTTTTAACAGGTTGTATAGTATCTGTGTAATGTTTGTAGAAATCAGTAGGAAGACAGCATAATTAAATGCAACAATGACAGGCTAAATATACTTAGAATTACGTTCTAGTTATAATTACAGGTGTAATACAACCTTGTGCACGCTATTTGCCGGTAAATCCCATTGATAAACATCGATGCGTCATTTCCCGGGATATCAAGTGTCCGTGTGTTTTTTGGTACAGTCAGACTGATAGTAACGTTGGCTTCCCTAGCTGTCTAGTAATACAGATGTACACACGTGTAGGACATCGAATAAGTTATCGTGGGAAACTTTAGACATTTATCTTTTGTTCAATTCTGCAAAAGATACTCTTTTGTCAATGTCCGGATTCATGAAAAGGATATGAGATATACAACCACAATTTTTAAACAGGAAAGACATATATGCTCAATAAAAAAGTGTTTGAGAGCCTTGCTCGTATACATTTCTTAACAGCACAAACTTAATATATAACCATACTTCTGGCAAGCCAAACAACACCTGTTGTGTTCCAGGTACTATGTTAACAATGGGCATGAACCATTGTTACGTGATAATGATAAAGTATGGCTCAACACACTCAGCACTTACTTACAATATCCATACAGGTTAGGCATGACAAGCATTCTTGCCAGTCTAGAACTACGTACCTTGAAGGCAAGCAAAACATAACGGTAATTGCAACGGATTGAATCCGAGCATATGGAGTACTAAAGAATGTAGGTAACCTAAGTAGAACCCGAAACGCACAGTTTCATTTGGTCCTATTCTTTTACATGGCAAGACTATAACGAACTGATCGATAGCAATTTGGAACACGTTAACAAGAGACCCGAGTCCTATACACAAGAAACTTTAATGGGACTCAAAGAATTTCTGGTAATACTGAAATATAAGATGGTGGTAACCATGTTGTAACAATACATTGAAAATGGGTTCTAAGATCACAATAAAACTAATTGTACATGTATAGTTGATCACCGAGAGTAAAACGTTATTACATAGAAATTGCCATTATTTACGAAATGCGCATGGGTATAAATAACAGGTAATCACAACAGAACAAAATAAGCTCTAAAGAAAGACAGGGGGCGCTTGCGTATGTCATGATATGCGGAATGGGCACTCTACATTTGACTCGTTTCGCCACTAAAGGGTGTTCAGATCAGACGCTTACCAACTGAAAATATTAGTACTACACATAATCGGTTAATTGACATATCTATGGATCTGTTAGTGCTCTGTAGAAACTTTTAACAATGAACTGTAACCTGTATAACCTTCTGTTAACCAGGTTTTTTAAGAGCTATATCAAAATATTGCCCTCACCTTCTGCTCGGGCCAAATTGGAATTATTTGGACGAGTTGATCAAAGACTGATTAGCTCGGATCGTTAAAAATCTAATTTATATAAATATCTGAACAATTTGTATCATTACGTCTTCCAACAACTTGACCATTTACGTATCATCAGCCAGAGTGTAATGCCATTTACAAAGTATTGTCATATTGTAACCGTATACACGTGTATAGTGTATACATGTATCAGGGCCCGTTGTGGTCCACCAATTATATCCAACGCAAACGATGCAGTAATAACTATTTAGGTATAATTGATGCAATCTGGGGTTACAATTTAACCTATGATATCAAACATCAAAAACCTTGCATAGTTCACACCTCACAAACATTTGCACATGCACGAGTTAACATTGTGACAGCAGCATCATTTATATTCAGCCATCACACTACAACTATGTATACATTACAGTGGCGGATCTCGTGTTTCGTTGAACTTAGTTTTCCTTCAAAACCGCATGCTTTTGAAAAGAAAGTTCTCATTTGGAAATCCTCTGGTTCTTATATGGAATCTGTTCCAAAACGTTTTGTAGACACGCCAATGTAGTGTACGAAAGTACAATTCAAGAGTCAAGTACAGTATTAGCATACCTGTCACTCATAATTAGTGTGAGCCTCAGCTTCTCGTTCATATAATAAGCGGTCACTCACTATATGACCCATCTTATTTTATGTACCTGCTAATAATGGGCAGCTCATGACCGGTCAATGCTTACAGCCTTAAATTATTCTTCATAAAACTATCCGTACAGTCACATGTCTAGGTTCCAACACATTCTAATCACAGATTAAAAAGTATTATGAGTATAATTAACCATTAATATCGGAAAACTGGGACCACGAAGTAATTTAAATGTGTTGTTTTTTAACCCGGCAAAGCATTAATATCAAATATCGATAAATAGTATATTTTTATCCTTCTATCTCAGTAGCATGTTGTCGCAAAGCGAAAAAATGTATTAACAGCGTATATTGTTACAGTACCCAATTATAAAAGTATGTGCAACGGTCAGTGAAGTAATTTGTTGTAGTGGGACATTGGTTTAATGAGTATTTAAAACTAAATTATACGAAACAATTTAAAGGTTAATGAAAACAGCCTTCATACAGTTTGGTTGAATGTGTTTAACTTAATCAGTAAAAAATGCCTGGATATCGAGAACACTAAAACTGTTAAATCGCTAACATTGAGACGCTGAGATGATGATCGGGGTTTAAATGTCACTGTAACTGGCGTGTTTTAATATCCTCAGGTTGTACACGACACATGTTTAAGGTTATCCATTTCATGGATGGACAACTAAACTCGAAACCAATAAAAGTGAACCCACGACACATTTATTAACACCACCATTTCGCAACTTTCTAGCTCCGCGAGGTAAACAAGACAGAGTCTATATTCAACAATATTTGAATAAATACAAACAACTATTAATCTGAAAGTGGAGTGGCGTCGATTGCTTGTATGCAAAAGCATGTGTACTCGTACACAACTGAATGAAAATCGCTAAGCTTGCTTGGAATAATGCCAAGTCGGGGAAAAAATCGGCCATTGACTTTGTATAATGACTTCTTCTCATATAATACATATTGTGAAATAAAGAAAGGCCAATACGGCTATTATTTAAAGTTTGATTTCGTCATCTATTTTGCGTCTAGACAGTCAATGTGTACATCTGAAGTATATACACTGCGCCAAAAGGTTTGAAGGTATTAGTTATTGCAATTCTGTCTGATTTTTCCCCCGTTAAGTACCGTAGCAAAATAAGTATCATTCTGATATATTGAGCATCTGAATTTACTATGGGCTAACGTACATTATCTTAAACGTGCAAGTCGATCTAGGCAACAATACGTGAGGCCGATGTAGGTTTTCTAGTGATGTAAGTGCAGTTACTGGTACATTTTGGCATAGTAAACGTTTTCGGGACTATCTGCTGGATTCAGACAATGGATCGCAAGTGCTCGGCAAGTGTGTGATGAAACGCCTACGACGGTCCGTAAATTAGAAGGTGGCCATTATGATCCAGAAAATTAAAGCTATAACATCAAGTTGTTTTAAACGGTCGTCTGCAACACCGTTATGTAATCAACAAAGCACTGATGCAGAGAAACAATAAACGATCATCACGTGATAAAAGATCTGAATAATAATTTTTGGATTGATAACTGACATTAAAGATTGGGGAGAATCAAAACATTTCGAAGGTTATTGCTTATAACTGGTCGTGAATTCTCATGTTACTTCACTTTACTAAATAGTGAGAGAAATTTGCAATGTTTCAGTTTATAAGGAATTGGATAATTATCACCTATTTTTTTCTCATTATAATTTTCTGTCCTGCTTCAAAAAATCAGTCATTGTAATATAGCCCACTATAGTATTGCAGTTGCATGTTAAAGCTGTTACGTATAACTGCCAAGCACACACCTTAGAGATTTCTTAACTGGAGCTGGTGAACACATCCAGACACCGAAGAAACGTATATACATTTAAACATAAAAAATATACAAAAACTCCAATGATTAATTCAACCAATGTCTATACACTGTGACAACAGAGACAATACGTGTCATTGCTGAATACGGGTACAGCTGTGAATGCCGTGAACAAATTTTGGAGAAACTCATGGATTTCGAAGGAAAAATAATTACAATTCAGAACAGTTAGCTGACTGCAAAATCATGCTGTGGTGAAGCATGACTTCTTCATCGGAAAGTTCAAATTAAGGTGAAAACGTGCCAATGGATTGGAAGCCTTACGTTAACAGTTCACGAGGACATGCCTTGCATAATGAGTAAACAAGCTTTCCGTTTAACAACAGTGGGAGTCAAATGATATGTTAGTGCACCACAGCTGATAGGTATTCTTTTTTATATAACGTTTTGTTAAATGCAACAAACGCTCTAGCGAGCATGTAATTCGTGACATAAGATTTACACAACTTCACATTTGAGACTATTTGTCTACCCTCACTATATTGTTTTCCTCGAAAATGCACATTTGATTTGAATCTATAACAGAACAGAAACAGCAGGAAAAGGATAAAACGTTTAATATACTCTGGAATATAGAGAAATAACTTAAACATCTAACAGATTGACAATTGGAGATAACAAAGATGTTTTAACGGGGAGATAACAGGTATGCCGTAACGTCAAATATACTTTGGAACGATCAGGGATAAACGAGATGCCGTAACGTTAAATATCGGAACAATGGGAGATAACCGATAACTGTAACGTCTAATATACAATGCAAATATGCTTTGGAACAAAGGGAGATACCAAGGACTGGAGTTGTATATATCCTCTATTAACATTAAATATATAAAAGAAGGTCTTCAACTTCTAATACACTCCGGAACTAAGGGACCAAACCATGACACTGCAACGTCGTTCATACGTATGCAAGCTTTTAAGTATAAGGGAGAATAAATGAGTTTGGATATTCGTGCATGTTACTTTATAACAACAGAGGGTGATAAATGCACAACTTTATTACCGAAGAGCAATAAAGGATGGAAAGCGATAAATTCTCCGCGACAAACTTTATATCTCAATCAATTTCAAAAAGGCAAATTAAGCGAACATTGTCCCATAGGCATTATAATTAATACTTAATTAACAACGTAACGGGAGTAAGCGAGTGCATGCAGGATTGGAGACGCTGAGCTTTGCTCTAGTCACCCTTTTCCTGGCACTCCTGTAATGTAAACAAAACAAGCATTATAAATCTATCGACAGCAGAATGAAAATGGAATGGTCAGAGTCGAAGTTTATGGCACCAACTAAAACTGTCACAAGCTCATTCCAGATATTTTACTTCTTGTCAGATGTACGATACATTTGTTACGGGAAATGTAGGTCGACTCTACGATAACGTGTTCGTGTACTTTGAAGTCTAAAAGGATATTAGGTGGGTTTTTTTGGAATCGTAATTTTCTTCTGATCAAGTAAAATGTGTTTTTCTTTAAAATGCCCGGGGGAGGGTAACACTATATTCCGTCTTTTCGTATTGCAGAATTATCTGCTCTTGGTAGCAGGTATTGGTTGTTGCGTCATTAGTTTGTGTGAGAAAATTACGTCGTGTTCCCAAAAAATGCTGACGTTACTCTCACAAACAAATGACGTAACAATCAATACCTGCTATCAAGAGCAGATAACTCTGCAATACGAAAAGACAGAATAGCAGTGAGGTAGTTATGAATATTTTTGAAAGAAAAAAAAACATGATTAACTTCTAAATGTTTCTAAATTGCTTGAATTCACTGTGATGATTGAACAAGACATTCTGCCTAAATGGGATTATAACAAAAAAGGAAAAAGACCTGGAATGAACTGTTTATGTACGTATTTTGTTCTATTAATATATATATTCCTTATAATGAATATCGAAATATTTTTCTTTGGCATAACAATAAATACAAGAGACAGTATAGGATTTACTAACATTTCATAGCTTTCTAATATCCATAAATTGTTAAGTTTTCAAAGGAACCTTGAAGAATGGACAGTACAACTCTAGCCAACTAAACACGATATCATACATAACATTCACGAAATACTGTAGGACAGACAATCATAAATTATTTAACAAAAATCTTTCTCTTTGAAAAAAACCTATTAGTATTACCCAAATAAACGTTTGAAGCCATAAAATTAGCAACTCTGGGATTGTTGAACTTCTGGCGTTCTATTTATCGATTTTTTTTTCATTTAAATTTTAAGAGACATAATGGATTTTTGTTCCTTTTTTTCACACAAATATACAGTAACTGTCAAAGTAAGTAATACGTCCTGATTGAATCGGAAAAGAGAAACTACACATATCCCGTAGTGACTTGCAATTGTGTACGCAAGCACTCTGGTACATCTTTGTACCGGTTCAATGTGAACCACTTATCATTTACTCAGATGGTTCATGTACCCGACAAATTATCTATAAATATCACGAATCCGGTTTGATGTGTGTGCTATTAGTTCAACTAAATCAACACATATATAATACAAACGAAAACATATAGCGACTGACCACCGGCTAAACTATCATTTTTCAAGACAAAGGGTCAGTTATTGAAATGAGATATTGAACTTAACTCACAGCTATAGTACGATAACAACCCTTGTTGAATTAATGAAAGTAACGTATGTCCGATTTATAATTGATGTCGTTGGATTTAGCCGAGGTTTTCGAAAATGAAATATAAATGAAAATAATAGTACAGTCATTACATGACCTTCCTAGTGAATTGCTATATGTCTAGAATCCTACAGGACAGAAAACTAAACTAATTTCCAGTTTTACTTCGAATTTAAGGGATAGTTGGAACTTGTGATAGTTTAACTTTAGTCTGAAATAACTGGTCGTCTCCTCTTTTTTTGCGGCGGAGACAGGCCATCTCTGCTCACTCGATAAATGAGATGGTCAGTGATTCGTGGTAAACTTAAACAGTTATAAATACATGAATAAAGCAACGTAATAACCTCACTCTTATTCCATAGTACAAATAAATAATCATAATACATGACATGTGATGTATCGAAATTTTTATCACAACTTGCCAGACTGATATAAATTGTATGTAGTTCATTCAAATTAAAATAAATTTTTGAATTCATCCAATTTTCCTATTTTTACAATATAAACATCTAGACATTTATAAATAAACATTAAAGAAAATGTACCCAAGAATCTTCAGCTTCCGTCGGAGTTGTCTTGGCGAAGCACTCGAACACGTAATTCAAGTCCTGATTGTTGTCCCAATACTCGGCGTCGTTCACACGGTACGACAGCGCGAACTCCAGTCGAGCGTGTAATCCGAAATCCGCAGGAGCCACAATACTGAAGGAGAATCGGTCCGTCGGTCCGTCACAGGAATTTTTCACGTAAGAAGCAGCAATATCATGGAAAGTTACCCATCCATTTGTGGTGTATCTCACACGGCAAAATTTGTGAAATCCCAAATTCGCCACTCGAATAATTCCAGTTATCGTCAAATTTGTGACAACAGCATTCTCGAGACAAATTTTCCTCGTCAAAACTCTTTTTAAGAAATCCTCGCAAGCACCTGGCTGTTGAAAACAAACCGTCAAATATCTGTGACCAATATTTTTCCGATCCACTTCCAACCCAGCTTGTAAGTCTTTCATAGCGGAAGGGGGTATTCTCGGAGGAGCGTCGGCATTCAGAACATGCCGTACATCCTCTAAATCCAAACCCATTGCATCAGCAAATCTCACCATTTTCTTACGTCTAGGAGTTCCTGGAGGTGTTTTGTTTGTTTTCAGGGAGGAAGATTTTCTTAAAGTTGCTCTGTTAAAACTGAATTCATCTTCTTCATCATCTGGGCTGTCTGAAGCAGCCAGGTAATCGAATAGCGACCCCTGAGACGATCCTTTTCTTATATCGTTATCGATAAAAGGCCTATCATTCACGTTCAGTCTTAGAGTGGGAAGAGAACTTGCTGGTTGTAAATCAGATTTCACATTTTTTCCCACTTTTTCTTTTAAAACAGGCACATCAATAGCAAAAGAATTCATAACTGTACTTACAGCTTCCCCAATCGAGGCCCCATGACCTTCCGATGACTCCTCAAGGTTATTCTCCTCTGGACTATTGATCGAATCCACGAAGAATTCGTCGCTTGCTGTAGACCGTCCGTTTGAACTAGTAACTGAATCTAAATCATCCATGCTATTTACATATATTCCCTCCTCACTCGAATCATTTGAACAAGTCCTTTCCCGGCCATTTTGATCAGCTGTACTGTCGTCTGCTACCACTGCCGGAGAACAACACACACCGGTTTTTACCGGCGGTGTGCAATCACATTCAGTCGCTAAATCCATCGGTTTTGAATGAATGACATCCATAAATATCTCATTATTACAAAGGTTGATTTCTCGGCTCGGATTCCACACAAAGTTTCCGCTCACACTATAGGAATCCAGGTAGCTGTCTTCAGAGTAAGAAAAATTGCGGGGTAAATAAAACTCACTCTCGACTGCTTCCTGCTCATGTGTACACGCTACAGGGGATGATGACTGCACGCTCATTGGTACATGTTACTGGGGTGAACAATACGTGTATAAACTGTGTTCCACCGCTACCTCACCAAAGTAACTTAATAACTTGTCATAGTAATACTTCTTCATAGTAGCTAGTATACGTGTGATCTATTCAGTTAAGAAACGAATGTAAACACTGTTGAAGTATGACAGAGCGAACTGTGTATGTGTGATCGAAGCAGCACCGACACGGGAAGGTTGAGTATTCCAAGGTTAAACAATTCCATAAATACCTTAATTGGGAAACATTCCAATCTGTATTCAAAGAAGTAAATCCCAGTAAGAACCCGTTCCTTAGCCCGGCCGTCTGCTGTCAGCGACACCTCCACCCGTCACTGTGTATTTCCCGGCGACCCGGCGTATATATACATGTTCCCGATTCCGGTCTGTCACGTTCACCACTAGTGTGTGACGTCAGAGGCTGTTTACAAACAAACACACGTGGTAGCCGAGACTTAACTGGAATGATCTTATTCTATTTTTAACATGGCGTATAGATCAACCAAGGTCATGACTCTACCGTACTTTGCTAGATGATGCAATATACATATAGTTAGGCTACACGTACGACACATAGATATATGTGTATGTACGTATACACACATGTTCGGCAACAATTGTCTATGAAATAAATTGTCTATGATATATATATATATATATATATATTATGTGTATGTGTGTACATGTTCATACCGCGGGTTGTACGTATATACTTTCTCATACACATTTACATTTTTGTAATTAGAATAAATTACTAAAATTAATGAATATACATGTATCTTCGTATCTAATATTTCCTACGTTTAATTTCGTATGTTTTTACCATAGCATATCAGTAAAAGTCGGTTTATTTTTATTCTTTATTTCAGCAATACCACGAGTGATGTTTAAACTGGGACTTGAAGTTAATACAGTTAGATTTATTTCCATAACATTCGATTCCACGGAAAGAAAGACAGATTTCAAGCTTGATTTTCAACTGAGAAGTTTAAATTTGACGTTCCCCTCACCTCCATCGCATGGTAATCCTATTGTAGTCTAACTCAAATTAGTTTTACCAAACTTCCGTATAAGCTATACAGTTTTGCTGGACATAACTGTGGATGTGTATTTACTTTAAATAGACAGATTTTTTATAATCATGTTTTTATGTGATAATTTGCTTACAGCATACTCGACGTAACAGTTGTGTATCTATTGAGATTCCATGTGACCTCATGCAATGAACATCTTCATATTTTTTTTGTTTTTTGTTTGTTTGATTAAGGGTTATGTCAACACCGAAAAAGTTGTTAAGAATCCAGCCGTATGTTTTGACTATGTGCATGACCGAGTAATGCGATATTCCGCCAAAGCAGTATTACTGATTGTCGATAAGCCGAGTCAGAAACTGATACATACTTCAACATAGTATTACATTTGTCACTGATGTGAAGTATTTCTGCAATTTATTTTTGTAATACATGGATCATTTTATTAATCACACGTTTGAGATGCATTTTACAGAATGGTATTTTTTTCGAAACTTTAATATTAGAGACACAAAAAAATACAGGGGTCGAACTCGGGGCCTAACCATTACCAATCGTTTTTACCTATATTGATATCAAGGAATCATGCGTAATATCAAAATGAGAAACAATGGAAGTATCCTAAACCAGAAAAGCTCCATTAAGTTGCATTGCTTAAGGCTATCAGAGTAAAAACGCCTGCTGTAAAGTGGAACTCTTCCTTCGCACTTATAATGATTCAGTAGTACTATTTCTTAAGTATAAAATGTGTAAAAGTGAACATTTTCCTGTGAATATTTCACATCCCAAAGTATTCGCAATGTGTATTTTTTCGTTGAATGACAAATCTTATTGAATTAAAACATAAATCGATATTTTACTAATAGAATCTTTCACCCCTTGGGGGTGAGATAGGAGAATCTCAACCCGAGGGGAAGGATTCTTAAGTTGCCAAACACGAGGCTTTACCGAGTGTTTGGCAACTAAATAATCTTTCCCCGAGGGTTGAGATTCCACTATCTCACCAACAAGGGGGTGAATGATTCTTTTTCTCTTACCCTGTTCTTTCATTGTGTATCATATGCACAATGTAATGATAACGTTACATGCTAAATTTAGGGTTGACGTGACGTTGATGGATTGTCGACGTGACGTCATTGTATTGTTAAAGTGACGTCATGCCATTGTTCTGAATAGGGGAATCCCCCCGTATCAACCCTAGGGTGAGACAAGGAAATCTCACACCGGTAAAAATGCGGATACAC
Source organism: Mizuhopecten yessoensis (assembly GCF_002113885.1). Lineage (NCBI taxonomy): Eukaryota > Metazoa > Mollusca > Bivalvia > Pectinida > Pectinidae > Mizuhopecten > Mizuhopecten yessoensis. The sequence continues at coordinate 2,148,229 of NW_018404662.1, forward strand.
CTGTCCAGGGTAAGAGAATAATTTATCCCAACCCGGTAGCAAAACTGGTGTCAAGCGTGCGAATGGCTTCTTGATGACATCATTCAGTAATGACGTTACGGTGTAGTAATGTACCTACTAGAAATATAGCTCGTCTATACAATACAATACAATACAAGAAATTTCAGTTCCGTGTTGTCAAGAGAAACAAAAACTGATGTCTAAGCATAAGGTGCTAATGATACAAGTGGCCATGAACAATAAGGATGGAACAGGGGAGAAAAACGATTGATTAAGAAAACACCATTATTGGTTTGTCAAAGCAAGATCAACCGAACGCATAATACAATTACTGAAAGTCATTGATAAAGATCAATCAAAACTGTGTGCACATTCCATAAGTAGATTGTATGTTGTCGGAAAGAAAAGTGAAATTATCCGCATTTACTAATTTTAGACCAATCATTAAACGTGATTTTAATCTGTATGATAAACGACGACACATATAGAATGCATGCAACATAAATAACGAATTTCATTGATGATGAAGACGGAGGTAAAGGTTTTCTTTTCAAAATGTGTATTTCAGCAGTATGTGTCAAGTTTGCGATTAATACATGTATATGATAATACAAGGATGTCGGTGTATTGGACATTATTTGTTATCCAAAAGATATTTTAGCCTCATTTTGCTATTCGATACTGTAATCATTAGCTGTCAAGTAAAGAGTTCTGTGCATATTATCATTCCCTACGGTTGATCTCCAAATTACATGAGTACCTATAGGTTATCTTGCAGGTAACGGGTTACTGAAGAATTAGCAACTTGTTTGTTCAACAAAACCACTTTCATACTCATACTATTGTTGAAAAGTTGTCACTACATACTTGTCAGTGAGGTTAGACAAATATTCGTTGACAGCAGTGTCAAGTTAAACAAACTTTAATTTAAATTAGACGTTTATTGATTTTGTCAACCTGGGAATGTGGATCTGTTTAAGATTCCTGGTAAACTAAATCCTTTCGGAGGAGATGAAAAGTGTCTACCTTCACTCCTTCACGTTCATACATTTTTTCTATTTATATATAACGTACATAAGGATTTTGAAACAAGTTTACAGCTAAGTGAAAATTTATCCAGATTAATTTATGAAACAATAATATATTAATGCTCGTTTGCTTTGTGTCTAACAACGGTGTGGCCTATATACATGGATAGTTATCAGTCCAGTGTCCTCACAGGTTAAGACCCCTGCGCGTTTTCAGCCGTGCCAGCAAGAATGATAAAGGGTTACTGCGAGACCAAAGTTGTTCATCGGTACACTAGAGCTATACTATGACCATAGAACATTGAAAATCCGACGGAAATCGGTCAGTTCGTTTTCAATGTTTGAAATAATTATTTAGGAAAAATGTCCCATGAATTAGTCTCATGCAGGTTCGGCGACATTTCAAAATGTTAGAATATTCATTTCACTTTACAATTTGCATTTATACATAATAGTATAATAGGTGACTAATGAACTCTTTGTAGAATTAGGAGTTTCCCTCTATGTCCTTTTCTTAAAGGCAGCATTAAATATCCGCTGCTCCCTTTGGAACACCTGGGACATCTGTTGTTTTCTCTCATTTATCTGTCCCCTTAGTTTGTCCTTCACACCTCTGTTTAAACCTTTGCAAGAGAGTATATTTGGCTGGTTGGAGTACAATCCTGACGAGTCCTTGTTAAAACATTTCAGTGAAATGGCACTCTAAGGGATGTAGGCATTGCTCGTCGATTGATTACGAGTAACCAATCAAACCCATTACAACGTACCGCAATGCACTCATCTAACATATGTTTTGCTTTAAACGTGGACTTTGATTAATTTTGTTGCGCGAATGTGATGCATACATACATGTTTTTCCTTCATGTTTGATTAAGATGTTACACGATATGTTATGTGAAGTATGAGGCGTACAGAAATTAAATGATAATTAAAATTATTAACAGCCACATCTCGCATCGTAACAGTATCAACCAAGCGATCACATATCGTTAGATATTGTTAAAAACATAAATATAAACAATAATACAGACTTTAAAACTATGACGACGGTCTTCGCCATATTCCGCTAAGGCTACTTGGGCAATGTACTCGATTGCGTGCATAAATGGACACTCTCCGTAATGCCGAAAGAAAATAATTAGAGATTTACACATGTAACGACTCTACATAGATCGACATTTTAGAGAGGCTCACTCGTTCGTTTGAACATTTAAATGATTAAATTATGAAACATGATGTGATGCGTAAATTTTAAAAGAATAACTACATCATCAACACAGCAGATCAAAGTCCAAAATTCAGACTCGGTGTGAAATTAGTAGAACAAAAATCAAGAATACAAATTCACAAAGAGGACAAACCATTTACTCTTGAAGGGTAAACGCTTTCTGTGTGTGGAACCTGTCACGATGTATCGCATTCATTCTGCGAAATTATTCGGTTACTAACGATCGTATGACACAGTGAACAAACCTGATATCGTGGTAGCGACTGAATTCACATAGCTTGTATGACACCAGGCTGGAGCAAACTTATCCCTGAAGCTATACCTAAATTACTTCTTTGCAAAAAAATGCACAAAATGGTCTCTACAGATATGCCCTGACCCCTGTGCTGTAGGCCTCCTACTCTCGTGAGGTTTGGCTTCCTTACGTCTGTGGTGTACGCCTCGTATACAAATATTTGTATCAAGTAATATCTATATATTTGCGCTTTTACCTCCCCGATGTAAACCCTTGTGATCTCTGTCGATATGCCCGCGTACCTCTGAGATTTGTCTCGCATTCCTCTATGGTGTAGTCCTAGTGTAAAAATATTTGTATCAAGTAATCTCTAAATCTATGCATTTCTTACTTCTCTGATGTAGTGTTTCATGATCTCTGGAGATCTACCCTTTCGTCTCTATGGTGTAGGATTAGTGACCAAATTTTTGCATCTAGCAATCTCTAAATCTTTGTCTGTCTTTCCTCTCTGATATAGGGTTTTGTGATCTCTGGAGTTTTAATAACCTTGATTGTCGCTATAGTGCAGGCCTAGTGCTAACATCCGGGCCAACAAGAGTGATTAATATAAGATAAAATAAGTCGTTTCATAATAGTTGTAAAATAAATGAAGTTGATATTTTAGCGTTGACGCATTTGTATCACATACTCTCTAAATCTGGCCTTTGTTACCTCTCTGATAGGGTCTCACACTCTCTGAAAATTAATCCTTATAACCCCTGTGATGTAGACTTCATGTAAGAATATTTGTATAGAATAATCTCTAAATCTATGTCTTGCTAACCTCTGCGGTATAGGCATTATAATCTCCGAAGCTATGCATTACTTGGTTCTGTGGCGCAGGCCTCATGTAAACATATTTACTTCTATGGAATGATCTGTCATATCTTCAATTGATATGTATACACTTTTAATGTACAGCTTTGCACAAATATATATGACCTGTGTCGTAGTATGCATATGCTTACTGAATTTCAAACTGGCGGAATTAAGTACGAAAATTGTTTACATTTCTTGGTGAGTCGGTGTAAACACGTAGGTGAGACGAACAGTCCTTTACCTTGATCCGGAGTAGGTCAAGTTTAACATGTCACCCTTATTTCAGTCTAGCGTAAACAAACGCCAAGGTCAGTGATATTTAGGTAAAGGTATGTGATTGAATAACCTTAGATACATTGCCACTCTGTATCTTCGTATCACAAGTGGTGTATTGTGGGTGTCGACATATATTATGCATATGTTTATTTGTATGACACAAATATTCGATACATGCATACAATACAAAGTTATTTTTAAGTATAACGTACACCATTTTTCTAGATAAATTATGCACGTTATATCTTAATATGGTCTACATTCAATGTCTTGATATAGTGTACATGCAATTTATAGACATAGTATACATGTGATTTCTTTGTACGATATAGAAGTTATTTTAAATATAATAAACAAGGTATTTCTAACTACAATGAACATGAAATTTCTAACCACAATATATATGCAATTGACACATGTATGGGAGAACATATTTCATCCTAACATTTTGATAAATGATTTGCTTTTTTGTTGGTAGTTGTTGTCGCTGTTTGATAGTTGTCAATCATCTGTTAAGCTTTAGCCTCGGAGAGTGCTTAGATAGTTCTGCAGGGAATTCGTGAATACTATTCAAGTAAGAAAATATTATTTCAGTTTTGCATACTTACGGTCATTTGGAGACATATCACATAGAAGACCTCGAGAAGTCTTCGATAATTTCATAAACACTGTTTCAATAGGGTTCCATTGCTGTCAACACAACAATGAGGCAAATAAAAAGACAAAAAGATCAATTAGTGATGTTTTTTTTATCACAATTATCACAATATGTGTGTGCGTTTATATATATATGCAAGGTAGCACATTTAGTCTTGTGTCAAGTGTTCAGTGTGACCATTAAAACCCCACTTTATGCATATAATTATCACAATTGCTCGATAATTACGTCACGTGTGTAACACAGCAAAGTCAAAGTACGTCAACTAAAGCAAGACAGGACTACATGTAGGTAAAAGTGAAGCTTATTAATACATTCAGTCATCAAATCTTATTATTCTAAGTCAGGAATACCATTAGTTTCATCCGTCAGTTCCTTACCTCATACGCCTGCAAGACACTGGTCCATACATAAGTGACTTCTGGTTAATGCACTGTAGTATGGAATTGCTGGCAATATGTTGAAGCGCTCTCAGACAGTACGAAGTACATCCCGTCTTGCCATGCATTCATTGCAAGGAGAACACATCCCTTCAGCAATAGATAAAATACCACGCCCAGTACTAATTTCTTGCACACGAATTCGAAGCCCTTTGTAGACATTATCCAGTGTATACAACAAGAGGTCCAAAGGGCCTGTATCACTCACCTGGATATCTAAGCAATCATGGCAAAATATTCTCCAAATGAGATCCAAGGAAATATGCCAGACCCCAAGACCAATCCTTGTAGCATATCTGTATTATATTTTTTATGCCCAGCAATTTTATGTACATGGTTATGGGGTGGGGATCTCAACTTTTTCCAAGCTGTGACCCAGAAACTAGGTCCCTAGGGTTGTGGTCAGACCCCAGGATCAATTCTAATATCATGACTGCACTTGTCTCTTTTGCCCAGCATTTGTATATATAGTTTTGGGGTGGGGATCTCAACCGTTTCAAAGTTATGACCCAGGGGTTAAGTCTGCAAGGGTGGGGCAGACCCTGGGTTCAATTCTAATATCATGACTGCATTCGTCTCTTTATGCCCAACAATTATATAGTTTTTGGGTGGGGATCTTAACCATTTCAAAGTTATGACCCAGGGGTTAAGTCTCAAAGAGTTGGGCAGTCCCCAAGGCCATCCTGGAAACATATGTGCACTCATCTCTTTATAATCAGCAATTGTATATATGATTATATGGTGGGGATCTCAACCATTTCCAAGTAATTTTATTTTTTTGCCCCACCCCTTAGCCCGGGGGATCAACCCCACCATTTGTACAATTTTGAATTCCTGCCTCCCTTGAATGCTTCCGACCAAATATGATCAATATCCATGGCATAGTTCTACAGAAGAAGTCGTTTATTGCAATATAGCCAAAGTGCCCCTTTTTGGCCCCGCCCTCAGCCCCCTGGGGAGTCAGCCCCACCATTTGTACAATTTTGAATCCCCACCACCTAGGGATGCTTCCAGTCAAATATGGTTGATATCTATCTCTTAGTTCCAGAGAAGAAGTCGCTTAAAACAATATAGCTAAATAACCCTTTTTGGCCCAGCTCCTCATCCCCACCATTTGTACAATTTTGAATCCCCACCACCTAGGAATGCTTCCAGTCAAATTTAGTTAAATTCCAATCAGTGGTTAAGAAGAAGAGGTCGTTTAAAGAAATTGTTGACGGACGAACGACGGATGGACGGACGACGGACGCCACAGTATGGCATAAGCTCACCTTGGTCCTTCGGACCCGGTGAGCTTATAAACAAGCGATACAGCAAGCCCACGCAATTGACAGTCCGGTACCTAACTGACTGGTCTTAATGTACATAACCGTCCCTTAAAGGTACCGACATTGGAACAAAACAGAAATTGAATTATGGAACAATTGTCTAATCTCCCTCTGGACATCCGGATTATTATTCTTGCTAAGAAGTCTTCACTAACTATTTCTTTTAATCCGCTTTTAAATCTGATACTCCCTAATGATATATTTTATATTTCGCCGTTTATTGTTCTTACTGAGCATTTCTTTATAGGGAGTATATAATAAAATAAGCGATAAAGTATTAAAATGAACTTTGTCCTTTATATGATTCTATTGATAAAATTTGTTTCTGCAGGTTCATTAAAAGTGTATACCAATACAGTTGTATGTTAACACTCTTTACTGTGATGTTTCTCTTACTTTAATATCCATATATCATTTGCAATACATTTTGTTCAGCCGTTAGTGGGGACGTTTTTGATTAACCCAGTCTCATTATGATAGTCAATGTTTTGATTCATAAAAATGTAACTTGGTTTTTATTTAACTGAATGAAGTGACTACAAGTATTCTGTTAGAGAATCATTCTTCAGATAATCGCAGCGATACAGTTTACGGTGTCGTTATTGATACACATGTACAATGTGAATGTTTAAAATTAACAAATTTACTCTACATGTATCTGTCTTATTTGCTGAGCTAGAATTTCAACGAGCTGGGACCAGTTGTTCAAAGACTCATAAGCTTTACGAAATATCTTACAATTATTCGGGTTTCTTGTCTTAAGAAGCTACATCTGAATCCTTCGATAGAAGATTAAAATTTGAATGTTTGTTGTTTTGTTAACTTGTTAAACTGAGTAGGCATACGCAAGCTGGAGTAATATGCATAAATTAACTCTTCGAATGTATTTTAAAACATGTTATAGCTCCTCATATATGTTACATGTTAATTATAGCTGTTCGTATGCATAATTGTTACAAAACATATATAAGTGTTCATATATGCTATAAAACATGTTACATCTGTATGTTTTATAACAACATGGTATACATGTAGTTGCATATATATGTGTTACAAAACATGATATAGCTGTTTATGTTTTACACAAATGTTATATAGAAATTCACAACACATTTTTACTGTCCTTTATATTTACATGCATTTTATCCTACTTTTTATCTTTTTTTTTTTTGGCAAGCTCAAGCATGTCATTTGGTATATTGATGTAATATTTTTGTAAAATTAGAAAAAGTGTTTAAATTATTAATACATACATGTATATGCGTTGGTTTTATTCCATAAGGGTCCCCTATTGTGTTCTGTACCAGGCCACGCACATCTTTGGAGAACTAAACATACATTTTTGTTGATAATTATGTAGTTATACGAACTTCTACGTCATTCTGTTGTTTACGCGAAGCTAGTAGGAGGACGTGCTGTATTGCACAGACAGCAAAGCTATATTTAGCTGCGTATTTACTGTGTGTGACCTTCGTACCAAAACATAATATGTGTATGTGGCTAAATATAGCATAGCGGGTTGTCCTGTATCGAATTGTAAACAGATCTAGATAGCCCCGGATGTTTCCAGAATTTCCCTATAAAGAATGACCTTTATAGGAATAATAAAATTAGGGTTAGTCGGATATATAGTGTTAAGAAGTGTCTATGATATAACAAGCAATGAACTATGCTATTAACTATATTTTATTTATGTTATATAGGATTTTCCGAGTATTCCTTTTGTGTTAAAGATCAGCTGTTGAGTTGATGTGTTTTCTATATCGTGTCGCCTTCTAATGATTGGATTTCTTTATTTGACATCTCTAACATAGGCAGATGCTTGAAAGTCCTGTATGTTGAAAAATAGAATATTATTGACTGAACAAATAGAAAATTACTTCTGCTTAACACGAAACAATCATGTGGACTTCACGACATCAAGTTACAATTTGTGGATTTTAACATGTTGTTAACTTCTTCGGATGTATTGAATATTACAAAACGCATTTCAACGGTTTTAAAAATGTCTGTTCTGCCTAAGGTTTTCCTACTCTGATACAAATGTCACGATGTGTTTTGCAGGTACAATTTAATAACGCGTAATATAATTAGCACACTGCGTGGGACAAAAAGTTAAACACGAACATATTCCTTCTTCTTTCAAATCAAAATTCTTTTGAATTGTCATGTTTTGATCGACGACATTCTATCCCCAACACATAAAACTAATGAATCACAGACACATATTCTTAAGGTTCATATCTTGACTTTAACGTACTATTAAACATGAGTTAACTCATTCAAACATATAGCCAAAAATGCTAATTTTGTTATATTTCCTTTCCTCTCCACACACCTAAAAGCTACTCCCATAACATGAGAGGCCGCTGGTCGGCCTTTTTTCAATCGGATATGATTTTGCCGACTGCGACCTCTCATTTCCGAAGCACTAATTCTTTGATGCAGTTTCCGCCCGAAATCCGGGCGGAACAAAATCGGCTTGAAAAACTCACATAAGTGGTTAACAGTTCATGACAACGATGTCTACTCACGGTTTATATAATATAGATCTCATATATATGTCACAGACACAAATATATAGTATATTACGGAATAGAACACTCAAAATACATGTCAATGTCGTTGTAGCACATCTCTGACCTACATTTAAAACATGGCTTCTGGATTAATACAAATTATCAGGGGGGATTTCAAACGGAACGAAATGATACGGAGTTTGTTTGTATTCCGCTTGTGAAACATTACATGTGATCCATTTTTGTATTAACCGGAAAAATCATGGCAAATGCTGTCTGCTTCGCTTCGAATGAGGAAAAACTCATTATTTATGTCTTTGACATGAAATTTTTCTCATATAATCATGGATTCATGGGAAGGAATATTTATTGGACCCTTTTGACACGATGTATGTAAACACGATATAACCCTCTAATCCGAACTTTGAAAATGTGATAGTCAGCATCGGGAAAATCAGCTATGGGCAGTTAGAGGTTACGCGGCGCCTGTCAAAAGTTTTTCGCCGTGTAAAACCTCTAACATTGTTGGAGTAACCTAAACGTGTGTTACAATTGGTAAATTTGAACTTATCGTTCTGTGAAAGGATATACCACATGTAACAGGATGGAAACCTCGATGTCGAAAAATCGACCCCACCAATCTTCATCGCAGAAAAATAGCTTTTCTGATTGTTGTTTGAATAAATGCTTTGTATCGTTCGAAAGATGGTAAACTTGTCGTTCAGGACTATTGCATACCTATGAATTTAAAATACATTTTCCCTACGAAAACCTAAAGCTACCACTGCTATGCCCTTGGTTACCGTACACCACTACCTATGTGTTTATGTCCATGTTTACCGTACATCACAACCTATATTTTTATGTCTGTGTTTACCGTACACTACTACCTATATGTTTATGTCCATGTTTACCGTACACCACTACCTATATGTTTATGTCCATGTTTACCGTACACCACTACCTATATGTTTATGTCCGTGTTTACCGTACACTACTACCTATATGTCTATGTCCATGTTTACCGTGCACCACTACCTATATGTTTATGTCCATGTTTACCGTACATCACTACCTATATGTCTATGTCCATGTTTACCGTGCACCACTACCTATATGTTTATGTCCATGTTTACCGTACATTACTACCTATATGTTTATGTCCATGTTTACCGTACACCACTACCTATATGTTTATGTCCATGTTTACCGTACACCACTACCTTTATGTTTATGTTCATGTTTACCGTACACTACTACCTATATACTTATGTCCATGTTTACCGTACACCACTTCCTATATGTTTATGTTCGTGTTTACCGTACATCACTACCTATATGTTTACGTTTATGTTTACCATCTTTATGTCCGTGTTTACCGTACACCAATACCTATATGTTTATGTCCATTTTTATCGTACACCACTACCTATGTGTTTAGGTCCATGTTTACCGTACACCACTTCGTATATGTTTATGTCCATGTTTCCCGTACATCACTACCTATATGTTTACGTCCATGTTTACCGTACACCACTCTATATGTTTATGTCCATGTTTCCCGTACATCACTACCTATATGGTTACGTTTATGTTTACCGTACACCTTACCGTACACCACTACCTATGTGTTTAGGTCCATGTTTACCGGACATCACTACCTAAATAATTATGTCCATGTTTACCCTACATCACTACCTATATGTTTACGTCCATGTTTACCGTACACCAATACCTATGTGTTTATGTCCATGTTTTCCGTACACCACTACCGATATGTTTATGTCCGTGTTTACCGTACACCACTACTTATATGTTTATGTCCATGTTTCCCGTACACCACTCCTTATAGTTTATGTCCATGTTTATCGTACACCACTACCTATGTGTTTAGGTCCATGTTTACCGGACATCACTACCTAAATAATTATGGCCATGTTTACCGTACATCACTTCCTATATGTTTATGTTCGTGTTTACTCCATGTTTACCGTACACCACTCTATATGTTTATGTCCATGTTTTCCGTACACCACTACCGATATGTTTATGTCTATGTTTACCTTACACCACTACCTTTATGTTTATCTTCATGTTTACCGTACACTACTACCTATATACTTATTTCCATGTTTACCGTACACCACTTCATATATGTTTATGTTCGTGTTTACCGTACATCACTTCCTATATACTTATGTCCTTGTTTACCGTACACCACTTCCTATGTGTTTATGGCCATGTTTACCGGACATCACTACCTAAATAATTATGTCCATGTTTACCGTACGGCACTACCTATATGTTTATGTCCATTTTTACCGTACACCACTACCTATATGTTTCACTACCTATATGTTTATGTCCCTGTTTACCGTGCACCTCTACCTATATGTTTATGTCCAAGTTTACCGTACACCACTACCCATATGTTTATGTCCATGTTTATCGTACACCACTACCTATGTGTTTAGGTCCATGTTTACCGTACACCAATACCTATGTGTTTATGTCCATGTTTTCCGTACACCACTACCGATATGTTTATGTCCGTGTTTACCATACACCACTACCTATATACTTATGTCCTTGTTTACCGTACATCACTACCACACCACTACCTATATCTTTATGTCCGTGTTTACCGTACACCAATACCTATGTGTTTATGTCCATGTTTACCTTACACCTCTACCTATATGTATATGTCCAAATTTACCGTACACCACTACCTATTTGTTTCTGTCCACGTTTACCGTACATCACAACCTATATGTTTATGTCCATGTATACCGTACACCACTACCTATATTTTTATGTCCAAATTTACCGTACACCACTACCTAAATGTTTACGTCTATGTTTACCGTACACCACTACTTATAGGTTATGTCCATGTTTACCGGACACCACTACCTATATGTTTATTTCCATGTTTACCGTACACCACAACCTATATTTTTATGTCCATGTTTATCGTACACCACTACCTATGTGTTTATGGCCATGTTTACTGTACATCACTACCTATATGTGTATGTCCATGTTTACCTTACACCTCTACCTATATGTGTATGTCCAAGTTTACCGTACACCACTACCTAAATGTTTATGTCCATGTTTACCTTACACCTCTACCTATATGTATATGTCCAAATTTACCGTACACACTACCTATGTATCACAACCTATATTTTTATGTCTGTGTTTCCCGTACACTACTACCTATATGCTTAAGTCCATGTTTACCGTTTATGTCCATGTTTACCGTGTCCATGTTTACCGTACATCTCTATCTATATGTTGATGTCCATGTTTACCGTACACAACTACCTATATGTTTATGTCCAAGTTTACCGTACACCACTACCTTTATGTTTATATTCATGTTTACCGTACACTACTACCTATATACTTATTTCCATGTTTACCGTACACCACAACCTATATTTTTATGTCTGTGTTTACCGTATATCACTACCTATATGTTTATGTCGATGTTTACCGTACACCACTACCGATATGTTTATGTCTATGTTTACCGTACACCACTTCATATATGTTTATGTTCGTGTTTACAGTACATCACTACCTATATACTCATGTCCTTGTTTACCGTACACCACTACCGATATGTTTATGTCCGTGTTTACCATACACCACTACCTATATACTTATGTCCTTGTTTACCGTACACCACTACCGATATGTTTATGTCTATGTTTACCTTACACCACTACCTTTATGTTTATATTCATGTTTACCGTACACTACTACATATATACTTATGTCCATGTTTACCTCACACTACTACCTATATGCTTAAGTCCATGTTTACCGTTTATGTCCATGTTTACCGTGTCCATGTTTACCGTACATCACTTCCTATATACTTATGTCCTTGTTTACCGTACATCACTACCTTTATGTTTACGTCTATGTTTACAGTACATCACTACCTATATACTCATGTCCTTGTTTACCGTACACCACTACCCATATGTTTACGTCTATGTTTACAGTACACCACTACCTATATGTGTATGTCCAAGTTTACCGTACCCCACTACCTATGTGTTTATGTCCATGTTTACCTTACCCCTCTACCTATATGTGTATGTCCATGTTTACCTTACACCACTACCTTTATGTTTACGTCTATGTTTACAGTACATCACTACCTATATACTCATGTCCTTGTTTACCGTACACCACTTCCTATATGTTTATGTCCGTGTTTACCACTACCTATATGTTTATGTCTGTGTTTACCGTACATCACTACCTATATACTACCTATATGTTTACGTCCATGTTTACCGTACACCACTCTATATGTTTATGTCCATGTTTCCCGTACACCACTCCTTATAGTTTATGTCCATGTTTATCGTACACCACTACCTATGTGTTTAGGTCCATGTTTACCGTACACCACAACCTATATTTTTATGTCTGTGTTTCCCGTACACTACTACCTATATGTTTATGTCCCTGTTTACCGTACCCCACTACTTAAAGTTTATGTCCATGTTTACCGTTCACCCCTACCTATATGTTTATGTCCACTACCTATATGTTTATGTCACTGTTTACCGTACATCACTACCTATGTGTGTATGTCCAAGTTTACCGTACACCACTACCCATATGTTTATGTCCATGTTTATCGTACACCACTACCTATATGTTTACGTCTATGTTTACCGTACATCACTACCTATATGTGTATGTCCAAGTTTACCGTACACCACTACCTATATGTTTATGTCCATGTTTACCGTACACCACTACCTATACGTTTATGTCCGTGTTTACCGTACATCACTACCTATATGTTTATGTCCATGTTTACCGTACATCACTACCTATATGTTTACGTTTATGTTTACCGTCCTCCACTACCTATATGTGTATGTCCATGTTTACCGTACACCACTAACTATACGTTTATGTCCGTGTTTACCGTACATCACTACCTATATGTTTATGTCCAAGTTTACCGTACATTACTACCTATATGTTTATGTCCATGTTTACCGTACCCCACTACTTATAGTTTATGTCCGTGTTTACCGTACACCAATACCTATGTGTTTATGTCCATGTTTACCGTACATCACAACCTTTATTTTTATGTCCGTGTTTACCGTACACTACTACCTATATGTTTATGTCCGTGTTTACCGTACACTACTACCTATATGCTTAAGTCCATGTTTACCGTACATCTCTACCTATATGTTGATGTCCATGTTTACCGTACACCACTACCTATATGTTTATGTCCGTGTTTACCGTACATCACTCCCTATATGTTTATGTCCGTGTTTACCGTACATCACTCCCTATATGTTTATGTCCGTGTTTACCGTACATCACTCCCTATATGTTTATGTCCGTGTTTACCGTACATCCCTACCTATATGTTTACGTCTATGTTTACCGTACACCACTACCTATATGTTTATATCCATGTTTACCGTACACCATTACATATATGTTTATGTCCATGTTTACCGTACACCATTCCATATATGTTTATGTCCATGTTTACCGTGCACCACTACCTATATGTTTATGTCCATGTTTATCGTACACCACTACCTATATGCTTATGTCCATGTTTACCGTACATCTCTACCTATATGTTTATGTCCGTGTTTACCGTACACCACTACCTATATGTTTAGGTCCATGTTTACCGTACACCACTACCTATATGTTTACGTCCGTGTTTACCGTACATCACTACCTATATGTATATGTCCGTGTTTACCGTACATCACTACCTATAGGGTTATATCCGTTATTACCGTACATGACTACCTATATGTTTATGTCCGTGTTTACCGTCCACCATGGCCACTACCTATATGTCTATGTCCAGTTTATGTCCGTGTTTACCGTACATCACTACCTATAGGGTTATATCCGTTATTACCGTACATGACTACCTATATGTTTATGTCCGTGTTTACCGTACATCACTCCCTATATGTTTATGTCCGTGTTTACCGTACATCACTCCCTATATGTTTATGTCCGTGTTTACCGTACACTACTACCTATATGTTTATGTCCGTGTTTACCGTACATCACTCCCTATATGTTTATGTCCGTGTTTACCGTACATCCCTACCTATATGTTTACGTCTATGTTTACCGTACACCACTACCTATATGTGTATGTCCATGTTTACCGTACACCACTACCTATTATGTACATGTTTACCGTACACCACTACCTATATGTTTATATCCATGTTTACCGTACACCATTACATATATGTTTATGTCCATGTTTACCGTACACCTCTGCCTATATGTTTATGTCCATGTTTACCGTACACTACTACCTATATGCTTAAGTCCATGTTTACCGTACATCTCCACCTATATGTTGATGTCCATGTTTACCGTACACCACTTCCTATATGTTTATGTCCATGTTTACCGTACACTACTACCTATATGCTTAAGTCAATGTTTACCGTACATCTCTACCTATATGTTGATGTCCATGTTTACCGTACACCACTTCCTATATGTTTATGTCCATGTTTACCGTACACCATTACATATATGTTTATGTCCATGTTTACCGTACCCCACTACCTATATGTTTATGTCCGTGTTTCCCGTACACCATGGCCACTACCTATATGTCTATGTCCATGTTTACCGTACATCTCTACCTATATGTTTATGTCCGTGTTTACCGTACACCACTACCTATATGTTTATGTCCGTGTTTACCGTGTATCAGCAGCTAATCCTATATGATAAAAAAACGATGAAAGAATACTTATGTGGAAATAAATCTTATTCAATTACTAGGGTAAGATCAAAACGCAGGAAAGATTTACATGTAGACCCTTAAAAAATAAAGAGAATCAAATGTTCCTGGAGGCTAAGCGTCATCGGAATGGTAAACGTCTTCTGTTTCATCGACGACACGCCACAATTTATTTTAAATCTAAATCGGATCTAAGTAATGCAAGTATCTAGTCCTCGAAACGAGTACTTGTCTAGCTGCTTAATTGGATTAAGCAGTGATCCAAATTCATCTGTGGCGCAGCGTTTGCTTGTAGATGAAAAGCCTGAAAACAAGGGGTTAAGAACAAATATAAGTAAGCAACGACAGGTTTGGTTGTGGAATTACCGGAGAGTCGTAACTATCCAAACGAACAGGCTTAAAGAGTCAAAAATGTGTCGCATCATCTTTAAAAAGGTCGCGAGAAACGGTTTTAGCTAAATCAATATATTCGGCTTGTATCTATCTTTACTGACATCGCCAGCTCTAAGACAATTAAATTTATCTTTATCTGTTCGTATGAATGTTCAATCATAATAAAGCAAATAAAGAGTTTTGATGAATATGCTAGTTAAACTCGCATTGATGTATTGAATTGTCCGAATCTGTCATTGACTGACTGACTGATTCATTCATTCATTAGTCCGCTCATTTGTTCACTCAATCAGACGTTCATTGGTTCACAGCCTACTCTGTCGTTAATACGAAACGTAATACAAGATGTCTATTGCTACGTGTCAACTGACATGTACAAATATAGCAAATATAACAAAGATACATTTAGTTGTATTGTAAATATATTGTCCAAGTCTATGAAACAAATCGCGATGACGTCATTATTGTAGAAGTAACCTGGACTCTAATGTCATTAAGTGGGCCGTTAATGGTGTCATTATCTAGTGTGTTTATTGTACTTTATTATACAATGTTTCGTGGTAGGTATTGCCGTGTGTATTAACGTGTTCGACGCTCCCTCACATGCCAATGTTCTATTTACACCTACATGGACATACGTGTATTGTAAAATTCTTGATCAGAAACGGTATGCGGACTTGCAATGGTGTAAAATATTTTATACACTAGTGTACTTCAATATTTTTAAAATGTCGTTGTCTGTTGTCGTAAGTTGTATCGACGAATAAGGCTGAAGGTTAAAGTCTTGTTTGGATAATTATATACAATGTCACACTATATGGCAGTCACCTCTCGTAGATTGACCCCTTAAGTGTATATAAATATGTTGTTTTTTTATATAAGCTTACAATGTTTTGCAAAGCCTTTGTAGCAGACTTGTAGATATACAACAGACTCATAGTCGTACTATAAGCAGATATACGTATGTAGACATTATAGTTTTACAATAGGTTTGGAGCGTCAGTAACTGTTCAAATAACAATTACACACAAATACCAAAGTGTGTTTCTATGGATACAAGTAGAAATCCAAGATATTACATTACAAATCAACACGATTAGCATAATTTATGCTGATTTCAATAAAAAATATATTATACTTTAACTATAGGTGAAACCTCAGTTACACAATAACGTTGTCAGTAATATCGTCTTCTCTAAATCGAATACTTTATTTGTTCCATTGACCATTCTCCGAGAAGTCCTGACGTCCCGTGTCCATTCTTAACCTTCCTGGAGGTCGGTATGCCCTTGGGAGTTAGTTGGCCGGAGATCGTGAGATGGGGACCGGATTCAGTCTATCGCTCCTGTAGTGCTGATTACGTGTAAATGCCGTACGTCACGTAGTTTCTTTATCGATCCCTATAGACATTGTAGGATGTATAGGATTGTGTTACGAGGTTGTTTCCGAATGCATCCTTATGAGGGTGTATCGTGTTCAATTCCGCTATTTTATAACGATTATCCTCATAATCAACGCTCCAACCATCTCCCTACTCCTACAAAATGATGGCGTTTAAATGGCTTTAGCGACATACCGAGGGAAATGTGTAAAGAAATCATGACGAAATGGGAAACATGTAGGCCTAAAATGAGGTAACATATAAAGTAAAACATGGGGCATTTTATCATAAATCAGTGTTTTGTCAAATATCAAGTTCAAATTAATTTTAAATTAAAGAAAGTTAGTAAACAGTTGTGAAACCATCAACTTCTTGATAAATGTTCATTATCCTTTTTACGGGTTTTAGTTTGTTGGTGTTTTACATCCTATTAACAGCTATGGTTATTTAAGGGTCTGTTACACACTACCGAAGTACCTCGCCGGGACTAAACCGGAGCAAAAAAATAACAACGGCAAGAAAATCGGCAGAGCTCCGCCGAGAAAGCACTTAAAAAATCAAAAACGACCGTAACAATACCGATATAGTACCGGTGTTCCCATTGTGAAACCAATGTAAGAGCCGATGTGCTACCGAATACCACTTTTCTGTCACTTCAGTGTTACCGAGGCGCCGTCGATCTTAAAATGTGCCACCGTTGGCTGAGTGATACCGTTGCGCTGCCGATGTTGCGGTAGTACATCGGTCGTTAGTACATTGGCGGCGCATCAGTACTACTTTGGTGGTATTTGGTAATACTACAGTATCACATCGGCTTGCTCCGGCAGCGCACCTGCCGTTGCTAAGTTTTTCGCCGATGTCCTGATGATGTAATGCCGTTTTTAGCGATGTGATTCCATTGCGCTACCGTACGCGTACTAGTACCAATCCCCGAAAATCGTCAAATTTGTGCTCCAGTATAGCTCCGGCGACCCAAATCTGCTATGAGTGACTGCAGGCCCTTCAAAGACGTGCCGGGTTTTCGTGTTGGAAGAAAGTCGGAGCTCACTACTAGCATTGCATACGTTCAGTGGGAACTGTTTCAAAATAAAAACCGAGGTTAAAACTCAATAACAAAATATAACACAAAGATGTATCAACAAAACCCCGATTCGAACTCAAAGTTGAAAACCTACAATGAGAGCAAAACATGAAAAAAGAAAAGATTTGCTTGGAGCCCATTGAAAAAGTAGAAAGAAAACAGAAAACACATTTAAGACTAGTTGTGCAAAAACGTAAGTGTCTTTTGATTCATAAACAACACTAACCATATGTAAATCAAGTTCAAATTAAAATCACGCTCCGTGCTCTTTAATTAATGACAATGAAGTGTGAACACTAATAAACATAATCAAGAACATCGACTCTCATATCACATAATGAAATCGCATATTTCCCAATCAGACCCTGATGGAGATCACAAAAGACTTCATCAATCTGCATAGACAACAGGAACTGATTGGACGCCAAAACAAAAGGAAAGGCAACAACAGGAACTGAGGCGACGTCAACGTAGAGGAAAGGCAACAACAGGAACTGAGGCGACGTCAACGTAGAGAAAAGGCAACAACAAGAACTGAGGCGACGTCAACACAGAAGAAAGGCAACAACAGGAACTGAGGCGACGTCAACACAGAGGAAAGGCAACAACAGGAACTGAGGCGACGTCAACACAGAAGAAAGGCAACAAAAGGAACTGAGGCGACGTCAACACAGAAGAAAGGCAACAACAGGAACTGAGGCGACGTCAACACAGAGGAAAGGCAACAACAGGAACTGAGGCGACGTCAACACAAAGGAAACGCATCAACAGGAACTCAGGAGACATCATAACAAAATGATGAACAACAGGAACTCAGCATGAAGAGACATCAAAACAAAAGGACAACAGGAACTTAAGAGACACCAAAATAAAATTATGTTACAATCAAAACATGACATAAATTACGGTAGTTATTGGAAATCCCATAGTTGGAAAACAGTCATAATGACGAGAACATAGTTCCTAAGTTTTAGATTGACGGTATCCAGTAGATCGCCCGGAGAAATATCTTTTATAAACAGAAAGCACCTAGCCAGAAAATTCCGACACTCTGAAAAAGTTCTGGATATGAGAATCTCCATATCTAGGAAAGACTATCATGTTGTTTCTGAAAAGAATGTAAACTAATTGGGCCGTTTCTTCTGTTTCTTCTACTTAGTGAACACTGAGTAAGTCAACACTGCTGTTATGTTACAATACTTATGATCTGTTTATATGTTCATTTCTATTACAGTTTTTCATAGCTAATGGTACTCTATAACCAGGCAGTAATACATACTACAGGATAACATTTCAAAATATTTCATTATTACACTTTGTGCTCGTAACAAGTTGGTTCTGTGTCAAAACACGTCTGATCCAATCTCAAGTTCTGAAGAAAATCGTGTCTTTTAGAGTGTACTATTGTATTAGTTCGTTAATTTGCACCATTCGGCCGACTGACCTCTTTATATATTGTCCAAGCAGGAAATCAGTTAACATTTCAATTGGGTCTATTCTGGCCGCTTTTATTACCACAGTTGGGTTTCATAGGTAAATAAATTCAAAATTGTCAGACCCCTGAATGTAATAAACATCGGGGTTCTTGTAATTTGATATTTATTTGCATGTTAAACATATGCAACTGTGGAATAATTACAACACTGATGCTGGATATACTATTCTGTTAGTGTTTCCACAATGAATTAGGAATTGACATGATGAGAGTTCAAGTCATATTTAAATTTTACTTTCGGACAGGTTACCTTTATATATATATATATATATCAATGAAGATTGGATGGACGCCCGAGTTTCTTCTGGTCCCAACGCCAGACTTGGGACATCTTATCGGACAGATTTTTCAGACATCTACCTGCCAAATGGATATTTGGTCAATCCATATATGCATGTAAATATTTAAGTTTAATTTAGTTTAAGGTAATATTTGGAAACATCTTTAATTCAACATAATTGACAGACATTATGTTGTGAAGACGACTTGGCAGCAGGCACAGCGTGTGCACATTTAATCCATCCTCTCCATACAAGAAATATACAGATCGCAACAAATATACCCATAACTATGCTATTGTAAGCATAAATATGAAAGTGAAATTAGTAGTCAACGTATATAGATATTATCACGGTTGAAAATTTTAAATATGTTGAAATACAAATTGCAGCTAGCTTTATACACAGAAAGGCGACTTCCGCATTTGAATTGAGTATGTTAATGTATATATTCTATAATTTGTTTTTCTTTTTGAGTAATAAATACTTCTGAACAGGCTACATAGCACAGATTTAGGCCACAAAGTCCATGGTTACATACAACCCCAAGATCAGGCCACGGGTTCATTGGGGGTTTCACATTCGATTACACTTATAAGTTGAAACATGTATTTAACGTACAATGTTAGGACTCGTTGAGCGTAAAAAATATGATAATTGAGCTCAAACCATATCGAGTTGTAGAAAGACCATATAGTTAATAGCTGAGCAAACAATACAGTTATATTAATATTGTTCTTTGGGACAAAACAGAATGTCAGATAACCAGAGCACATCATACATTCCTGAAATCTGTAAAAAGGTGGGTATTTTTTGTACAAAGCCAGGCAAAAAGTATCGTCTACTTGTCCGACACTTTCATAATTTTCTGAGTTATACAATTCTGTTTAAGTTCTCATCAAACTGGCGTCCCAGTCAACGTTTCCCAATTCTGATTGGTTACCAGTCAACGTTTCCCAATTCTGATTGGTTACCAGTCAACGTTTCCCAATTCTGATTGGTTACCATTTGAAGCTGTAATTTTCTGGAACATATTGTTTCAATTATTTGTTGAGTGCCATGCACATGTACTAGTACTTTGGTATATATTTGGTTTGGTTTGGTTTAGTTTTGTTTAACGTCCTATTTACAGATAATGTCATTTAAGGACGTGCCTCCATGTGTGTTGTGGGAGACTTGGTGTACTTGCCTCCTTGTGATAGCGCGAATCTGATGCCGACTTGATAGTGCAATCTCATTGAAATACTATGCCACAGGCACCCAGCACAGCATTCCGTCCGGTTACATTATACTGACAACGGGTAAACCAGTTGTTGCCACTCCCCTAATTCCTAAACGTTATAAACAGGGAACAACTACTTCTATTTTGAAGGACTTTGGTGTGTCCCGGTAAAGAATGTCACATGCACGATCATCGACCTTAAACATATTTTAACAATAACAGATGGCTAGGTACACAGTGAGAATATTTGATGAGGACACGTTGAACAATAAAAAGACAAATATTAATAATAATCAGCTGAAATACATTTATATTGGTACGTGTTTGGAATGAGAAGGCTGAAACACATTAGGCAAATTGACAAATTACACATTAAATTTGTTTATATTCAAACCATGCTAGATTATTGATACTGAAGATACCAATTATATCAATTACACTTTCAAATAATATAAGAACTTGTATATATGCTTTCTTCCAAATTATCTAAATGAAGATTCCTAAAAGATTTGATAGATTAACATCTTTTTATGTACACCATCATGCAATTTCACATTTTTTTTTTTAACATGAACACTACTTTTATTTCTTTTTAATATATGTAACACAAACTCAGAATACAGATTTTCTCTGTACGCATGCTTAAACTATAAATATCTTGAGTAGGAAAGATTTTAAAGAGGGCATAAAATGACTCGACGGAGACTACAAATTTGAAGCAAGTCTAAGACTAAATAGACATGATCACCTCCAGCAAGAACTCATCCTAAAAGAACAGTGTCATTACGTACGATTACATGTAATGGGGGAAAAATGTGGAGACTTTCAATGGTTCAAATGTTGTTTTTTTTGCATTCTACAGAATTATAGTACAAGATGGTTCGGCTTTGATTGACCATTTTAGAGTTATGAAGAGATGCAGAAAATTGTGGAATAACAACAGTGGCAATGTCTGGAAAGTAACATTTAAAGCTACTGAATTTTTATTGAAAAAACATACGACCAAATGAAATAACTACTAATGCGAAGTAATGTTTCACTCGCTCTTAACAGTCACCACAAACATTCTTGTACACACAATTATAAACTCTTTTCATACAATGTTTTTTATCTGGAGAGAATCGAAGAAATTGTCAATCTTTACTGGTAATGCAGCAAATGAGGAGTCTAGAAACGTTTACTGAAGACAAACCATGGGTGGTCAGTGTCTAGAGAAGGTTACTGAAAACGAACCAAGGGTGGTCAGTGTCTAGAGAAGGTTACTGAAGACAAACCAAGGGTGGTCAGTGTCTAGAAAAATTTACCGAAGACAAACCAAGTGTGGTCAGTGTCTAGAGAAGGTTACTGAAAACGACCCAAGGGTGGTCAGTGTCTAGAGAAGGTTCCTGAAAACGAACCAAGGGTGGTCAGTGTCTAGAGAAGGTTATTGAGGACAAACCAAGGGTGGTCAGTGTCTAAAGAAGGTTACTGAAGACAAACCAAGGGTGGTCAGTGCCTTTATCTGGAGAGAATCGAAGAAATTGTCAATCTTTACTGGTAATGCAGCAAATGAGGAGTCTAGAAACGTTTACTGAAGACAAACCATGGGTGGTCGGTGTCTAGAGAAGGTTACTGAAAACGAACCAAGGGTGGTCAGTGTCTAGAAAACTTTACTGAGGACAAACCAAGGGGGGTCAGTGTCTAGAGAAGGTTACTGAGGACAAACCAAGTGTGGTCAGTGTCTAGAAAAGTTTACTGAAGCCACCCCAAGTGTGGTCAGTGTCTAGAGAAGGTTACTGAAAACGAACCAAGGGTGCTCAGTGTCTAGAAAACTTTACTGAGGACAAACCAAGGGTGGTCAGTGTCAAGAAATGTTTGTGCTTGCTGTCTAGAAAAGTTTACTGAAAACGAACCATGGGTGGTCGGTGTCTAGAGAAGGTTACTGAAGACAAACCAAGTGTGGTCAGTGTCTAGAAAAGTTTACTGAAAACGAACCATGGGGGGTCAGTGTCTAGAAAAGTTTACTGAAGACAAACCAATGTGGTCAGTGTCTAGAGAAGGTTACTGAGGACAAACCAAGTGTGGTCAGTGTCTAGAAAAGTTTACTGAAAACGAACCATGGGTGGTCAGTGTCTAGAAAAGTTTACTGAAGACAAACCAATGTGGTCAGTGTCTAGAGAAGGTTACTGAGGACAAACCAAGGGTGGTCAGTGTCTAGAAAGATTTACTGAAGACAAACCAAGTGTGGTAAGTGTCTAGAGAAGGTTACTGAGGACAAACCAAGTGTGGTCAGTGTCTAGAAAACTTTACTGAGGACAAACCAAGTGTGGTCAGAGTCTAGAAAACTAAAGTTTACTGAAGACAAACCAATGTGGTCAGTGTCTAGATTTACTGAAGACAAACCAAGTGTGGTAAGTGTCTAGAGAAGGTTACTGAGGACAAACCAAGGGTGGTCAGTGTCTATAAAGGTTACTGAAGACAAACAAAGTGTGGTCAGTGTCAAGAGAAGATTACTGAGGACAAACCAAGGGTGGTCAGTGTCTAGAAAACTTTACTGAGGACAAAGCAAGGGTGGTCAGTGTCTAGAAATGTTTGTGCTCACTGTCTAGAAAAGTTTACTGAAAACGAACCATGGGTGGTCAGTGTCTAGAAAAGTTTACTGAGGACAAACCAAGGGTGGTCAGTGTCTAGAGAAGGTTACTGAAGACAAACCATGGGTGGTCAGTGTCTAGAAAAGTTTACTGAAGACAAACCAATGTGGTCAGTGTCTAGAGAAGGTTACTGAGGACAAACCAAGGGTGGTCAGTGTCTATAAAGTTCACTGAAGACAAACCAAGTGTGGTCAGTGTCTAGAGAAGGCTACTGAGGACAAACCAAGTGGGGTCAGTGTCTAGAAAACTTTACTGAGGACAAACCAAGGGTGGTCAGTGTCTAGAGAAGGTTACTGAGGACAAACCAAGTGTGGTCAGTGTCTAGAAAACTTTACTGAGGACAAACCAAGGGTGGTTAGTGCCTAGAAAAGTTTACTGAAGACAAACCAAGGGTGGTCAGTGTCTAGAGAAGGTTACTGAAGACAAACCATGGGTGGTCAGTGTCTAGAAAAGTTTGTGGTCAGTGTCTAGTAAAGTTTACTGAAGACAAACCAAGGGTGGTCAATGCATAGAAAAGTTTACTGAAGACAAACCATGGGTGGTCAGTGTGTAGAGAAGGTTACTTAAGACAAACCAAGGGTGGTCAGTGTCTAGAAAAATTTGTGGTCAGTGTCTAGGAAAGTTTACTGAAGACAAACCAAGGGTGGTCAGTGTCTAGAAAAATTTGTGGTCAGCTAGAAAAGTTTACTGAAGACAAACCAAGTGTGGTCAGTGTCTAGAGAAGGCTACTGAGGACAAACCAAGTGGGGTCAGTGTCTAGAAAACTTTACTGAGGACAAACCAAGGGTGGTTAGTGCCTAGAAAAGTTTACTGAAGACAAACCATGGGTGGTCAGTGTGTAGAGAAGGTTTCTTAAGACAAACCAAGGGTGGTCAGTGTCTAGAAAAGTTTGTGGTCAGTGTCTAGAAAAGTTTACTGAAGACAAACCAAGGGTGGTCAATGCATAGAAAAGTTTACTGAAGACAAACCATGGGTGGTCAGTGTCTAGTAAAGTTTACTGAAGACAAACTAAGGGTGGTCAGTGTCTAGAGAAAATTGCAAAAGACAAACCAAGGGTGGCGAGTGTCTAGAGAAGGTTACTGAAGACAAACCATGGGTGGTCAGTGTCTAGAAAAGTTTACTGAAGACAAACTAAGGGTGGTCAGTGTCTAGAGAAAATTGCAAAAGACAAACCAAGGGTGGTGAGTGTCTAGAGAAGGTTACTGAAGACAAACCAAGGGTGGTCAGTGTATAGAGGTTACTGAAGACAAACCAAGGGTGGTCAGTGTCTAGAGAAAATTACTGAAGACAAACCATGGGTGGTCAGTGTCTAGAGAAGGTTACTGAAGACAAACCATGGGTGGTCAGTGTCTAGAAAAATTCTCTGAAGACAAACCAATGGTGGTCAGTGTCTAGAAATGATTATTGGAGAAATCAAAGAGGTGTAAGTCTAGAAATGTTTATTAGTGATAAACTTAAGTGAACCTGGAAACGTTCATTGCAGATAAACTATGGGACACACCGACACAGTGTCTATATAAATAGAGATGATTTACTGGAAATAAACCAAGGAGGCCAATGTCCTTTTATAGGAGATCAGTAAAGTGGGACCAGTGTCTACAAATAAAGTTAACTCAACACTGGACATATTTTCCTTAACTTTTATTTGTATGTATGCAAATGACCCTCATCCGACATAAAGTCTGATGTTGGATTGTTTAGTCACATGCACAACATTATCACAAGCAGAAAAAGATACATCTGAATTTGAAATGAAAATGGGAATAAAAAGATTGTAATAAATGCATGATACACACAACATTAGCATATCAGGAAGTGATCAGTGGAACAGTTTTAATCATTGCTACATCATAAGTGAATAATACCCTTATTATCTCCCCTTTCATCTGAATTACTTTTGTTATTGACATGGTAAGAATATTAATACACTGTAACAATGTATGCCTCCAGTTATAAAACCTTTCATGAACTTGGCTAGAAGTTGATGGATCTTATAAATTTGCTGACAAGTTTCTTAAAGAGTTTTTTTGCCAAAAACATTTGATCCTTTAATTTTTCTGATTTCTTGTCGTCAAATTCAAGCATGTATATATTGTTACATTAAGAACCACACTAGTCAGGCCAATTAGAACCTCATAAAGTATTATTACATGTACATTATGGATTTTATTATGACTACAAGATGTATGGATTGTGAAATTTAGTTAATTAATATACTCAATGTACATATTCCTTAATAACCTTCAAAAAGTTGTATTGTGGAAAAGTTGATAAATAATATTCTGTTCATACATCAGACACCTCAAAAAAAATACAAATTACACAGATCTTAAAGGTTGAAGTGAAGACTGGTTCACACTGTTTTCACAATATCTTGTCAAAAACACAAAGCTTAAAGATCTTCAACTTCCTGCTTTGGATTTCAAACATGTTTGCATCTCCATCCAAGACTGTTACATGGCGGTGACAGTTACACATGATGAGTATACTATGTTGTAGTTCTGTTCTTGGATATGGATATTGATCCCCTCACAGACTCGCCACACTGACTGGTCATACCGTCTTGGGTATGCTTTCTATTACTAAATTACCCTCACCGTACATCTGACCAATAAGCACCTACAAAATATAATAAAATACATTTTTGTAATACTTGAATACATAATTCAGTAAATGTTAGTTTCCACAGTTATCACATTGATACACTGTAATAATCTATGCCTTTAGCTGAACAGCCTTTTTAAACTTGGCTAGATGTTGACGGGCCTGATTAATTTGCTGACAAGTTTCTCAAAGAGTTTTTTCTAGCATAAAACATTGATCCTTTTAAAAGATGTTTTCCAGATTCCATCTTATCTACATTTAAACCTACAAAATATATAATACAATTTTTGTAATACTTGAATACTTTAAAACTCCATAAATGTTAGTTTCTACAGTCCCATAAAGTTGTTTACTAACAGATCATATTCAAAAGTTTAACATGCTAAGGTATTCATATATAGGTAGGTATACTCAAATTTATTTTTCCTCTCCATTTGACATATAAAAACTACAGCTGAGATCTGTTAACTATGTTATTTTTGTGTGCACTTCAATTTGCAAACCGTTCCTGTAGGTTTTATACAAATACATGTACTTGTATTTGCCATAAATAAAAGCTATCTATATATTAACTTTGTACATATATGAAATAAATACAAATGTTATTCAAATATTCAAAAAGAACAAGCTTTATAGAAAAGCCAAAAATATGCAAAGATTGACGTTTTTTTTTGTATTGATATAGCTTATTAACTGAACATTGTATAACTCATTCAATTGGATTATGCATGGGGTTATCTCCCCTTAATATGTGTATCTAATAATATCCCCCGTGTTCAAACTTAATGTTAGACCCATAAACAATCACCATGAAAAACACTGTAGGTCTAAGGGAATAATTTACTTCATTGACCAAGTTGTGTAAGACATTGTTACCTGTGATGAGTTTGAATCACTGATAATGTTTTAACTAAGGAAATTGATTCTGTGAAATTACGTTTCTTCCATTATTACAACACGTCATATCTGGTAGTATCTTAATTTCATGATATGAAGCACCGTATATAAGTAAACGATTCTCATGACAATGAAGGACCCTTGAAGGTCCCATGAAAATTTGAGTAGGTCTATAAGAAAACTATGTAGATAGCCCCACATGGTGTGTAAATTCAAAATTCTAAGACTGCATGTCGCTTATTCCTGTTAGTGGTGATAAACTAAATATGTAATTTTTCTAAACATTTTATTCAGGCTGGTAAGTATGGATTGTGAAAAGTTTCATATACATGTAGCACAACCATTAAGTGAATTTATATGTGACATTTCGATGACTAGTATGGTATGTACTCTGTCACCTTCACCAGACAAATGACCAGTGAAGCGTATGTACACAAAGGTGTAAAATATGCATGTGTTGTCCACGAAATCGGCTACGCTGTAAGCGTATGTATAATTGTACCAAAACGACTCAATTCGGCTACTCTTTGTTTAATACTTGGTCATAGATATCAAGAGTCTATGAGCCCCCTCATCTGGATTAAGAGTTATTCCTGTCAATCACATGAATTTTCTGTGTGGCATGGTCTGTGGTTGCTGATTGTGATTGACTTGGATAACTCCAAAGTATTGGATAGAAAGAGCAATCTGTTCCAGCGGCAGATAAAGGAAGCCATCTGGATGCGCCGCAGTGGGCCAGTTCTAAATCGAGATGAGAGGGCTCATAGACTCTCTCATAGACTTTTCGTGGACAACTCTTACATATTTTACACTTTTGTGTAAATACGCTTCACTGGCCATTTGTCTGATGAAGGTGACAGAGTACATACCGTACTTGTCATCAAAATGTCAGATATAAACAATAATTGGTTGTGTTACAGGAATCTTTTAACAATATATATTATATGTAACTTGTTTACTCTCATTGCTTTCTTTTTTATGTTTCTACCTCTGCAGGTTGAACACACAATCTTTTTTTTCAGTTGTTACCTTAATAACCCATACAAAAATTGGTATGTATGTACATGCTCTATAGTATGATTGCAATAAAAATTTGGGTCGTTAATTAAGAAAATGTTTCAGAAATTTCAAAATACAGAATATTGATGTAACTACATTAGTGTACACAGTTGCACAGGTAAAATAATACACATTTCAGGAGTTACAGGCTGATGGATGTAAAATTCCTTTCAGTTGTATCACCTGTCGTTTGACCATTTCCAGGTTACTTTCCGCTTTCGTAATCAGCTGTTGTATCACAGAAGGATCAGTTTCATTTTTGTAATCTCGGAAAGCATCTTTTGTTCGCCTTACTGCATACGTTCTAAAAACAAACAAAATAATGTGAGAAGCCTATACATAAAGGAAAGTCTACAATATACATTCAGGTTAAAAGGGCCTTAGCAGTGTGGTTTACAGATCAAAGGGAAACAACTCACACATAATGAATAATGAAAAGCTGAAGCCTGTAGGAGTTGGTCGACTTAATCCAACAATATCTATGCATGCTCATCATAAATTATAACAATTTCTTTAAAGGTATATATAAATATATATATATTATTATATAACATATATTTTAACACGTATCAAAGGATCACAACTGACTGAACAGAAATGAACAGTTGGGTTACACAATAAGATAACTATTTCACGTGGTATCGTGCCCACTAAAATAATACGCAATAAAAACAATACTCGACTCTGACATCTCCAGAAAACGGGTTTTCATCAATCTTCAACATTTCCTGTACACACTGATATGGATTTAGATTACCTGTAATTGTACGTATTGAATTTATTGCATTCTTTCAATAAATTCTTGTACAATCTGATGACCTTGCTTCTTGTTGCCGCCATGTTGGTTAAGGTTTTACGACAACTATTAGCTTGAAAGAATGCAACTATGTAATTATTCATCTGTAAACTTCTTAGATAATCAAACAGTTAATATGATATTCTGTTTTAGCATGGATGTATTAACCTTTTCCATACATAGCCAAAGGTTTTATGTCGTGAATTATATGACGAAGCCATTTTCGGCAAATATGGCGGCGCCCATGTGAAAATGAAATCGTGAATTTTGAAGGTGACGATCATCTTTGAACAACTTAGGTGGTATGTTTTTACTCTTGTGTGGCTGATTTGGTTTATTGATAGATATGAGAGACGTTTTGTAAATTGTGATAAAATATGTCTTTGCAATTTGGAACAAACGCATAACCAGATAACACCACAAAAAAAGGAAACAGTACTAGGACCACTTGTCAATGAACTGCTTTCATGCGTGACCTCGACTCCGAGATTGGTTGCGGATGACTGTCTTCTGTACAGAGTGATCAAGAGCATAACAGAAGCGGTGGAACTCCAGAACGACTTAAACAGTACTACAAAAATGGGAAAGGACTGGCAGATGTACTTTAATCCTGATAAATTGGAGACCATCCACATCACCAACAAAAGGAACCCACCCAGGCACAGCTATTCCATCCACAGCCAGACACTCAAAGCTTTACCATCAGCCAAGTACCTCTGCGTTTACATCCAGAGGAACTTGTGATGGAACAAGCTGCCCTTCCAGTCCTCATTACAACCAGAGGACTTTTAAGGAAAACACCACTGAACCTGCATTGAAGGACACCAGTTCATGTATAACATTTTTTTTTTTTTTTGTAACACAGTTCATAGCTGTCACATTGTGAGTCACTTTAAACGTCTCACTATTTTTAAATCTTAAACTGGCGGTTCGAGACCTGTGCACCATGTCGCTGGAGCAGCACACCCCTTAGTTAGGGTCGACAGCTCATATGTCCAGGAAGATAATGATGATGATTATAAGATGTCACCAGCAAAAAGACAAACGCCACGAACGCCTTTATCCAATTAACATTGAAAAGCTCTCCAATACTAGACAAGGCCGTCTGCTACACTACCTTAGTAAGACCCCTATTAGAATATTTCTCAACCATGTGGAACCCATATACTCACAGGAGCATTGACAAACTGGAGAATGTGCAAAGGTGTGCAGCATGCTATGTCATGGACGACTTTGACAGACACAGCAGTGTTACAGCCTGTGAGTGATGCTACTCCAGCTTGGATTGAGCAAACTCCAGGAATGCCGGCTGAGGGCACAGCAAGTGATGGTCTACAAAATGATACACAACGTCGTAGACATCGTCCTACTAATCCAGTGTACCTCATAACATCAGAGACGACAACCAGAATAACAAGAGAGCACCCACACCGCTACCTCACCCCCCACTCCAGGATCCTAGCTTACCAACATTCTTTCTTCGCAACAGCAGTCAGGACCTGGAACAAGCTCCCCTCATCAGTACTGGAGTCACCATCGATAGAGGCATTCCACCACAGCCTCTGTAGTGTCCAGCTGGTGGTAACACAGTAGACACCTGTTGTTTTAACTTTTTAACTGTACATAGTGGAGCGTAACTTGCACCATTCATCCTGACATGCACTAGGGCGTTAGTTAGTCCAAATTATTCTGACGTTTTATCGACTTTTTTTATCTTGATCTGTCGTCGGTTAATCGACGACAGACCGATATAAAAAAAGTCGATAAAACGTCAGAATAATTCGGACTAGACGTTACTATTCAAGATGAATCTTGCACTGTATAACACAGAAGAAGAAGAAGAAAAATAATGTATCTACACAATTTGTACATGCAGGCTGGGAACGCTGCACACCTTATTCAAGAGACTGTCCTCTGTTTAATAGAATATCCATTTATGATGGGACAAAAATGCCTTAACATGTATATCGAAAAAATTGTCACATCTATACAGTTAAAAATCAAAGTTGATAAACTAAACAGTAATGAACCTTCCGGTATTTCATTTTATTACACTTAACATTAGTCAGGTTGGTAACAGTGGCACATATGGGAAATAATCCTGCATTTGGGTAACAGTTACCCAAATGAGTAACAATATTATTGTTATTTGCCTTTTAAAGTTGAATGAGTGTTAAGGATTTTATTGATGTACCACAAAAGAGTACAGAATGAGCTAGAAAAGTTCAATCCCTTTTGCTATTATTGTGAAGCGGAACTGGACTGAGTCGGTCATCAACGACCAGGTAGCACACATGGTAGATCGTCTGTCTATAGTTTGGAGGGTCCCGAGTTTGAACCCCCATCTGGCCGTGTATTTTTCCACTCCTGTTATATTTGGTGTCTGTGACCAATCCTTGTTTCAAGTACTTGATGAATGCTACCCGGGTGTAAATAGTGATGCCTTCTAGGCCAAGACTTGGAAAAAACGGAGGCCGAAATGTAGCAGAAATGGACTGAATCGATTGTCTGTGACCAGGTAGCTGAATTGGTAGAGCGCCTGTCTATAGTTTGGAGGGTCCCGTGTTTGAAACCCCATCTGGTCACGCAATTTGCCATCTCCTGTTACCATTGCACTTTACTTCTGAACATACATAATATAATAATGATGAATAAACGTTAAAAAAATACATTCAATAGGCATTAAAACATTCTAAAATGATTTGTACAATTTTGTGGCAAAAGTGGGTTTGAGAAGAGATTGTATTGACAGACTGTTCCCATGAATACGAAAACAAAGTTGATATGTTGCTCTAAATCACTTTGTTTTTGAGGGCAATTAATTTTCTTATTTTACATAAATTCAAGTGGAGACTTTTTTTTATTCCATTAAAGTGCTTCATTCTTCGCAGAATATTATCACACTCTTTGCGCATATTAAGAGGTAAAAAGCATCAGCCCATATATACAGTTTAAAGGTTAAAACAGAATCAGCACCATTAGATGGTGGAAAGGTGGATCTGGCAGATGGCTTGGTGGAATGCATCTGCGGACATAGCTGATACAACCGAGGATGGTAGTCGGTTCCAGGTTCTAATGTTCACATTCCCTAATTTAAATGGCCTAGGTACTAGGTATATTAAATCATAGGTGTCATTCAAGATGATTGCTTGCAGGGCTAAATTTAAAAAAAAGGCTAACACTAGTAATGAGTATAAGCACTCCTACTGAGTTGGATACATTTTCGGTAAGGGATCATTTTTTTTATGCCTTGGTTTGGGTACAAGCTCATTTTATAATATAATTATATTACTTTTTGTGTTTGTTTTTTTGATCTATACTTACAACTATATTGAATATGCATATTACAATTGTTCACATAAGTTTTGATCTTTTTTTCAGAAATGCAGTCCTTTATCCAATGGAGAAGAGGTGTCGAGGTGCTCCTGCGACAAAACAGAATATGTACATACTGTACAAAGTCGAATATGACACCGTCAGCAGACATTACAACAGATACCGTTACTGTCCGAGGGAAAACCTATAACAGGGACAGTTGGACAAATGTAACACCAACCATTCTGCAGAAATTGGGCAAGAATTTACATGGCAAGAAATATCATCCTCTAAATCTCATCAAATTACGAATCAATGACTTTTTCTATAAAAACTACTTTAACAAATACAGAAACCCACTATTCTCTGTATATGACAATTTGAGTCCCGTTGTAACACTGTATCAGAATTATGACAGCTTACTTGTGCCAGTGGATCACCCAAGCAGAAGGAAAACGGACAGTTATTACATCAACTCAGAGTATATGCTGCGAGCCCATACATCTTGCCACCAGGTGGACTTGATAGGAATGGGCCTTGATGCATTCCTCCTGTACGGTGATGTGTATCGCAGGGACGCCATTGACTCCAGCCATTTTCCAGTATTCCATCAAGTGGAAGGATTAAGACTCTACACTAAATATGAGGTCAGTTTTAGAATTAAGAATTTACACATGAAAGACAAGAGGTTTATGTGATATATTTCCTATAGAGTCTAAGACCTGTTGAATTTTTATAGACCAAGGCAATTTACCAAGACATTTTCACTTAAATACTCAGTTCTTTGATTAAATGAAGTTAAAAATATGTTTAATAATAATGGAAGAAAAACAACTTTACAGAACTTTTTTCTCCTCACTATTATACTTGTCATTGAATCGTACACATCACTGGAAATATTTGCCATAGTTTGGTCGTCCATGAAGTATAAGATTTCCATTACCAGACCTGCAGTGTTTTTTATGGTGTTTGTCTACTGTAAAGTTTTAACACTGTGAGGTGATGTTAACTAAAGGCTGATTGACATCTTGTTGATTGTAAAATTGATGCTTTTTTATTTAAGGATAACCCTACTGTATTTTTAGGTCACCTGAGGTTTAGCTCAAGTGACCTATTGCTATTCGTCTTCGTCCGTCGTCCGTTAACATTTTACATTTTTAGCCAACCATCATATGATGGTGGGCTATTCAAATCACCCTGCGTCTGTGTAGCCCACCATCATCTGATGGTGGGCTATTCAAATCACCCTGCGTTCGTGGTCCGTGGTCCGTCAGTCGTCCATCCTTAAACAATTCTTGTTATCAGTATTTCTCAAGAAGTACCAAAGGGATCTTTCTCAAATTTTATATGTAGGTTCCCCTTGGTCTTAAGCTGTGCAGGGCAACCTTTTGATACTGATCAGATAAACAACATGGCCGACAGGCAGCCATCTTGGATTTTGATATTGAAAGTTTGTTATCGCTATTTCTCAAGAAGTACTGGAGGGATCTTTCTCAAATTTTATATGTAGGTTCATCTTGGTCCTTAGCTGTGCAGGGCAACTTTTGAGACTGATCAGAAAAACAACATGGCCGACAGGCAGCCATCTTGGATTTTGATAGTGAAAAATTGTTATCGCTATTTTCCGGGAAGTACGGGAGGGATCTTTCTCAAATTTTATATATAGGTCCCCCTTGTTCCCTTATTGTGCAGCAGTGCCTGAAATGAACGGTCGCCAGCTCGCCAATGGCGAATAAAGTCTTGCTCGGGCGACCAAAAGTTGTCAAAAGTGAGGTAGTCACTGGCCCAACAAATTTATGAATTAAAGAAATTATAATCCCTTCCACTGGGGGGCAGTGCATTTTTCAGTTGTCATTACTGCGATTTAAATCAAACTGTCCGCGATTTAGAAAATGTGATGATTTTTTTCAGATTTTCTATAAATATGGCCAGGGTGTCTTCTTTGAGGTGCAAGTTTTGTGTATTTTCTTTGGGAAATACTAAAATACTAAAGACCTGAAGGAGTGGATCATGTCAGGTTTTAACTAGGGTTGAAGAATTAGAAATATAAAGTTTTATTCTGTTTTACATATAACAAACATTGTCATGTTAATGTAATTTAAATGTGCTGAAGCATTGTGTTAAATGCTGTGGAAATATTTCTTCCCAAAATTATTTGGGCCACCAATATGTCATTTGGTCCAGTGCTTCTAATTTTTTACTCGCCCCCAAGAAATAATTGGGGCCAGTCAATACAGGTTCCCCACTATCCTTTATTGTTCATGTTAACTTTTGAAACTGATCAGTTAAACAAAATGGCCTACCGACAGCCATCTTCGATTTTTGACATTGAAGGTGTGTTAGTCCTATTTCTCAGGAATAACTTGAGGGATCTTTCTCAAATTTGATATGTATGTTTCCCTTGATCCCTCTTTGTGCATAATATCATCAGTATTAAGTTTAGATCAAAAGTTACCTCAAGATACATTTACAGTTAACATGACTCGATCAAACAGATTAGAGGAAAGAAGAGAAAAGATAGCACTGACAAAGAACTAATGAAGATGGTACAATGGTGGGTGCCAAGATCCCTCTGGGATCTCTTGTCAAGGTTACTGACATCTCCCTGACCAAGTGTTGTTATTTTTCGGGTCGATCAGAAATCCATTATGGCCGCCACGGCCGCCATTTTGAAAAAAAAATCAAACTTAAAGTCAAGTTCTGCTTGGCCGATTGAACTGAAACTTGGTAGGGATGATCGACTTATGGTCCTGACAAAGTGTTGTTATTTTTCTGGTCGATCAGAAATACAATTTGGCTGCCACGGCTGCTATTTTGAAAATAACTATTTCAAACTTATAAACAAGTTCTAATAGGCCGATTTAACTGAAACTGGGTCTAGGAATGATCAGCTCATGGTCCTGACAAACTTAAGTTAACGTTATACTTAACTATTTTACTCAAATTGGTACATATTTCAACAACCAAAATAAATACTGTAGGATTCAGGTGACCGTTAAGGCCCATGGGCCTCTTGTTCATTTTGCGGAAGTAAATCGTGATTATACTGTCCCCGCCAGATACTTGCGACAGTATAATCATGATATACTGACGCAAATTTCAAAATACAGTAGAGTTATCCCTATTCTAATACATATCAACCAAAACCACAGAAAGAAGCAACGGTTTTAAGATACATGTATCTTTGAGTGTTTTCTGCAAATTCTGGGTCTCTCTGCTCAGGATTGGTGACGTCAGAAATATTCAAAGTGAGGCGGAATTACGTTGACCTTTCAGGGTCACGCTATTGTTCGTGATGTCATGAATAATCAATTTCATGACGTGTCTGGGTCAGTCTGGGTCATCAACGTCATTAACGATCGCTATCAAGGCTTTATATGCAAATGAGAAATTTGTGGATGGTATATTGTAGTTTTACCGTCGCAAATTATTTAGATTGACCAATCAAATGCCATGTTACATCTCAAATGAATTAGAATATGTTTTGTATGTTGGAAAACTTCATTTTTTTGCAAAATGTTTCCAGTAACCCTATCTCATTATCTTGGTTTACATCGTTTGGCTGCAAAGTAATAATTAATAATTTGAGGTCCTTATATACCGCTTTATCACAACCTAGTTTGTCGGTCGTCTTAAAGTAACCCTATCTCATTATCTTGGTTTACATCATTTGGCTGCAAAGTAATAATTAATCATTCGAGGTTCTTGTATACCCCTTTATCACAACCTAGTTGGTAGGTCGTTTCAAAGTGGTTCACAAATTATTATATGAGTCTTTAGAAAGATTTTTTATTAACTATTTTGAAGGTATTAAGAAAATTCAAATAAAATGTTTATTTTTGTACATGACCTCATAAATCTAAGAGTGTTTCAGAATTCTATTGTTTGTCTTTGTTATTTTAGCTTTTTAACAAATCAACAGACAAGGATACATTGAATCTGTTTGAAGATGGTCAACGCCTGCCTACAAAACAGGAGAGCCACACTCATGAGACGTCAGTAATGATGGAGCATGACCTGAAAAAAACATTGGAAAATCTTACGTTTCATTTATTTGGAAAAGGTACTGTACCAAACATCACTGCATGCTCCTCCCTGTGGCCACTCTTACTAGATCAATGTAAAAAAAACCAGGCCTGAGTTTTATGAACATTCCTTAAAACTTTAGAATTCGGTAACTTAGTTTTTCAATAGGAAATCATTATAGAAACTAACATTTAATCTTAAATTAAGTATTTTTTTGTCTGCAGTGATGTTTCGTTATTGAAAATTTGATGTTATGGAATTTACTTAAGGAACAGTCATTACTCTTTGGTCTGTTCTAGATCTGTTGATTTGAGTTTAAAGTTGATTGGAAATTTTTGATGATAAAAATACAAATATATGTACCGGTAGTAGTATTTTTGTTTTGTTGAAAAATGAGATGGGCACTCAGAACATTTGGCAATTTGTCTGGTACATCTTATTATTTTACAATATGTACCAGTCTGACTAACCTCTTTAAGCACAGACTTTAAATTGTTGACGACCTCCTTTATGGCCCTTTATGGGATCAATTATTTGTAGCCCAGCATCACTTAATGTTTGTAAGCACTATCGACTCTCAGAAAATATAATTATAAAGCCTATAATGAAACCAATGGACAGAGCTTTTAAGATGACAATTATACATATATTAGGATACTTTGTAAGTTCTGTATATTTGAATTCCAGATATTGAGGTGAAGTGGGTTGATGCCTATTTTCCATTCACCCACCCATCGTGGGAGTTGGAGATTAAGTTCCGTGGAGAATGGATGGAGGTCTTAGGCTGTGGCATCATGGAACAGAAGATCACGCGTTCAGGTAAAAGAAAAAAAAAAACCTAACAAAAAAGAATACCTGCCTCCTATATACAATGTATATAACACTTCACCTTCCATATCATTTGCACCAACTTTTACATAGTCAATTATTCACAAGGGTTGCACATTTACTATTGTTGTAAATCTGTACATGTATAAGCAATATTTCAGTACAAAGATATTCTATTTTCTCTTTCCTCCAGAAAAGGAAAAAGTCTTTAATAAATCCATTTAATGGAACATGTACCGTACCTACCACAAATTAAAAAAAAAACCATTTAGTAAAACGGAGAATTGAAATACATGTTAGGACTTTTGTACAAGGAATGATTTATGTGTGATCATGTAACCAACATATTTTTCACGTTGATTCCCCGACTACAAAATATTACAGCTCAACAACATTTGTCCATTATCTTAGAGGGAATAGCTGACAACTTCACTATGTTTATCAAAACACCACTACATGTACGTACTTTCAAACACTGGCAAACACAAAAATTGAATTGATGACTTTTTTAATGTGTTAATACCTTACTGGAACTTCTTTTCTTTGTAATAATTTGTCATTGTTATATTTTACTAAATTTAGCGGGGGCAGCAGACAAAGTTGGATGGGCGTTTGGTCTGGGGTTGGAGCGACTTGCTATGAAACTCTATGAGATTCCTGACATTCGCTGGTTCTGGAGTGAAGACACAGGATTCCTTTCACAGTTTGAAGTTCAAGACCCATATACATCTATCACCTTTAAAGTTAGTCTATTTCATTTGTTGTCTCTTGAAATTACATCAGTCAATCAAATCAAAATTTTGCGGTCAGATAAGAAGTTTGGAGAGTTTGGCCATGTTATCGTATCCCAGTGGGCTGGTCAAGATATTGGCCATTTTGTGTTTGTCTTTAAAATATTTAGACAGGATGTATTAAACATGTAGGGGATATTTTTCTAGTTTCCCTTTGGATACCATAATTATACAATCGAAATACATGTATGATATAATTCTGATATTTTTCTTGAGTCTAAGAGTATCAGTATATTCTGCCTTAAGAATGAAATATATAATTATGGTATTCAATAGGCAAACTAGTAAAGTTTCTTTGCATTTTTTTTAAGTACATTGTAGTAACAACTACAAAAATGTTATTCCATCAAAAACGTGTGGGAACATAATCTTTGGTGCTATATTTGACACATGACAACCAGTAAACATGCATGCCAATTTGAGTGGGCTACTCAACAAATTTCTATTATTTGGTAAGAATTGTTTAAATGTTATTTAGTAGTGTAGTTAATTCAAAACGTATCTCCTACTGTTGCTTCATCAGTATTTGAACAGAAAAAAATGTTACTTTGAATGCAGTGAATAGAAAGTGCCATTATTCTGTCAATACCAGAAGTGATTTCTATGAACCGTGACAGATTGATCACTTCTGACATCTGTCACACTGTGAAGGAAATCAGTTTTATCAATTTGATAGAATCCAGTATCTCACTGGAAAATGGTAATAAACATATTTATATGTTATAAATGTATTTATTGCATTTTCACTTGTGAGATATTGGGAATTATCATTTTCATGAAAACTTCTCTCCCACAACCAATATAATTTTGCTCACTCCTGACTCATTGGATAATAGGAGTTGGTAAACATTTTTATTTACTCACAAGTGGGTAACACCCGTAACATGACATCATTGGTCAATCTTCTAATTATGATGTCGCATTACAATGTTCTCGGATGTCATTTTCCGGTGCGAGTCATGAGTCATGGCAATTGTTTCCCCTATTGGAAACAGACAAAATGTATTTATAAATGAAACATGCGGTTTTCTAGATAGAAATAGGAACATAATGGGAGAAGATGGCCCCAAACTTGTGATGGTTGGCTGTCATGTTTATCTAACTCTCATTAGTTGTTTTTCCAATTGTAAAAATAGTAATTGGTAAACCTCGTGTCTTTATATAATTTTATAATTAAACTAACTTGATTTAGATAAACTGGATAACCAACCATTACTTGTTTGGGAACCTCTATATATCTACACCTACATTTCAAACCTGAAGTCTTCACTTCAGTGACGGTAAACACAATGTTTCAATTCACTGCATTCAGAACTGTAGAATTTCAGTTTCAGATGCAAATGAAGCAACAGTGAACAGGTGGTTGTTTTGGTACACTTTTGCTCCATACCTTAAGTTATTTAAGTTTTATCAATTCATATTAAATGCAACTACTAAGTGGATATCATTTTTGCAAGAAAAACCTTACTTGATAATGGCAGTAGTCAGTAGAATTGCGTGGAGTAAGCCATTCAAAATGGACCTCAGCCTTGTTTTTAAGCTTAATGTCATTAAAAACTAGAGTCAAATATTAAACTACATGTACTAATTCCTGCAGTTTCTGGATGAAGTATTATTTTTCATTTTTTACTTAAAAAGTACAAAATAAATTTAGAAAATATAATGGTTTTCCACTTGAATACTATATGTATTTCACAAGTATGGAAGAATAGACCTGTGATTTTCACTGGTGAAAAATATTGGTACCAGTATTCTGCAATACTTAAGAAATATATATGACATTCAATATGTAACCTTTATATATCTTTTATATATGACTCAAAGCTAGATATGTGTGGAAAGAGCCAAAGGATATAAGTTATGGCCATTTGTTTGGTTCTTTATAACGGTTAATTGTGAACAAGGGGCACTTCCAGAGATAACATTCTGCAGTCGCTGATGTTTATAAAAGAGACAGGTGTTTGAAAACTTTAAAGCAAATGTTTTGAACTCAGGTCAGTGTTATGTGAAACAGGTCGCGTCTGAAATTATCTATATAAAAGAAATTAAAAAAAACAGAGTTCTTCCCTCCGCTTTTCCCTCCTGCCTGCTTGACACTTGCGCCCTTGCCTCACAACCGACCTAACTCCCTCCCCTTTGCCACCCTCTCCCTACTTTCTTACCACCCCTTACTTCACATCCTCATCTCCCACTGCCTCCTGTCTCTTTGCTCTCCAACCCTTGCACATCCCTTTCCCCCCACCGCCGGCCTCTCTTTTGCTTCCTAGTCTTTGCCTCCTCTTGCGTCCAAACTCTTATCTCTTTCTTGCTGAATGTCATATGCCTCTTCCCTTCTCCCCATTCATTGCCTCTCTCTTGCTCCCCATCCGTTGCCTCATCCCTTCGTCCCATCACTTGCATCCTCTCTTCTCCCAACCTTTGGATTTCTGATTCTCCCCACTCTTTATATAATTACCTCTCCCTTTCCCCCCACCTCTCGCTTCTCTCTTGCTCGCCACCCGTTGCCTCTGTGTTGCTTCCCGCAAGTTGCCTCTCTTTTTCGTTCCCCGCCCGTTGCCCTTCACTTCATGCTATCCGCCCCTGCCATTCCATGCTTCCCCTTGCTCCTACACTCTTGCGCTCAGAAGTCTATGTTATTATAATCTGTTTTCTTGATGTTTGAGGTTATAATTGAAATCTCCAATTGATTTACACATTTATCCACGTCATTGACAATTGTCATTCAAAACAATACCATATTATCATGACAATGAAAATATTTCGTTAT
This sequence comes from Mizuhopecten yessoensis, assembly GCF_002113885.1. Taxonomy (NCBI): domain Eukaryota; kingdom Metazoa; phylum Mollusca; class Bivalvia; order Pectinida; family Pectinidae; genus Mizuhopecten; species Mizuhopecten yessoensis. Next base: position 2,189,161 of record NW_018404662.1, read on the forward strand.
TTTATAATAAGATCTATATTGACAAAGCTGCACCATTGTTTTTCTTTCTTAAGTTATTGTTATTGACATTGCGGATTAACTTTTACTAGTCGTACAGAAAGGAAATTTGAAACGCATGTTTAATGAGTTCGGTTGTAAGTGTTTGTGTTCAATTAAAGAAGAGTTGTGAAAATGTGTTGGATACTTGTTCACATTGTGAAACCCTGATACATTAGATTAAGTGGGATACATTCAAGTAATACTTAGACCCACAGTGATGGGGTAACATAATCGAGTTGTGGAGATGTCAGATGTAAAATGATGCTTACCTTCAAGCAAAACAACCATTGATTCACAGAGGTTAACTTCCATTCAATTTCATAACCAAAACAAGATTTAAGCATGAATCGAACAATTTAAGACGATCAGTAACATCCGAATTGATGTGCATGCATGATTTGTCAAAAAGCTTTCCTTCTCTAATTCCAGCCGGTCAGTGACAGTCCACCATGCATTAACGACATTTCTTTCTGGATCAACCAAAAGAGCTTTTCAGAAAACGACTTCTATGACCTGGTAAGGGCAGTAGGGGGAAACCAAGTGGAACAGGTGCATTTGATTGACTCTTTTTTCCACCCGAAAAAACAGCGTCAGAGTCAGACTTACCGGATAGTGTATCGCCACATGGAACGACCACTGACCCAGAATGAGGTCAACATTTTACACGAGAAAATCTCCTCAAAGGCCGTGCAAACGCTTGATGTGGATATAAGATGATAATCATGTCAGTATAGACAGAGATGATACTTAATTGTGATGCTTAGATGGTGTTTAAATTTGATTGTTGATAAAAGATTATCTGTATTTCAGTTTCTTCAATTAAAAAAAGAAAACAATACAGGATTATAAAATTCAAGGATCAAAAGTAGCAGATTCAATTCGCTTTTCATTGGATAAGTTTGATGACATGAATATATTGATCGTGTTGTGTTTGTCAGGTAATGTTGTTGGCTGTGAAGTATGATAGGATGAGTTCATTATAACGGAATATGCAGAGGCGGAAAACGCTGTGGCATCTTCTATTGACTTTGGAAATTGTTTTCAGAGATATTCATATGATCCATATGTACATTAGTAGAGAAAGAGAATTTACTTTCAGTGTACATGTGTCAGGTACACTTGTATAGACAAATCGAATAGAGTATAATGATATAATTACGTGATTCAAGCTCTACTACATATATGTACCTAGTACAGTAGCAGGTGTTTTATTTACATAATGACTACCGATATGTATTTTGGAAGAACCTATCAAGATATATTTTTATGTAATCACTTTTGCATGTTTGTTTAAATATGATATGCATTGAATTTGTTTTTACAGCAAAAAATATAAAGTTTAAGTTAACAGTGAAAGTTTGTATTAAATAAATACAGAATGCTGTGCGGTGAGACGACACAAAGTAAAATGTGTCTGCAAGGCATATTTTATTTATTTAATCATAAATCGTAAAATAATTGAATGAAAAATGTACCTTTTTGAGTTCTTTCTCTTAAAATCAAACAACATACTGGACGTTCATTTGTAAGTTTAATTTTTGTGTGAAAATAAATATATTGGTTGGATGGCCATATGAATGTGTGATTTGTACATGTAGTCCTTTACATAACTTGAATTCATGTTGCCATGGTGTAGAAATGTAGAATGTCTTCATTCATGTTCATATGGTTGAACAATATTTTAGTTTTTGTATTAAAATTGAAAATAAAAACATATTGCTGAGGTATGGAAACATGGTCTGTCTTTTCCTGTTCCATAGGTTAGTGCTACACAGATTATAGTTGCATTCCTCATGAAGACAAATGTTTCTGCTTCATACAAGATGTAGATACTGAATTCGACCCTTTTTATGCCTCACATTAAGAAATAGCCTTATATATATATAAAGTTAAGAACAATTGTTTCTTTTAAATCTGGTAAAGCGGTATGTGTTCTATAGATCATTATTGCACCAAAAATGCAGCAAGGGTTTATCTACTTAATGCATGTTGCGGATGACATATTTTACTTGCACTTTATGTTTGACTTTGGAAAGAAGAAATTGTCATATATCGGGATATTAATGTGCGTTTCGTCAATATCACCAATATATCAATGATGCAGTTACGGTAGCTCTACTGTATGCAAGTTGCAGGTGCCCGATCTGTTCTGCAATTTACGTTCCACTGACTTAGTGAAGGTGAAACAGTCTTATCCCTATCTCAAGTTGATTGTTTTGTCAGTATCTAGGTAATATAAAAAAGTAATATTACATGGAATACACTTAAAACATTGCAAAATAATCCCCTGTTAACAGTATTTCCAAAACATTGCAAAATAATCACCCGTTTATAGTATTTCCCAGTCATTATTAAGTACTATTAAAATACTATTATTGTTTGCATCACTGCTTGAGGGATTTGATATAGCAATATAACTGCAGCGCTCTGAACCATTCACAGTTATATACAGTGCTAAATTTTAACTGACCTTGAATGAAGAGCGGGGAAAACCGAGATCGGTGTCCTATGTTTTAACAGGGTATTGAATCATTCCATAAAAAAGCGTTCAAATTTAATACATTTCCCATTGGAAAGAGAAAACTATTTGATATTTAAAATATTTTATTTTCCGCTTTAAGCTTGAATGTTCTGCCCGACACCAAATATCAGAAGTCAAAGCTAATCAAACATCATGATGACCTAGCAAGGGCTACACATTTTGATCTTTCAAAACCTCTAAAGACCATCTAAAAGTCAGTGATCCTAACTGATTAGCAATGATCGAAATCGGAAAGTTTATTAAAGCCTGTTGTTTTTTCTTTTTTTCCCAAAACAGGATGAACATTTGTTAGAAGTAGCTAATATCTCATATTTTTTTTTCGTCCGTTTCAATGGGAAATGTAAATTTTCTTAAGGATTGAACAAGATGATAAATTGGTCTATCGTTATATAGACAGATAATCAAAAGTGCACTAATAATATACATATGTATATAATATGTTGTCCGATTAAAAGCCCATTTTGATATCTGTGACTTTGTAAGAGAGAGATGAAAAGAGCTACATTTGTAACACATAATGAGCGAACACCCTTTTATTAAGGTAATACGACTCTGAAAAAGGAGATAATTGCATAGGAGAAAATGCAAAAACATCAACATGTATGCCCATGCGTTCATTTTTGTGCTATTATCGTTCAAAGATACCGATTAATATGTGATTTTTGTTGATTTTGTTTAGTTTTGACCATTTGCTGAAAAAAACCCCATACAATTTCTTCCTAGCGTGTTATTGGATATTTACATGTATGAATGATTGCAGTATTGATAAAAAATGTGTTTTCTTTTTAAAGTATGGAAGTAGATTTTCTTAATCTTATTATTTTAATTCAGAAAAACGGTTACCCCCACCCCCTATTTTGAAATTAAAAAATACTATTTTTTTTCACTATTTTGTTTGAAGATTCAACGCTCGATAAGTAACTATATATTGATTCTAACGAACATGTGTTTCTCTTCCTTAAACAGCCACAAACAAATGGGGTGCGTGTACTATATTTTTGTCCCATTATTATCCCCTCGCAACTTTAGTTTGAGAGGATATGGTATTCAGTCTGAACATATGTACGTATGTTACACTGTTTGTCATCGCTGTAACAACTTCATTTCTCAACAGAATTTCATGAAACTTCATACAAGTATTTGGCAAGACAATACCTTGAATAGCTTCGCCTTTCGGGTTTCTACGCTAAGGTCAAAGTCACTTTATATTTTTAGAGAAAAAAACATCGTCATCGCTCTAGCGACTTCACCAGAATTTCATAAAACTTTATGCAATGTTTGTTATGGGAATACCCTGAACAAGATCTCGTTTCAGGTTTATTTGTCATCGCTAGAGCAACTTCATTCCTCATCGGAATTTCACGAAACTTGAAAAAAGTGTTTGGTATGACAATACCTTGAACAAGTGCGCCTTTCGGGTTTCTTTGTTGAAGGTTAAGGTCACTGTTACTCTTTCGTCCGTCCGTTCGTCCGTCCGTAGTCTGTCGTCCGTCCGTCGTTCGTACGTCAACAATTTCTTCTAATGACTTATTTTTCTTAACCATTGATTGGGCATTAGCTAAATTTGACTGGAAGCATTCCTAGGTGGTTGTGTTTCAAAATTGTACAAATGGTGNCCCCCCCCCCCCCCCCCCCCCCCACACACACACACACCGGGGTTGAAGGGCGGAGCCAAAAAGGATAATTTGGCTATATATTGCTTTAAGCGACTTATCTGGAAATGAAAAATAGATAGCAACTATATTTGGTTGGAAACATCCCTAGATTGTGGGGTTTCAAAATTGTACAAATGGTTGCGTGGACACCCCAGGGGGCTTAGGGGTGGGACTAAAAAGGGTAATTTGGCTATTTTGCTTTAAGCGACTTCTTCTCTGGAACTAAGCGATGGATATGAACTAGTTTTTGTTTGAAGACTCCCAAGGTGGTCGGGATTTACAATTGTACAAATGGCTGACCTCCCGGGCTAGGAGGTGGAGCCAAAAATAGTATATAACTTGGAAATGCTTGAAATACCCACCCTATAACCATATATACAATTGCTGAGTGTAAAGGGATGAATGCAAAAATGCTCCCAGGATAGCCCCGGGGCAGTTGAGATCCCCACCCCATAACCAGATTACATACAAATGCTGGGCATGAAAAATCGAATACAGATATGCTACAAGGAATGGCCTTTGGGTCTTGCCATATCCCTGGGATCTTTTTTGAAGAATATTTTGCCATGATTGCTTACATATCCAGATGAGACATACAGGCCATCTGGGCCTCTTGTTTTGTTCTTCTTACTAATGTTCTTCTTGGTTTGGGGAAAAAAACAAAACACAACAGGCTTTAATAAGCTTTCCGATTTCGATCATTGCTAATCAGTTAGGATCACTGACTTTTAGATGGTCTTTAGAGGTTTCGAATACATGTACATGTAATTGAAGATCAAAATGTGTAGCCCTTGCTAGGTCATCATGATGTTTGATTAGCTTTGACTTCTGATATATGGGGTCGGGCAGAACATTCAAAAAGTGCTTCAGTTACACTTATGTGTAAAACAAATACTCATGATGTATACATTTCCACTGTTTTGCATATCATTGTCATGATATTAAACATAAAGTTGTATAGAAAAAAATAACTAGCTGCTATTAAAAATGGCGACACAATGATTATTTAAGGGATCAGTCTAGTGTCGAAAAAGGTGAAATTTGGCCTTTCGTGAAGGGCAAAAAATAAACATTTTCAACATGGCCGCCGAATTGGTCATTTTCAAAAAATCTTGTAACAATATTCTTCAAACAACAGGCATCGATGTTTTTGACACATTTTTTAAATGCGTGTTTGCTATAAAAGCCTCACAAGAAATGTATTGGTCAACGAGACGCATCTTTTCAAAATCAAATCCGTGTCTTAGTTATAACATCACATGCAAACTCCATAAACACAAATCATCAAACGTTTTTAAAGGAAAATCGTAATGTTTTAAAATGTTTTGGCAGTGAGGGGACCATTGTTGACGTACTCTATGTAAATATCAAGATGGAAAGCTGAATACTTTACACCAACGACGAGAAACGTAGTACATGTATCATTGCAGAATGTATTTTTGCATCGGTTTTGTAGTGTAGAGACAGTGATATCTAAATAAAGGAAGTTAGTGTATTGTTTTTAAACACACGTGATACTGTTCAGAGATGATCCTAGCTTATAATGGTCATATCGAAAACTGATTTCACATAAGTTGCTGGATTTGGTTTGCCATTTGCCATTCAAAGCTGTTATTCACAGTGATATATCTACCGTAGTAGGCGCCTTGGAATACCGGATACATACCATCACAACAACGGGGTATTGAGAAAGCAGCTCCATTCTGAAAATCTCCACATTATAGTGTCACTTTTATCTTATTTATCTGAACTCCTATAATTGTATAAGCTCTACGACCATTCACGTGTGTTCAGCAACATATAAGTGTTAACATGATAGAAGATAATATAAGCCCTGGAACAATAAAATCAGCAGGATTCTGTAGGAGGTGTACAATGTAATGTCTTAACTCGCTTGGCTGTGTGAACTGTGTGAGGAATCAACAAACGGGTCTGTCGATCCGTCTCATTCAACGTTCTTTAACAGACTTATATCCCTTCGACCATATATTACTTCATTGTACCTTCTTTCTCTGATGTAGTCATTTACGGCACAATGGCTACACCGAATCACATTGTTATGAAGGTTATAGCACGTTTGGCAGCTCTGAGGTACTGAGAAATGTGCTATCACACGAAATAGCCAGACGATAAATGCTTTATTTTACTGATTAGTTTAGCGAATACAGACCTATCCAATTCTCTAATGACTCTGCAGAAAATGAAATAATCAGGTCTGTCCTTTGATCTGTGAGCTTGCCAACATTCTCATCCGGAACGTCCAGAAACCTGTCAAAATCCTTTCCTTTAACGTGAACATTTATTTGTAACGGTATATGTGCGCACACAAGCGCCAATGCTAAAAAACTGATAAAACTGTTCACGTGATTGTGTCCCTTTGTACGGTCTTGTAGACTCAACCTTTATATCGTATTGTAAAATCAATCTTCATTGTGCATTAGCCATAAGGCGTGTATGAAACGGGCCGCAAGGAACCTAATAGAGCCGAGGTCATCACACATTTGACATGTATGCTCAGGACTTTGTGAAATTAAGATGAATTGCTACCACTATGAATATGTAGGTGAAAAAGGTGTTCAGATTGAGGAAATCACAGGATTCCCAGCCGGATTGTGATGCTACAGAGTAGCAACATCGAACATACTTTAAACCAAATGTATTCGTACTGGCTATCATTGTTTACGTGACCTAAGCATCAGTTATACTAATACTAGCAGTTTTACTTTTTACTAGTTATGTCACGTTGCTCTTTTTACACAAAACAGTCATGTATTTTAAATTGATTGGTAACTTGTATGTTAATTACTTCGTTTCCTTTAGTAGTCTCTTTGATAAAACAGTGGGAAGTTTGTTTTACTGGGTTCCCTATAAGCAAGTTGCAATGATCCTTTCTATTAAGTTAGGTAGGGCCATAACTGATGCGGCTTAGGCTACACAAAATACACTTATGTGAATAACACCCTGGAAATTATATATATATATATAGCTTTTTCATTAATGCGGATGAGCTTGATACGAACTCTATCTTAGGTACTCTCGGGATCGAAGCACGTTGTGTCAGGGAAAATGAACGTGTTTGAATAAAAGAAATGTTCAGAATGATGTAATTTAACTTGTTTTACAATGGTGGAAAATGTTTATCCTGAATGAGGTGATATAGGTCTTTCCAAAGCAATAGTCCCTCGTATACGATTCAAATTAGAAGGTCGCATGCTTCATTTAGGATAAACGAATAATAGCTAGGCGACTTTATACGCGACTTAAAGGGGAATCACGGTGAAGTAACTTTTTGTGTCTTTTTTTCAAATACTACATAGACATATCAAGTGAGACTCCTTATGGAAAATAACGATCGGATTTGGCTGAAATAGATTCATAAAAATGATTAAATCTAAGATAACCATCGGTATTTCTACCTGTCTGACCAACGTTTTGTCCAGGGATTTCCCTCTACTAGCGCATAGCACACCATTTATTTGCAAGCGAAAGAAAAGTGTTGTACCGTGTCAGCTACGAAGCGAAAAGTTGCCAAATGGTCAAAAGATAGCGCAAGGAATACGTTACGGAATCATTATTGCAGGTGGGAAGTATTCAAAGGAGAAAATAACTGCACTAGCAGTTAGTACGGTGCATGTATTCTTTCGGATAGCCGGTTAAGCTGAAATGGAATCGACAGAAATGCTAGCGCTGTTATATATATGTTATGAATAGATATCTAAAACTATTAACCTCGCTAGTACATTGTATCTTTGTCCGAGTTTGAACACAGATGAACTTAGTTTAATATGTTAATGGACATGTATCGGAGAGAGTTTAATTTGTGTTTCTATAATTATACAGTGGTTTATGCGTAAGTTAGGGATAAGTGACTGGTTAGTTTGATTTTGCTATGAGGCCCTTCAAGGGATAACTGTTGTGATGGCCACGGCGTATTCTGTTCTCTCCTCTGTCGGTACTCCACGTCAAATGAGATACGTGCGCTATTAGATTTACATAATTTATGATATTACCGGGTTCAGTAAAATGGTATGATTTAATTTTAATGCTGAATTAAACGAGTTTTGTTTTTGTTTTTACATGCATTATATAAACTAGTACTAATATGAATACCCGGCCTCCTATGGCGCGACGACGCAATATATAACAATAATTTAATCTTGCTTGTAACAAGCATTTCCATTGGCTTAAAAAATTATGTTATCATCCCATAACGTAAAAAAATGACGTCGCCATTTGTAACGTCGCTTTTGATTGGTTGATACAGCGGCGCAATAATTTCTAAGAGAAAAGAGTCCATCAATAAAAGTGGATTTCCACAGGATTGTGTATAGCAGATTAAATTATAAGGATTAACTTGAATATATTTTTCATGTTATGGAGCTATAACACAAAAAAACGGAGAGTACTCTCATCATAAACCGCTTCGCAGTTTATTTAGAGTACACTCCGTTTTTTTTGTTATATCTCCATAACATGAAAAATATATTCAAGTTAATCCTTAAACAAAAATCGTTATCGTCAGAAAGCTACGTTATCGCAGTTAGATTAAAAATGTCAAAATGACGAACACTGATGAATAGCTGAGGAAGGAGAACCTACTTCTAGTAAATAGGATCGCATACATTGTTTTTGTAAATCGTAATTTTTCAACAGTTCATGTTTCCATATGATGTTGACTTAGAATGTATGATCATGTAACAACGTTTTCTCTATAAAGAATTAATTTTCGACTTCAGATATAATTGGAATACGTATTGAAAACAGGGGGAAAACATTTGTTTACGTTGTAAAAATGACGCGTGCTGCCAATAAATACGGCATCTGTTTTGGACAAAAAAGAAATGATTAAAGAAAAGTTGTCTCAACATAAACAACAGTTCCGCGTGACGGTACATGATATGCCCGTCAGATGTAGAATGAGCAGTTTGCCACAAAGGGCCATAAGTGCATAAATTTTAGGAGAGATAAGCGTCAAATCTTATCAAGCTTGTCCGAGCTTTCATAGAAATGAACCTTCCTACCAAGTTTGAAATTAATCCATTCCTTTTAATACGCCCATCGATAGACGGTACGTATTATGTTTTCACGCGGGCGGGGCACACATTAGTTTCCGCTCAATAACTGGAGTAATTTTGAATGGATTCATTTCAAACTTAATAGGAAGGTTCATTGCTATGAAAGCTCGGACAAGATTGATAAACAAAATCATCTGCCAGTTATTTCCGGAGTTATGGCCCTTTGTAGAATTGCCGAAACAGTTTCCGCTCAATAACTTGAGCAATTTTTAATGAATTCATTTAAAACTTAATAGGATAGTTCATTGCTATGAAACCTCGGACAAGTTTGATAACCAAAATTATTCGCTGGTTATTTACACAGTTATGGCCCTTTGTAGAATTGCAGAAACAGTTTCGGCCCAATAGCTTCATTAATTTTGAATAGATTCATTTCAAACTTCATAGGATAGTTCATTGCTATAAAACCTCGGACAAGTTTGATAACCAAAATTATTCGCTGGTTATTTACACAGTTATGGCCCTTTGTAGAATTGCAGAAACAGTTTCCACTTAATAACTTGAGTAATTTTGAATGGATTCATTTCAAACTTCATAGGAAGGTTCATTACCATTAAAGCTCGGACAAGTTCGATAGCCAAAATTATTTGCCGCTTATTTATGCAGTTATGGCCCTTTGTAGAATTGTCAAAACAGTTCCCGCTCAATAGCTTCAGTAATTTTGAATGGCTTCATTTCAAACTTCATAGGATGGTTTATTTCTATGAAAGCTTGCTCAAGTTTGATAACCATTATCCGCCTGTTATAAAAGGGCCCTTTATAGAATTGACGTAACAGTTTCTGCTCAATAACTTAAGGTTTATTTCTATGAAAGCTTGCAAAAACCAAAACTATTTGCCAGTGTGCCCCGCCCGCGTGAAAACATAATACGTACCGTCTATCGATGGGCGTATTAAAAGGGTCCATTTACAAGAATGCTTTAATCTATGTTAATCATTGAAAAAAAAAAAATTAGTGTAAAATTTCCAAAACTTGCTCTGCTTGCCAAAAAGCATCTGTGTGTGGCAGCCACATCCGTCCCATCAGAGAGGGTTTGTCACAGCTCAGAGAGCTGCCCTTAGACCGGAACATGTAGATCGTCAAAAAATGACCTTATATATAATCAACGAACCAACAGAGATTTGACAGAGAAAAGGGTAAGTGAAGTATTCAATACTATTGCAATACTATCGTGATAGGATACCACAATAATTGTACTATCGCAATAGTGTTTTCCCCAATAGTAATAGTATTGCATTAGTGTAAAATACACGCAATAGTCACCCCTAGCGTCAAGTGAGCTCAAAATCGTGTTTCATAAATTTAATATGAACAAACACATTATTCAACATCTCAAACACATTACCGTTACCGTACTGGATTATACTGGTTTGAGACACCAGACACCTGTAGGACTTGTTGTCCATTATAGGTTTACCATATAATCTGCAAATCTTCATGGGCGCAGCCATTGTCACTTATTCATATTTTCCCCTCCAAACCTAAGAGTTCTTATTTTGATTGGTTTCTATTTATAGAGTGACGTCATTGAAAAGAGGATTTTTCATTGATCTGACACACGGACATTTGACCCCTGTGACCTTGAATATAGGTGAAGGTCATGCATTTGAACAAACTTTGTAGCCCTTCATCTCAGCATGCTTCTGGCCAAATATCATCACCCTGTGCATTTTGGTTATTCAGAAGAAGTTGTTTAAAGTTTTTAACATATTTGACCCCTGTGACCTTAGATATGGGTGAAGGCCATTCATTTAAACACACTTTGTAGCCCTTCATCTCAGCTAGCTACTGGCCAAATATCATAACCCTGGGCATTTTGGTTATTCAGAAGAAGTGGTTTAAAGTTTTAAACATATTTGACCCCTGTGACCTTGAGTATTAGTAAAGGTCATTCATTTGTACAAACTTTGTAGCCCTTCATCCCAGCATGCTACTGGCCAAATATCATCACACAGGGCATTTTGGTTATTGAGAAGAAGTTGTTTAAAGTTTTTAACATATTTGACCCCTGTGACCTTGAATATGGGTGAAGGTCATTCATTTGAACAAACTTTGTAGCACTTTATCTCAGCATGCTACTGGCCAAATATCATCACCCTGAGCATTTTGGTTATTCAGAAGAAGTTGTTTAAAGGTTTTTTAATACAATTGACCCCTGTGACCTTGAATATAATTGAAGGTCATTCATTTGAACAAACTTGGTAGCCCTTCACCCAAGCATGCTAATGGCCAAATCTCATCTCCCTGGGCACTTTGGTTATTGAGAAGAAGATGTTTAAAGTTTTTGACATATTTGACCCCTGTGACCTTGAAAATAGGTGAAGGTCATTAATTTTAACAAACTTTGTAGCCCTGCATCCAAGTTTGCTTCTGGCCAAATATCGTGCCAGGTGAGCTAACAAGAGGAACCTCATTATCAAATCTGAGAAGAATCCATCAAGAACTCTCTGAGAAATAAGGTTAACAAACTTCAACTAAAACAAGAGGAACCTACATATGAAATGCATGAAATACTGTATCCATGAAGAACTGTCCGAGAAATAGAGATAACAAACTTCAACTGACAAAATTCAAAATGACCACCTGTCGGCCACCTTGTTTTCTGATCCGTCTCAAAATGTAACATGCACAACTAAGCACCAAGGGGAACCAACAGGTGAAATTTTAGAAAGATTCATGGGGAGAAATATCCATGAAGAGCTTTCTGAGAAATAGAGATAACAAACTTCAACTGACAAAATTCAAAATGGCCACCTCTCAGCAGTTTTGTTTATTTGATCAGTCTCAAAAAGGTACATTACCAAGAAGAACTTGCATATAAAATTTAAGAAATATCCTTCAAGTACTTTCTGAGTAATAGCTCGAACAAGGATTGTTTAAGAACAGACGATGGATTGGTGGACGCCAGATGCAGGCTGATTTGAATCATCAGACAGATCAGAGGGTAATTGTTTGAATTTCCTGCCCATTCGAATTTGCCTAAGGTTTAATTACCTTGTAATTTTTTATTTTAAAATTCTCAGACAAATGTGATGTTGCACAATGCAGACCCAACGGGAACCTATGCACAAAATCTGAGAAAGATCTGTCCAATCATTTTGAATTTTTCTGCTGAAATCCGAGACGGCCACCTGGTGGCCATATTGCTCTTCAAATTCACAAACAGGAATATGTTTTCACAAGAGAATTTCTGAACAAAAACTTGTCAAAGAATCAAGATAATACTGCGGAATCGATATCTTCGAAAACGGTTACTATTGGTAAATTAACATTTACCCTTGTTTCTGCCTTCTTGTAAAACTCCAGATATCGCTCTAAATCTTTGTGTAACCCTGACTTTTTAAGACTTATGAAAGAATGAAGACTTTTACGGGTAAAAACAGTGAAATTCAAGAAAAGCCAAATGATAACTATGGTATCGATCCTAATTTCTGAATCCCCATTTGGAAAATCCTTCCATAACTTGAGCTGTTTCTTGATGTGCAATAAGTAGTCATTTTCAGAGTCGTAAAGACAAATAGTAACATGTTCTGATGTGGCTCCAAATGTTGGAATCAGGAAATGTGACATCAAGTTCTCATTCGTGTTAACTTGAGCAAAGCCATTTGTTATAGCTTGAGCTAAAATTTGCTGTAATACTGTTTGACCCAGAAGAACAATGTCCTGTTCCTTGCTATAGCTACCTTCCACTTCAACACAGATATTCCTTCCAGATTCTCCTTCATTTTCATCTCTGTTTTCACTTTCTACCTTTCTTTGTTTCCTTTTAGGTTCACTTTCATCTTCATCAGAATCTTCTTCCTCTTCATCTTTGCTGACCATTTGTGGCTTCATAATTGCCACAGCAATTGTATGGTTCAGGAAAATATCTGCTCTGCCATGTCATGTTCCAAGAGACCCTGTTTAAAAAAGTAGATATGAATGTACCTTCTTATTTGACCTTATAAAAGACACATGCCCTCATAAGACGCCCCATTATTTCTTTGCTGAACAAGAAGCCTATATCTTTATGCCATACAAGGTATAATCAATGGTGACGGGGTGGGATTCTTGGCTATTTCAAAGTTATGACCAAAGAATTAGGTTCCTGGGGATAGGGCCAGACCCCGGTGTCAATTCTAATAAATGTCTGTATTTATCTCTTAATGCTAAACAATTGATATATATATATATATATATACACGTATAGGACTTGGGATAGTTAAGACACAAGAACAAATCCCTTGGGGTGGGGCCACACTTCCCTTGGGGTGGGGCCACACTTCAAGTTCAATTCTTAGATGCTCAGTATTATATGGTTATATTAGAGAGTTGGGATCTCAATAATGTCAAACAAGAGATCCAAGAGGGATCTTGGAGCCCACCACTGAATGATCTTTATTGGATCTATGTAAGACTGATCTAATGAACTTTTCTCTACTTTAATGATTTGATTACAAGGGGAATCTACATATGATACCTTAGAGATCTAAGAAAAACTTTTTGTGAACAAGGATAGCAATATAGGCCTACCAAACTTCAAATGTCAAATTTAAGATGGCCGCCTATGGGCCATTTTGTTGTCCCGATCAGACTCAAAATGTAATGGGCACAACAAGGGACCCAGGGGAACTTTATATGAAGCTTGAAAATTCCTTCCAGTACTTCTGAAGAAATAGCAATAACAAACTTCAATTGTCAAAACCCAAGATGGCTGGCTGCCTGTCAGCCATTTCGTTTTTCTGATTAGACTCAAAATTGAATTTGCATAAGAAGGAACCAAGGAGAACCGACATGTAGAGTTTGAGAAATATCCCTTTAGTACTTCTCAAGAAATAGCAATAACAAACTTCAACTGTCAAAATCCAAGATGGCTACCTATAGGCCATTTTGTTTTTCCGATCAGAAATTTGATGGGCACAACTTTCTCAAAATCAAGAAAAGGTCCCTCCAGTACTTTTCAAGAAATAGCGATAGCAAGAATTGTTTACGGACAGACGGATGACAGTCCAGGGACTCGGGATGATTTGAATAGCCCACCATCTGATGATAGTGGGCTAAAAAAGCGATAACAAGAATTGTTTACCGATGGATGACAGACAGACGGACCTCGGACGCAGGGAAATTTGTATAGCCCACGATCTGATGATGGTGGGCTTAAAACATAATTGATCTTACCTACTGAAGTATTTCCTCCACAAATCTCTGCCATACAACCACAGCTGCAGTTTTTTGAGACTTGCTTTGCTTGATTATCTACCTCATATATCCTGTCTGGAACTAACTGGGAAAACAGGTGATGGGCCAACACAGCCATAGCCTGCGTTTCTTTACTTCCATTTGCTGAAATTGTTTTAAGAGCCTTTTCATGTGTTTTTCGGTCTGTAACAAAAATAAGAGGATTTTTCTGTATTAAAGGTCATGTCGAATTTAAGTGTAGCAAATGTTTAAGAAAGCATGTATCAGCAATTCCTGAAAGTTACTTCATAATTAACTTATACTAAAACTAACATTTTTGGAACAAAACTCATCACTCTCCTTCTTTTACAAAAACTTTTTGCCCTTTTCTTGCAAATCATATTTCTAATAAGTTAAAATACCAAAACAGTATAACTCTGATGTATCGCAACTTGTTGTACCACCTAATTCCCATACCTCTATCAATATAAATGCACTCGATGCAGAATTGCCAGAATATTTTGAGAATAGATGTGCAAATATCCCTAAATGTGTATGTCAATATTAAACACATAATGTATATGTCAATATTAAACACATAATGTGTATGGCCATATTAAACACACAATGTGTATGGCCATATTAAACACACAATGTGTATGGCCATATTAAACACATAATGTGTATATTAAGGCCATGTTCTGTTGTTGAAGATCCTTCCTGTCTAGGAGCACCCTGGCCTGTGATGTAGGCGCAGGTATTAAATTGTAGTTATAAATGCATGCTAGTAGACTATAGAAATCAAAATTAACTTGAGGTTGATGGGCCTTAGGCTGGGTGCACATTAAAACTGTATGTGGGTCAATCAAAGTTCATACAACCTATATAAAGTCAAGGAATCATACAGTAACGGAGTATATGCAAGCGTGCAGCGGAGATGTGCTATTACTACTAGACTATAAAACACACAGTTATCGGCACAATAGTTGGGTAGTTGGGTAGCTGCTGGTTACTGTAGAATCATTTATTTTCGTGGTTAATTTCTTGGTTTTCATATACTAGCCTGTTTCACAGACATTATATTTCACTGATTTTTGATTTTCTCCTTTCTATATCATACCAAATATATGTTTTCGTAGTGATTTAATTTCCTGGATTTTTGTTATCCACGAAATAAACGAAACTTTATGATTTTACAGTACATGTACTACTGTTTACGCAAGTCTCTCCTGTACTATTACATTTCTAATCGAGCTAGCTGGCATCATAACTAATCATAGTCCTTTCTTTTTGTTTGCCGGTAGCCTGGATAAAAACAGTTCTCTCTGCTGGTGAAAAGTGCAACACACCTGCCTGGTGATAAACTCCACATTTCCTAATGATTCAGGACTAGCATGACCAACACTGGATGAGTCGAGCATGACGACACTGTAGTCATACCTCCAGATGGGGTTGACCTAAAGATGAGAGGGTTGGGCAATCCATAATGAAGTGTTCCCTCGTTTCAGCTCCTTGCCTACAGAGAAGAGATGTGGGGTCCAGTTGTAACCGGGTATTCAAATTGACCACCAAGTCGTTATTTGTCGTGAATTCTTTATTCAACATAGGTTTAAAACACCTACACTCTGTAACAAACACAAATTAAAAGACTACAATTACTCAGAGCGTATACACATTACTCATATAGGTTATAAGAAAGGGAGGTAACTCGTAGATATCACTAGTTACATTTAACACGAATATAAACTATAAATGGACACATTTAATTACATTTTACCAAGATATCAACTTCGTAAGAATTATTATTACAATCATGTTATTTAAATTATATTAAATAACTAGCATAACATATAACATTAAACTGATATTTCAGAGCGAAAGATCTACTTTCCTATAAATTACTTGTAAAGATCTACATCATAATGCACATAGATAAACTGGGTTTTCCCATAAATAAGTATAACATATAATCATAAAAGAGGTAATCACCTGTGTATGGCACAGAGCCGTTTCAACCTCATACATAACTCATCACCGGTACTCCATGCTTTCGTCCTTTTCGCTTACAAGTTAACGTCTAAAATGCATAAAAACCTTTCTTACTCATAATACTCTAGATAAAAACATACAGAAGATAATGGAATAATTTAACCATTACTCATTTATATTTAAGCTGAAGCAATACAAAATACTACTTTACACAATGTAAAGTTACAACTCAAAATGGAGATTTTGAATAGAGAATAATTTAATTTAAATGCCAAACTAATAAAGTTTACAGCTAATCCATACTGTACAAGATAGCTAGATACAATAGATTGAACTCATACTACTTAAAACATAACTTACCTACAAATTCCCTGTCTGTCTTACAGTCCCTTTGGTCGTAAAATGTCTTGATCAAAAGATAGGTGTTTTCAGTTTGGCAGGCAAGAGAGTACTGATCTTCCTTACAAAGAGATTCCCGCCAAACTGACCAAAGGGTATTATACTAGTTTGACCAATAGAAAAATGGACAGATATCACATGTACGCCATGTGATATATAAAAATAGAACAATACAGGTAAGGTGATATATATAAAAATAGAACTACAGGTAAGTAATCAAATAATCACTCCCTGTAACCTATAACACACACATATCTCTTTTACACACTCTAAACAATTTGGGCACAAACAAATAGACATGTATACATACAAAGTTATATAAAACAAGATAGTAATCACCCTATTACATCCTCCCCTGCTTCGAAAAATGTCGTCCTCGACTAGGGATGTACAATGATTACCTATACTTATCTGAAACATACATAAAATATCAAGAAATCTCGATCTATACTGTAAATGGTCAACAACTCTCAAGTTCTACCAGAGACAATATGAAGAAGCGCTGAGACCACTCTGTCATCTTGCCCACTCAGCAATCCATCCTCAACCAACACTGAAAGGAATTTTGCACGTGACTTCCAATCAGGTTCACTGGTCTGTTGACTCATTATATATTGGTTGCCACGCATCCATGCAGGTTTCTTCCGTTCTCGTTGCGACCTTCGAGGTACAACTGGTGATTCCTGACTTGAATCTGTCAACTGAATGTCTTTTGGAATAGTGTCCTCTACAAGAAAAGCGTCCTCTTCATCCCCTGACACTTCCAAATTGTTGTTCCCGTCGGTTCCTGTACTATTGTTGGGTCCGGGCACGACGTTTGTTAGAACATCGGTTTCCACCAATAGCACTTCCTCCTCCGACGATGAAGAAGCTGATGACAAAGAGACTTTGTCCAGGACAGCTTCTTTCCGAACCGCTGCTTTCGAACGGCGAGGTACTGGGATCGGTCGTGTTTCCCTCTTCTCAGCAATATATCCTATGGGAAGTAGTAAATTCCGATGTAGAGTTCGGATACGTCCTTCGCCACTTTCCTTTCTTACAACGTAAGCGGGCACTCCAGTGTTAGGCTGATCAATGACGATGTATGGGTCACTTTCCCATTTGTTGGAGAGCTTATGCTTTCCATCAAAGGAGACTATCTTCACTAAGATTCGATCACCTATATTTAACACTGCTTCCCGTACCCTTTTGTCGTAATTTTCTTTCTGTTTGGCCTTCGCCTTGTCCAAACTGTTGGACGCTAGCTCATATGCGCTAGTAAGACGGGTCCTCAGGTCCTCTACATATGACGTCAGTGACTCCACAGGAGGTCCTGTATCAAGTCCAAAGGCTAGATCTATAGGTAACCTTGGATTTCGCCCAAACATTAGAAAGTATGGTGTCTGTCCGGTTGATACCTGTCTTGTACAGTTGTACGCATGAACTAGTGTAGAGACATGTGCCTTCCAGTTCTGTTTCTGTTCCTGCGACAAGGTTCCCAGCATACCAAGGAGTGTCCTGTTAAAACGTTCGCAGAGACCATTACCCATGGGATGGTAAGGTGTGGTGTGCGACTTGTCGATTCCAGTAACGGCGCAAAGCTCTTTCAGCAACCGACTCTCGAAATTTGGTCCTTGATCTGTGTGGATCCTTCGAGGAAGACCATAGTGTACCACAAAGTGGTTGAAGAAAGCTTCTGCAGTTGTCCTTGCAGTCTGGTTCCTCGTTGGTATGGCTACAGCGTACTTCGTAAAGTGGTCGGTGATGACAAGGATGTTCTCAATTCTACCTTTGGAAGGCTCAAG
This sequence comes from Mizuhopecten yessoensis, assembly GCF_002113885.1. Classification (NCBI taxonomy): domain Eukaryota; kingdom Metazoa; phylum Mollusca; class Bivalvia; order Pectinida; family Pectinidae; genus Mizuhopecten; species Mizuhopecten yessoensis. Next base: position 2,207,801 of record NW_018404662.1, read on the forward strand.
TGAAAGGAAGTCCATGCAGACTAATTCCAAAGGCTGAAACGATGGTATGTTGACTAAAGGTGCACAGATCTTGGCTGGGGTTTTCCTACGAACACACCGGCCACAAGCCTGTAGCCATTCGTCAACATCCCGTGTCATCCCGATCCAAAAGAATCTATCTCTCAATAATGACAGGGTTCGGTCCCGGCCCTGATGTCCTAGATCGTCGTGGGCCATAGTCAAAACAGTCTGTATCAAAGATGGGGGTAGTACAGCCTGGCTCCTAAGTCCTTCATCGGTAGTGACTTCTCTATACAATACGCCATCTCTCATCTTTAACTTGTCAAAGTTCTTCAGCATAGCTAAATGACTGGATGATGGTGGTAAGTCTTCACGCTTGGGCTTACATCCTGACTCGACCAAAGGAATCCAATATCCTGTGAAAGGATCCTTGCGTTGGCTATCTTGAAGTTCCTGGAAAGTTGGCGCTGCAAAATCCGGTAAATTATCAACAACTTGAGCTGACATGGAAATAGTCTCGACAAAAGGACCAGCATCTAATCCGTCTTTGATTGCTTTGATTATCTCCTTGGAGATAACACATGATTCCTCAACCTTCAGTGATGGGTGCCGAGACATGCTGTCCGCATCAGCGTTGTTAACTCCAGGCCGGTACTGGATGCTGAAATCAAATCCTGCCAGAGCCGCTACCCATCGCTGTGATGTTGCATCTAACTTTGCTGATGACAGCACGTAGGTGAGGGGGTTGTTATCGGTGATGACCGTAAATGGGCATCCGTGCAGGTAGTCTGCAAACTTATCCGTCACCGCCCACTTCATAGCGAGAAATTCCAGCTTATGTGCAGGATAGCGTCGCTCCGATTTTGATTGAAGACACAAGTTTCAGTTGCTCTGCAGGAGATAGGTACCTGTCAGTAGCCGTAGCTTTACTGACATCCTTCCTATGTCTCGTCTGTCAGACGATACAGTGCTTGTGGACAGCACCAGGTGCATTACTCCAGCCTTAAAGTTGGTACAGGTACATGTAAGGTATTTTAGAGAGTTGAAATAGTTTGCCCGGTTGGCTATGTTTCCCAATAGGCATTGCCATTTCCGTTGATTGTAGACTTTCAACACTTTCTTGCGCACTAGGGAGATCATATAATGCTAACATGTTTGATATCTCTTCAAACCTGCTATTTGATATGGGGAATTAACTGCAAGTAATTGTAGGCAATTGACCCGAATAAATTAAGCATATTCTTGTGTATCTTAGCTTTCAGTGGCAGTGTTCATGTGCATACGTTCACTGCAACATCTGCCACTTTGCCTGGGAGGGAGAATATTTGCTTCATTAATTTTCAGAATTCAATTTCCATAGATTCCAGGCTCCTATTTGTTGGGGCTAATATTTCCAGACCATAAGTGAAGACTGGTTGAGCCTGTTCTTTCCATGAAGTCCTGTACCCATGAGCCAATTCAATAAACAGTACATTTCCCTTTCATGATATTCTTTTGAATGGTAGCAGGTGCTGATTTGTTGGGATGCTGTGACGAATTATTCCGAGATGTGTTGCCTCAGTGACGACGGGAATCTTATCCTCACCAATCGACTATGAATAGAGCTCATGTTTGTCCACTGAATTCTTACACTTTTCTGTGAGAATTGCACACTTGGCTGGTTGGAGCGTATAGTAATGTTCGTCACTATAGTCCTTCACAATGTTCAGTTAGTTTGGAGCCCAAGTTGAGTGTGGACAATTAATGTAACATCATCAGCACATGTCGGGGTTGCACAGTGCACAGTTCCAATTTTGGATCCCAAGTTTGTGAATACGATAAAGTAGGTTATTAACATAAATCTTGTATAAATCTGTACTCACGATCCCTCCTTGTCCGACTCCTTGTTGGACATGAATGTGATCGGACATAGATCCTGCCCATTTGATAGAGGTTTTTGTCTAAACATGGAGATCATGTATGACTTCCCATATCTTCCCTTTGACACTGAAGGTAAATGGTTTCCTGTCAAGAATATTGTGATCTACTGTATCAACACCGCCTTGGTGTCCAGCAGAGCCACATATGTATCGAATGGAGGTCTTCACACAGAATAAACACACAAAAGTGTATGGCCTTGTTAAACACATATTGTGTATGGCAATATTAAACACATAATGGCATTGTGTATGCAGTGTTCCAGCTGGACAGGATTAGCAGGGCGCTGCACCCTGCCTTAATTTTCAAAAATTCTTGGTGCCCTGCCTTTATTATTAGCGCCCTGTTCCCTTTTTGTGAGATAAAAGTTTCTATAAAAGTTTCGAAGTAGCCATGGGTAACAGAGTCTAATTTACTCCACACCCCTGGCAGCAAGGCTAACTCGGGAAGCCACTACATGTTATAGATGTCAGTTTTCTCCCAAGGCTGTTTTCACAGCATGGCACCATGCTCCAATAATTTCTTGCCATGCTGCTATCCTAGATCTTCTCTGCTATATATTCATAGTAAATCTCAAGTTACCATGCTGCTTTGATTTTACATTGAGTGCTGCTTTAACAGAAATATTGAAATATCATGCTTTTTCCAAAACATTCAGGGAAGAACACATGGATGTAATTACAGTGCTTGCCCTCATAAACAACATCATGCTATTACAGCTAATCTTACAGGAGGCAATATATATATTCAGGCATATGGTTGACGCCATCTTTGTTTCTGTATAGTATATGGTAAATACTGAACCGGAAAATCTGGATTTTAGTACCCATTTTTTCAATGATCCAAAAAAAAACCCAAAAAATAAAACAGGCCCTGTTGATGTACATGTATTACATCAGGTTAGTCAGGGGTTATATTTATATGCAATTGGACAAAATCCTGTCATTCATACAGGAAAAGGAGGAATTTGAAGAATTTGCTATGTTTCCACTATTGGGCCCGGCCCCTCTGCCCCCAGGGGGTCAGACCCACCGTTGATACAAAATTAATTACCCTTCACCCAAGGATGCTTCAGACCAAATATGGACATAATCCTGTCATTCCTACAGAAGGAGAAGAAGAATTTTAAAGAATTTGCCAAATTACCCTTTTTGGGGTCCCACCCCTCAGGCCCCAAGGGGGGTCAGACCCAACAATTATACAAAGTTGATTTCCCTTCCCAATAGGATGCTCCTGTTCACATTTGGTCAAAATACCTTCATCCAAATAGAAGAAAAAGAATATTACACTCACTGTTTATACAAAATTGCGCTTTTGCCCAAAGATGCTCCAGACCAAATTGGGATGAAATCCTTTAATCCCTATGGTAGAAGAAGGGTTTTTAAGGTTTTACCTCTATTTCCTATTGGACCCCGCCCCTCTGCCCCAAGGTGGGTCACAACCACTGTTTATATAAAATTGAGCCCCCTTGTCCCAAGGATGCTCCAGACTAAATAAGGATAAAATCCCTTAATTCCTACAGTAGAAGAAGGATTCTAAAGGTTTTACCTCTATTTCCCCTTTTTTGTCTTGACCCTCTTCTCCCAGGGGGGCAACACCCACCATTTATACAAAATTGAGTCCCATTGGCCTAAGGATGCTCCAGATTAAAATTTAGTCAAAATCTACTTGGCCGTTCAGTACTAGTAGCGTTTTAAAGGAAAGTTGACGGACGGACGCTGTGGTATGGCATAAGCTAAGCTCACCATGGTCCTAAGGTGAGCTAAAACAAGAGGCACAATGGGCCTGTATCCCTCACCTGACATAAATCCAAGAAGTGGGTTCCCAGCATGTTTTACAGGTCAAGTATCATCACCCTAGGCCTCTTGATTATTCAGATGTTATCAAAAGATTTTAAATAACATATTTGAACAAACTTGGTAGCCTTTCACCCCAGTATGTTACAGGCCCACTATCAGATCTCTGGGCCTTTTGGTTATTGAGAAGAAGTTGTTTGAAGATTTTAGCATATAAGACCCCTGTGACCTTAAATGTAGGTCAAGGTCATTCATTTGAACAAATTTGGTAGTCCTTCACCCCAGCATGCCACAGGCCCAATATCAGGTCTCTGGGCCTCTTGGTTATTGAGAAGAAGTTGTTTAAAGATTTTAGCAAATAAGACCCCTGTGACCTTTAATGTAGGTCAAGGTCATTCATTTGAACAAACTTGGTAACCTTTCACCACAGCATGCTACAGGCCTTAAATATATATATATATTGGCCTCTTGGTTAATGAGAAGTTGTTCAAAGATTTTAACGCATTTGAACAGTGACCTTGAATGTGGGTCAAGGTCATTCATTTGAACAAACTTGGTAGCCCTTCAACCCAGCATGCTATATGTCCAATATCAGTTATCTAGGCCTCTTGTTTATTGATAAGTTGTCAAAGATTTAGGTATATTTGACCCCTGTGACCTTGAAAGTAGATCAAGGTCATTCATATGAACAAACTTGGTAGTCCTTCATTCCAGCATGCTACTTTTCCAATATAAGGTCTCTAGGCCTCTTGGTTATCGAGGAAGTTGTTTGAATGAGAAAGTTGACGACGGACAGTTGACGGACTTTACTATCACTATACTGACAGAGTGAAACAAAGGGGAAGTAACTCTAATAGACCAGAATGATAGTTTGCATGTCTGCTCCCTGTGGAGTCAGAAAATGCGATGCTTCATTCCACTTCCGGTCGCAGCGGCCCTGGATTTGAAAAAAATGCTGAGAAAGCAGTTAAATTTTTAAGAAATAAGCAAATGAAACAGAAATTGCGATTCAGGAAAAGGGTGATTCGGGGATCACCACTGATCAGAATTTTATGATGGAGGAGAAGTGCGTAATGGGATTCTCTGGTTATAAAATATTTATCCACTAAAAACATATTCAATCTAAATTATAATAGAGCGTTCTACATAGTGTTTAAATTAACATTAAAACTGTCAAAAGTAACAGAAGGCCAATTGATAGTTTGGTTTAAAAATGTTCAAAATCAATATTAATCTCCCAGCCTGAGAAATGCTCATTGAGTTCATACAATACCCTTTAGTTTAATCACACTGTGTTTGGTCATGTTAAACACACAATGTGCAATATGCGTATGGACATATTAAACACAAAATGTGTATGGACATATTAAACACACAATGAGTATGGACGTATCAACACACAATTTTATTACATACTTATAGGCCTAAATTGTCAGAAAATTCGGTATACGTAGTGCCCAACACGTTAGACCTACCACGTAGGAATTCAATCAAACTCAAGAAGGCTTTCTGTTCAGAGTCGTCATATTTTTCGATTGCATCAACTCCATATGCTACAAATTTTTCAAGAATGGGTAAATTTAAAACAGAATTCATTTCAACCAGTCCACACTCCAGACGTCCATCTTCTGAGTAGTTTCTACGGAGTCTACATGTTCCAAGCAAAGCATTACTACATTTTATAACGAAGTTGAAAAATCCAGGCGGAGGGGAATTAACTGCAGTGACAACCCATTTCAAACTTTGTTTCAGGTATGTTTCCTCATCGGACCCTTTATATTGAGCGAATTTCAGCCTATTTGACATTTCGGCCAAAATGCATAGAAGTAGTCTCGTTCAACCAAACTCTTGTTGCCTGCGCAAGCTACGCCGATTAGAGAGTCTGCTTTCGTTTTGTGACATATCATAACGAGGCTTACTGAGATTCTGGTAATTTATTTCATTGGTCAAACGTTGACACACCGTTTTTAACTTTTGAAGTCAGAATTTGAGTGGCCCAAAATTACATTGAATATTTTAATTCATTAAAAAACAACTGTACTAGGACCCGACCAGTGACCGTGAACTACCAGTGTCCGTGAATTTCACTTGATTGTTTTCACGTGCTGTTTCCCGTTATCCTGGTATGCGGTTTTTGACAGATCTTTATAAAAAAACCCAGAACATATCTCTTAATCCTGTGGATAAAAAGGTTTAATTTCTGATTAACTTGTTGGATCAACTAAATTTGCAGCATGGGGGATCAATATTTTGGTACTGTACCTTTCAAATTTTATGTCCCGACCGTTTTCCAAATGTTTACACAGCGTCTGCTAAATGACAAGTTGACGAAAGCGACCTCTGGCGGAAGGGGAAGTAACTCTTACATAGATGGGGTATTAAACACAGTTAGGGACACATATTAGTAACAAGAACAGGCCTAGGGCAATTGTGCATTATGTAGATTGTGTATGATTTTTTTTTTTTTTTTTTAGCAATGATGGTGTCAACATTATAATTCAAGCGGAGATCATTTTGATAATAGCGGAAAATGATCCACAAAAGTAAATACATGTAATGAAAAATAATGAAAAAGTACAATAGAATATATTAAAAAGAAAAACAAAAGTTAAACAATGTATAAAGCTTCATTTAGTTAATTGATATTGATTTAAGTGATTTAAGTGATCTAATGTTATGTTTACTTTGGCACGCATTATGCTTTGATATTTGAAAATCAAGACTTGTAAATAAGTCTTACTTGACTAGATACATCGGTCTGATGTAAACTACCAAAAGGTTGTTCACATGACAATAAGAATTTTATATTACAGCCAAAAAGAAAACTGTATACCAGAGATCAGATCAGATAGATGCAGCTGTCAGTGATGTCAATAGGAGGAGACTTAATCCATCCAAAGCTGCTATGGAACACGGGGTTCCAAGACAAACAATAGTTGATGCCATCACAAGGGGCAATACTATTAATAGTTATGGACCACCCAGGATGCTGACAACCAACGAAGAAGCTGCTCTGGTCGCTGATTGTCGATGCGGTCGCGCCTGTGTCTAATAGTGCATTAGCCTTCATGCTCTCAATACTGACGGTGATTTCATTAGAACTCCCCACAAGTTCACTTGTCCTCGCAGTCTTCATTGTAGCTGGTATCTCGGGACCTGTTCTATCAGCACCTACCGTCGGTCCCTCGGAGCAGGGGGCTGGAAGTTTAAATTATCCGGTAACACCATCTCACACCTCGCCTTCACATGTCCAGGTTGGTGACATCTCCAGCAGATAATGTCTGGCCGATCTCGTTGGTTCCCATTAAACCTTCCGTTCCCTCGGCTACGAAAACCATGTCCGCTAACCTGTTGTCCCTGACTTCTATTTCCACTAGGCGGATGTGACTTATCAAACTTCTGCTCCATACTCTTTATGGCGGTAGTAAGCTGGTTGACCATTGACTTCAAATCATCTGTATCTGGTGTCGTGTTAACTACCTTTGCTGTCGCTGGCTTCGTCTTAGAGTCGAAAGTATCCATAGCCCTCTCACGTGTCCTTTCTATAGATCTAATTGCAATGCAAAGTTCTTCATAGCTGCCAATAGCATCAGCTTTGTGCCCGGAAATCTCCCCCAAATCCCGGCGGAGTCCTGACCAAAACTTGTTGTGTAACCCCCTATTCCTCTCCCCCTGCGACAAAGACGAGTCTGCACGAGTCAATAACCCTTCCAGTCTACATGCCCAGTCTGTAACACACTCTTCTGGTAACTGGTGAGCTGAGTAAAAATTCTCCAGCAAAGTGTCCTGCTCATCGACAACACCATACAAACTACGCAGCTTCGCATTGATCTGAGTTGGCGTAGTCCGAGAACCTATCCGCATAACCGTCTCGGCAGCATTACCCTTCAATGACCGTCTAATTGACTGACCGATCACATCTGTATTCCTCCCAGCATCGATCAGGCACTGAACCTCAAACTGCCATAACTCAAAGGAAGAGGCGCCTTTACCACGTTCTCCAGAAAATGACGGAAGCTTGTAGAATCAAGTGTCAAGCGTAGAAGTAGATCTAAGCTCATCAACAATGTTGTCCCGCGCAGAACCACCACCAGCACCTTCCTCCTGCTTGAGTCCAGTCTTGGGCAAACCATCAGTCGCAACTAAAAATTCCAACATCATCTTCTGTGCCTTCATCAAATCTTCACCTTGGCTAGGCTTTGTCGACAATTTATGAAACATCTCGGCCATAGCTCTAAATGGGTTATCCTCAGATGACTCCTGAGGTGGAGGAAGGTTCAACTCTTTAGGATCACTCATGATGTTAACAATGTAAGTTACAATGTACCAAAAAGGTGACACACACGTACTAGTAGTATATTATTACAACTTTGGACAAAATTTGTTGGTAATATGAAATAATGCAAAGCAAAAATCAAAAATATATGCTAAGAATCGATGACAAGTAAAGGCCTAAAACATATTCCGCATTTAAATACCAACAGTAGCTTATACATTACAATGTAATCGTCCATATACAATAACGCAACAGGTTAACGCACCTGTCGCATGCTACTAACTTTACACTTCACTATATAAATACTACCAAAACGTTATACTGAATAACTCGGGCGTTATCACTAATCCAATAAAATAGCCGAGCTTAACGCTTATCATACAACCAATGCGGTTTGTACAAAACGGAATCACTTCAAAACCTACCTCTTCATAGACGAAGAGGGTCTAAATCCAGGGAGACAAACCCGTACGTGAGTACGTGACCAAGTAGCTAATCTTGCGCATACAATGCTACAAATAATAAAATAATGACAATTACTAAAGATGTACCAGTATCGGACGTTAACAAGAATGTTTAATATAATAGCCATGATGTAGACCACTAATCAAGTTAACCAAAATCATTGTGGTTAAAAATAACGAATAGCACAAAATGGCGGGAAAGTCAAATTTCAAATTACCGTATCAATTGAATTGGACAATTCCAATTAATTTATAAAGTATATAATTTACATCAGAAGTATATCAAAATGTTATCACATGTGATATAAATAATTTACAATCACTAAGATCTTATTAAAGTACTCACAATTTAGAATTCCCAGCTCACTAATAAGCCTAAGTCTGCACAATTGCATAACACGTCCGATACGGCCATAAACTTGTACGGGAGTGACAATGTCCCCAAAAGCGCGAGTGCCCACTGACCCATGGTCAATCTTACACAAAAATAGATTGACCCATGAACCTTGACAAACAGGTTTGCACAGGTGTCATTTGATATAAAGCAAAGTGTACATGTATATAGATACACTGTATAGTAAAAGCACAGCACTTAATACTCTGCTCTTAATGAAGAATCAAGTTTAAAAATAACCAGCTTTACAGGTAAAAGATATTACTGTCATTAAATAATGACACTGCTACATAAATACCATATTCAACAACCACTCGTTGTGTAACCTCTATTTATCTATAAACGATTAAAAATTGACATTTTATTATAATACCATATACACATAGTAATTGCCATCGTCGGATACCCACGGTTGATTTCGCTTCGGTACTCACTCATGTGATGAGTGAGTACCGAGTAATTGCATGTAAGAGTTATCTTTCTTGAAAAACTTCACAGTAGTGAAGTATAGAAAAATGAACACATGTGACTCATTGATAAAAAACAACTTAATTTATGCCTGGATTGCTTTGAAATACTTTAATATTGAGAGAACACACTGTTCTGTCAATAATAAACATACAATATTCATCACTTTAATATTAAACATTAGAATATGCTGAAATTGTGATACTGTCTCCCTTCATTGGATTTTCAACTAGGGATGTACTTCCTATTTCCGTTTATCAATACACTCCTATGACCTTAATGCGAATTAGATCTACTGCTGCTTTAAGATGAATGAATTGCTACCACTATGCATATGTAGGTGAAAGATGTTCTCAACTGGACTGTAAGGCTACAGGCGGTTTTATAAGCGACTAACTAAATTCAAAAAAGTTAAATTCATATGTTCATAAGAATATGAGTGTATTCATTACTCTTTTCACGAATCCTCTCTTTGTCAATCTCGTCTTCACAAAACGAAAAATATTTTGAATAAAACTCTCGGACGTTCATAAAGGGAGACTTTCCTTTGCTCGAGACAATTGTCAATGAGGAAATCGAGTAAAGGTGAATGGCTGCATGGCTATACATATAATACAAATTATAAAGTAACACAATCTCCAATCTGAAATGCTGTTCCCACTTCACGTTCATAATCGGATTATATTTAATCACATTGGACATGAGGCCACACAACTTTTTTCAAACTTCTACATCAGCAAATTGTTCTTGTTTATATTGCTTCAGGAATCCGTCTTTGGGTTTTTCTATCTTAGTTTTTTCAGTTCTTGTATGCCATACCAGCACCTGAAGGACAAAACGACGACACACATAGTTACAATACATTTGCAACCGATCCACATCGAATGAGCACCAATGATATCACAATGACAATCTATGTTAAATTTGTTTAACAGGCCAGAAAAAGGAAATTTAACATCTTGTATACTTTATATCAGTATTGTAGTTTTAGTCAATAAAAGCATCACACAATAGTAGTAACTATTGTTAGTTTGTTTACCTTACTGAATCTACAACAAAATTTTCAAATATGTGCTTCATTTCTCTTGATTATTGTACATTCTACCACGTTTGCGATGTAGTAATCTTGATCTGCTTAATCCTGTCAAGCTCATTGTTAAAATGTTCCCCTGAACTAACCGTGAAGGGGACTTGAAAAAGGGTTCGTAAATCGAATGCTGATTTCATATGTTGACGAGCGATGTCGATAGAATGGCGGATTTGATTGATTGAAATAAGACAAAATTGCAAGACTGTATCAACATTAACACTCATTAGATAGCCTTTTATAGTAACCTGTAAAATTAGTTTAACTCGAATACCTACTAGATTTGAGCCCTTTATTGTATTGATATACCCTTTATTATGTCGGAATTGTCATCCCCCTTCAAAAAGCCTTTTTATCAAATACATGATACGTAGGATATGCTTTGTTCGTTCTGTACAATACTCCGTCTTTATCCTTGACCAATAATGTATTGAGGGTTTAGTCTGATACAGGGCAGCTGTGGCAATCATATGGTATTCTTTGTACATCGGCTTGGAGTTACCTTTCCAACGGTCAAAACACAAAGCTTTTTCTAGCGTTAGCCACAAAGGCATATATTCATAGATACCTTGGTACATCCATCCGCTCTTGGTTCTAAATCCTGAATCTTTGTCCCAAGAGCTGTAAGAAATGAGGTCTCCAATGTTCCTGGTAACATGGAGTACGAAAATTTCGTCTTTGTGTGGTTTAAAATAATATTTATATTCACACCAAATCCTGCCATATCAATCGCAAAATTGCGCTCTGGCATATACATTGCATTCCAGCCCTTCACCTACAAATTGAAAAGAGTGAGAAACAATGTACCATTTTTTCATACATATATTATATTCATTGCATATGAGATTGCGAAAACGAGCTTTAAACCATTTAATGTAAGCTGAAGGTGAAATCTGTCAGAGGAATTTGATAAGTGTCATATCAAACATATACAAACTTAGTATACATGTATTTTGTATGATATTCCATTAACAACAGCTTGTGTGAATATTCGTTACAAACATCGTTTCACAACATTTAACATATTTACCTTCTAATTTAAACAGGTAATGGTAACATTTAAGTGTCAATTTTACCAGCTTGCTGACGAGTAAAAACGATTTATTTATTACAAACTTAGTATACATGTATTTTGTATGATATTCCATTACATGTAACAACAGCTTGTGTGAATATTCGTTACAAACATCGTTTCACAACATTTAACATATTTACCTTCTAATTTAAACAGGTAATGGTAACATTTAAGTGTCAATTTTACCAGCTTGCTGACGAGTAAAAACGATTTATTTATTAGCTGTATCGTCATATTTCCTTCAGCGTTAAGCGCGTTTCGGTTTTGCATTCACGTGGCTGTTCAGAATGATATCATCTATATAGTGGCTGTTCAGAATGATATTATCTATATAGTGTCTGTTCAGAATGAAATTATCTATATAGTGGCTGTTCAGAATGATATTATACATTTAGTGGCTGTTCAGAATGATATTATACATATATAGTGGCTGTTCAGAATGATATTATTTATATAGTGGCTGTTCAGAATGATATTATCTATTTAGTGGCTGTTCAGAATGATATTATCTATATAGTGGCTGCTTTGATGCTCTGTGTTTGAACTGGCCGTTCGTCTGAAGAAGTTGACATAGTACACATTGTACCGCAGTAATTTCCTGTGAATGTACAGTAAATTGGACGCTTTTAAAAATCTAAATGTTTAGAGAAGAGAGAAATTCACTGCCAGATCAGGATTCGAACCCGAAACCATTCTAATCCGAGACCATTCTAACCCCGTTCTACCTTGACGATCGACCCGGTCCAGTTCCGATATACAAAGCTCTGCTTTTGGGGGGTATTCTTGTGAAGCATGCTCTTTCACTTACAGGTATAAAAAAGCGTGCTATGTGTTGTTTGTATTTTATTCCTTAATTGCATATGAGTACCATATATATGAAATAGATAACAGTTGGAAAAAAAGTATGCACTTTTATCTCATTACTCGATTAAAAACCAATGCAATATTGAAGTTAGTTTATTGTGTTCCCGTTTCATAGCGTGCCGTCTGCTCAGCGATCAACATATTGTTACAATGTAGGCCTCATCCTTAAATATTTAAGTCGTTTTTATGTATAACTCTCGGGCACTCTGCTGGAACCGGTTCTTTACAAATACTTTTGCAAAATTCCTTATTTAGTTCCCACTGTTTATCCTCCTGGTGAGAATAGAGTAGGAAATAACGGGAGTCATCAAAATGTTACTATTTTTTTTTTTTTAGAAAAATATGATTTAACATGTTGTAAGTATTTATCTATCGCAATTCATCTTCATAGTTTATTTGTCAAACATGTACCTCATGGACGTTAAAAGCCACAAATGAACTTTGTGTTACTCTCAGATTCCCGGATACTGTAGAACAAACAATAAACTCCAATCGTGTGGTACTATTTTGTATTAGACTTGAAGGTAAGCGTAGACGTGTGCCTAGCTCAGAGGCTTACAATGAAACTGCCTTGTTACATACAGGATACTCTCAATATACCTCTACATGACAATTAATTACACTAAACAATAACCAGAAGAAAATAGGCGTGAAATAAAGTTGTGCCTCCCTTTGTCCGTAGAGGTCATCAATTAAGCTTATCTGACATATGTAAACGGCCATCAAGCCAGGTGCCCTGACAGCTGTACAATTTATATCTCCCTGCCCTGGGTAACAAGACAGCCTATAATTGATAATAACTGAAACAGCAATTAATTTACCATTTGACTTTCAGGTCATTATTTCACTCTTAACAAACTTAAATACATTATAGCCTGGTAGCATTTGATTAATTAAGTGTGAGTGTTTTATGGTGAAACAAATATGTATCAACATTATTTGCTTTTTTTTAAAAAGCATTTGCTCGCTATACATGTAATGAAATATTCATCCATAGTTCATTTTAAAACTGAAAGTGACAATAACATCAGTTGATTTCGTTCGGTGGCAGATATAACACCGCACGCAACGAAGTTGTAATACTGACCTTTCCATTTTTGACAATAGGCGATTCATGTTTTAAACCTCCGACTAATCCTACTGGCCAAACTGACACTCGTTGTGTGTACCGCATCTTAAATGAACAAAGATGAAAACAAAATGAAAATACAAAAACAGCCAGGCCTTGGAAAACAAATTCAGTGTGACTTGTAGTATGAATTTCAATCAGTACCACATGTAAACTGGGCAAGTCAATTTGTAGTAATTAACAAACAATATAAACTCAACTAAATATAACTGAACGTAATTTAATACCGATTATTGCTTGACGCAGTCATGACGACTCCAAATATATATTAAAGTAATAACAATTTCACCATGCACACTACTTTATATCTAGTAAGTCAGGTTAGTGTTCCAGACTGGGACGACGGTTACAACTATGGGTATTATGCACAATGGTTACTAAACAGTTTTATTTTCAACATTAATGTTATCGCACGCAATGAAGCTATATTAAGATTATTTCCAAGGTAATTGGAATACAAATGAAATAAAATAATCAAACCAACTAATTCGCTTTCCACATCATAGAACTCAGGAAAACATGACGAAATGAGTGCTTCACTCAGAGACCCTTGGACATGTTTCGGAAGGGTATGCGCCTTTTTGTTTCATCTATGACACGTCATATAAATGTATTTAACTCCAAACAAACCAATATCACCAGCCATATTTAGATTTGAAATCCATTATACGATCAACAATTCAAAGAGAATGGCAACATCAATGGTCTCCTGAGACCGACACCAAAGTTGTATTAAAAGTGCAATCAAATCTTTAACTTTGTCTACTCGGAGAGACTGGAGACAGGCGGTTGTCCCCTCCCACCTACTCGGAGAGACCGGAGACAGGCGGTTGTCCTCTCTCACCTACTCGGAGAGACCGGAGACAGGCGGTTGTCCCCTCCCACCTACTCGGAGAGACTGGAGACAGGCGGTTGTCCCCTCCCACCTACAAGCCACGCATATGACTCTCCATTTACAGCGGAGACATTTTTAATAGAGTTTAGATACATTCGTGAAACGTGCCCAATGTCATGGACATGAAAACCCTTTTCACTTCCGCAGACTTTGAGGCATGCAATTACATAAAAGACATTGGTCTGTTTCACGAACTGTATCTCCATTAACCGTCATAACTCTATTTTCGGCATTAATATATATCACTTTCAATCTCAATCTTTACAAGACATTTTTAACTATTTTTTTTTATATTTTACCCCCTTGTACTTTTTAATCTCTCTAAGCTTTTCCTGCTGCTGATTTTATAAGATATACTACGTTTTATATAAATGGTTGCCCCATAGTAAAATATGTTCCTGACACTAACTGACCATAGCTGTCGATGGGCTGTTAAACTCAAACAAACAAACAAACACACAAACAATAAAATAAAAACATAACATAGTAGTATGACCTGGAATCAAAAGTCTCAGCAACACGTTTTAAGGATCCCTGTCCCTCTGCAGGCAAAATAGTTGAGAAATCCATTGTTATGTTTAGTATATACAGTTACCTCCCTTTAATTCACATGTAATATAACTGTAGCCCACTGTACCACGATACGTCCTTTTACTGGGTAGATCAGTGGTTAGAGTGACAATAAAATGAAATTAAGACCTGGGATGGAGAAACTGCTCTTGCCTGATGAATATCTTTTGTTCATTTCATCTGTATACTATTCTTTTAGAATGATTTTTCAAAGTCGTAGCAATATCGGGAATATAAACGGTGCTAGGTTTAAGTTTTTCTCTTTTGGTACAGTAATCCTTTAAGGATTGTAGCCACGGTTTTTCATTATTTCATATTTTACGACCATTTGATGCAATATTACGTGTAGTGACGAGACCCCGTCTCTCGCGGTACTCTCGCGCTACTCTGATGATACACAGGCAATGGCAGGTGACGCCCCGTCATTGTAAGGCTAGTGAATATGCATATTTTGAACTCAATAATGTTCTTCTCCGATTGAGAAGTTATACATTTAAGCATGCATCACTGAAATCTAATTCCGTGCCTGCATCAACTACATTGAACGTAACTACACGCTGAGAGCTAGTAACACACAGTTTACACACCTAGATATCTTACCTGTGAATAAAAGGTATGTTAATTACCTGTAATTCTCACCAATTAATACTATATCCAATGGGCATTTACGATACCTACATTGTACATGTACCTGTGAATTAACAGGTGAACTAATCACCTTAGAGGTGTTACCTATGGATGTCATGGCCAAAGGGCATTTATTACGACACGCGTTTCTTTTTGTCCCTAGCGTTAGAAAAAAATATTGTTGAAAGGATTCAAGTAAATTTCAACAGCGTTTAGCTGTATTTAACATGCGTTTTTATCTAAGGCTAGTAATCTGGACCGAAAACTGATGATGTCAACAAGGTAAAAATGTATTTGAAGCATATACGATATTAGTTTCTGTGGAGGTTTCTGAATACTTAAGTTTTCCTACTTATTTTTGTAGTAATGGTGGTGCTGCTATGACATTAAGTGAATAGTTTAAATTCCAAAATGAACGTTTGTTTATCAGCTTTTTTAACAAAAATATATCTTCAGGGACGTAGCCAAGATCTATTTTCAGACTTGCACGTTACTGACTTAAGTGAAATGGACAAAATATCATGAAGTTTGGAAGGGCCATTTTCGATTTCATATCCCGATTTCAGCCGACATCTAAAGCAATATTTCAACTAAACAAATATTTTAAGCTATCATAATATTCACACTTGTTCGTGACAGTGACAGTTTGATTGACACTAGACATAAACTGGTTGTTAACGTATATACGTGCATATACAATTAAACTATACTGCCCGGTGCTTTTACTTTTCAAGTGATCTACTTTTGCGATTATGACAAAACCAAATCGAAAAATAGTATATGCGTTCCATGTCTACGTGCTCTAATACTATATCAAACTCGGATGCAAAACTTGTGTGGTTAAGTGGACATGTAACGTCGCATGGGGTATCAAGTAGACATGTATACATATAGAAGGAATACATGCGATTTATCAGCAGATTTCAGAACATTAAAATAGATTTCATTTGCATATATATGACTTTAAAAAGTCACTTCATTAAACTGGTACTGACGTCATATAATTTTGTTTTAAATCAAGTAATATAGGGAGTTTTCATTCTGTGTAGCCACTGTGCTATACAGACGAATTTCACATAGGTCTTACGTCCTCCAATGCAAATTTTTACGTAATTAGTGATTTGTCTCCGTCCTGTCTTTAACCTCAATTGATAGAGAATTCTATTAAGTATGTAGTTCATACCAATAATCACACTGTCAGACGTGTCCATTGAAACAAATCCGTATATAGTGACCTAAACGTGCCACTCTGACGTCACAATTACCACGTGACCCGTTATCTCATTACAATTCTCACAAGAAAGGAGCTGTCACCTTTGATTGCCCATATCGGTGTCGTCTAACGTAGCATACATTTGGTATTTCCTATATACAGGTAAGGTGTTGGGTGTATGCTAGGTGATATTTGGTGTCAGTTAGAGAACAATAGGATTTAATTACATGTAAACTATAGTCTGTACTATAAAGTGTCTTACCAAATGAATATGAACGTAGACATAAAATTGATTTCTGGTGTTAAATTTTAGTTATTTATTATCTTGATTCCACTTCATCTATTATAGTCTCCATCATAATAATAGTGAATTTCAAATTAAATCCTAACTTTACATATTATTTCTCTGGTCAAGGTTGTTTCATCATTAAACCCTTTTTAAATAAATTGGTCATGTAAGCTAGTTTTCAAAAAATATAAGTTCAGCGCGAGTTACTAGCTTTATTAATAATAATAATAATAATATGCAACATTTATATAGCGCCCTATATCATTTATAAAATTACTCTAAAGCGCTTTACAACATATGGATAATAGTTATGGTTATACTTGTGAAAACAAACAACAAAGGCTTCCAATCACTTTTATACATTTCAGCAAGCAATGTGCACATAATTGAACAAATATAAGGGTGGTATTTACATGACGTCTTTGCAAAGATTCTAAAATGCAGACGTGAAGAGGTAAGTTTTGATGTTCCTCTTGAACTTGTCCACGGTATTTGACTTTCTAATAGCAGATGGTAAGCTATTCCACAGCGTAGCCGAAACCCTCCCAAAGCATCTGTTTCCGTAGGTCACAGTACGAGAATTTGGGACACACAACAAAGATTCTGACTCCGACCGCAGTGATCGTGACGGCTGATACAGGGTAACAATCTCCTGTAGGTATTGAGGAGCTGTTCCATTCAGTGCCTTGTATGTGTACACCAGAATTTTGTACTGCAACCTGTATCGTACAGGTAACCAGTGCAACGAATAAAGCACAGGTGTGATGGGCTCTCTCTTTCGAGTACGATTAACTAGCCGTGCTGCAGTGTCCTGGACCCTCTGCAGACGACTAGTTACTTTGTCAGATATACCACAGAGCAGGGCGTTACCATAATCCAACCGAGAGGTAACAAGTGAATGCACCAAAATCTTGCATGCATCTGAAGTTAAAAACTGCCGAATACAGCCAATGTTCCTGATCTGGTAGTAACAGGATTTGTCAATAGCGTTCACTTGTTTCTCCATGTTCAGTGAATTATTATTGATATAATGTGATCATTTAAAATGACAACAACGGGTCATTGTTAAGTTAACTGTATATCATATTGTACACATTACTCCATTATTGATGCAATATAATGGTAAACACATATTCAAAGTAGTTTTCATTAAAATTTTACTATACCTACGGTGCTATTAACCAAAACTTAATTACGGTATATCTTACGAAGTATATTCCTATAAAGTTTAGAATACATGTATGTCTCAGTAGATTAAATACTTCTTCGCATTCATTGAGACTGGAAGATGAAAAAATATTCCTTCAGAACAAAGACATTGTAATGAATATAACTCCACAGACATGAAAGATGAATTTCGCTTTCTGTTAATTTGTAGTAAATTTCAAAATCTTAGAGTGCGGTTTTCCTTAAGACTATTAAATTCAGTGATGAAGTGTCAAAAATAGTAAACAGCTATGTGATGCAAGGGAAGTTTATCTTTGGAATAATCAGAAACATTTACTTAATCATATTGTGTATAATGTAAATAATCTATATATACATTCTCTATCCATCGATTTTTGTACATCATGTACCTCATATAATGGGCCAATAGCCCAATCATTGAATCAATGTTGACAATATTGACATTTGTAATTCTATGAAAAGTGAAAAGTATAATTATTTTTCCTATCTACATTTTATGTCCAAACAAAATCAGGAAAAGTAAAACAACATTCAGTCAACTGTTATTGTATCGTTTAAAATTTATAGATAATGCATTACAGAATTTTAAACAATCTTTGATGTTAACATAAGTTGATGAGGCTTTACTTGATCAACAATAGTTAAAGATTTTAATTACATGCAGGCGGCTAGTACTGAACTTTTTATGATAACTGTAAAATCGTTATTATTTTCATGTAAAATAAACGTATCCTTATATATATATTTATATTTCATCTACTATTGTACCACGTGCCATTATAATTCTTTACAAAAAAAATGGAATATTTCTCAGATTAAAGAAGACATAAGTTCTTAAAAATAATTTGTATTACACTACCATCTACATCATTTTGAAACAGACTATAACCAAATTGTCACCAAAGTGTGAAAATTGAAATGTATGCTAGGTGAGACTAGGTATTTTAGAGATGTATGCTAGGTGAGACTAAACCCCTATATCTATTCCGTCTTTGCGTATTGCAGAGTTATCTTCTCTTAGGAGCAGGTATTCATTGTTACGTCACTTGTTTGTGAGAGTAACGTCATCAATTTTTGAGAAAACGACGTAATTTTCTCACACAAACCAATGACGTAACAATCAATATCTGCTCCCAAGAGAAGATAACTCTGCAATATGCAAAGACGGAATAGGTAACGGGTCACTTCCGAACTCGCGTTGATAGATAATTGGGTATTCATTTAAGTATATTACAGGTGTTGCTTATTTTTTACAAAATGAAAAAAGTCTTCAAGATCTCCATTTCCGTTTTAAATAAATATTTTTTTCTATGGAATTTTGTTTCCAGATTTTTTCTAGTTATCTGATTTCAGAGCAATTCGATATTAATTTATCCAAAAAGTGCGGGCACTTGATTATCAAGAAACTGGTAGAGTTTTGAAGCATAGTTCAAGTTTCAGGAAACCTAAAAGTTCATATTTTCAGAATTGCTCACTAAACTGAATTCAAACAGATTCCTATTTTATCTTACCTCCTCGAACAGCTTCCGATTGTAAGTATTGTCGTCATCAGCGAAGTACACAACACCTTCATCGACTTCAGGATCCAGGTTTGTCCTAATCCAATCAAGACCGGCATTTCTCTGCAGCACACCTCGAGGTAGTTCGGTGCCTCTCAACCGCTTTTCTCTGGGCGTTGATATGTTTAAATGTGTGTTAATCACTCCACATGTCTCTAGAAAATATGTTACCAGTTTGGTTTTCTCAACTGAGTCTTCCACAACGATCCAGTGAAGGTGGTGCACGTGAAGTAAAGTGTTTGACATTCGAGTAAGGTCTGCTTTTTGTTCTAGACGATAATATGTCGGTGTTATCACGTAAATAGTTGGAATAACAGGGCTGACATACTGAACCTGGTGTACCCATACTCTTGTTACTGGCAAGTAGAAAATAGAAATCATAAACATAAATAATGGTTTTGTCTTTTACTTACGCTACTTCAATATTTATCTGTGGTAACGATCTAATATATGACGTTATTGTTCTTGAACAATGGAAATAACAATAAGTAGTATGTTTATTTTCCCTATTCTATTGCACATGTGTATGTACATTGTAGAACACACATGTCATTTTAAAATCTTATTCACCAATCAGATTTTTAGAAAAATATGATTTTAAGTATTTATCTATCGCAATTTAACTTCATATCTTTGTGCAGTCGTATGTGAAAGACGATGCATTCTTACATATTGTTGCTGTGGAATGAATTTGTTTTATTTAAATGCATGTTGAAGCCATTTTGTAAACGTAGTATTACCTGTCTCGTGCTTAATGCTTTGACTATCAATACACTCTGTATAAACTGGGTGAGGATCCTTTGGATCGGTATCTGTTTATGGGCTGCTTATAACTATTTGGGTTGTTGGAGTATGAAAAAGTTGATATGTCACCACCGTAGGCATTGTACAAAAGAGAGACATCAGAAATGTATTTACTTTAGTACAACAAGTGTCAAAGTAAACCGATGTGCCGGGGAACGATTGTGGCCCTGTTTCCCTCGGGGAGAAGGTCTTGCCTTGATGAACTAAGGGTTCATCATGGAAATCAGCCTCCAGCCATTTAGCGTACGAACAATAATAGACATAAGACGTGTTAGTGGGATTTCATATGACTTTCTTATTTTTAGTATTTCTGTTATTTACCTTTTATCCACTGGTGTCTTATGCTATCTAAGCTTTTGTAAGTAGCTGTATTTGTAACTAGTAATGTTATTAATATTTGTAAGATAATGGGATATTCAAGAAAAAATCATCAATCCTTAACATTAGGAGCCGCATAATTTTCCGGCCAAGTTAGAAAAACCCGAGGGTGGAACTTCCCCAGCCTATGCCCTAGGGTATAAAAGAGTATTTTACTCTCATTCCAACCACCAGAATCAGCTCAGGAACTCAATTGGACTGGCTACTATTTTGAATTTTTCCCCGAGAGCTTTATTGACGATAATGATTCATCCCATCTTTCTTACTTGTACGGTCAGTTAATTGTAAAAGGTTTCGTTTTCATCATGTCGTCTTTTCGGGGATGGGGGTGGGGGCTTATCATGTTATGTACTAGTATTTATCGAAGGAACGGGATAGGTGCGCACTTTCCATTCCCTTTTTCAACACCGTAACTCTTCATGTAAAGTTTCTAGTAGAATATTTTAGTGAGAACGTTTANTATATATATATATATATATATATATATATATATATATATATGCAAATGTGATTACACTAAGAAGTATTTCGACCAGTGGGGGTAGGCATTAGTGGTTGGTTAGTTGGTTGTGGTATGTAATATAGCAATGAGAAACGAGCTAATATCCCGCTTATCTGGTATGATATCATTTAAATTTAATTGTTTTATATTCGGACGAATAAAATGAGGGAGAATATGATAAAAAATTTTTTTTTGCGTTTCATCGAATAGCAGGAACAAAATTGTCTGTGCGTTTCTTTTACTCATACGTTATGAGTTGGCAGTATGCAAATGGATATTCAGGAGTATAGAGGGCGCTCTTCAGGTAGGGCGAGTAAAACAAGTACATGTAGGACGTGATTTGTCATATGGGTTTCGAACATGTGTATGTGGTTCTAGTCATTCTAGCTTTGAACCGCTAGCCGGCTACACGGTTTTCAAGCGAAATTAAATATGTTAAAAGCTAACTTGTTCCCAAGGACCCGATGGGCCAAATGAGCGGCGTCAGTCGTCTTCCGCCGCTAACTGTTTTAATTAAAACAACTCCTTTTGAATAGGGCTACGATGTATGTGGTTAGTAACTGCTCAGACGGAAAGCTACGAAGTTTTGTCCTGATGAATGACCTTCACCCACATTCAAGGTTACAGGAGTCAAATGTGTTGAACAAAATTAAATATCATCTTCTGAATAACCAAAACGCACAAGTCGGTGATATTTTGCATATTAGTAGCATTCTCAGATGACGATCTATCACTTTTGTTCCTGTAAATGATGACCTTGTCCGACTTTCAAGGTTACATGTGGTCAAATATGTATAAACCTCATCTCAGTAAACAAAAGGGCTTGGGTGGTATTATTTGGCTCAAGGTTCGTACATTCATCACGTACGGCATTTATATTTTTATTTTACCTTTTATCATAAAAATGATTGTTAATCCCATCATCGCGATGACACAGCATATAAACAGCTTCTTCAAACGAACCAATTTCATCGAAACTTGGTATTTGCTAATGACCTACAAAAAGGAAAATAACACAATTAGGTCTTTATCATCACTGTTTGAAATTACTTTGTACATGTTGCTGATCTATTCTTAAACCATAGATTGATATGCATTACAATTTAATATGATTAACATAACACGCATCCATTTCGAAGTGTATTTTGACATGTTTTTTAATAAGACGGTAAGTATAGGCTGATTCACTTTATAACAAAACTTTGATTAAAGTTACGAATTTATTGGACTATCATGCTATTCGAAAACTGGTCGAAGTGGTCGGAGATGTATTGCACAAGTGATAGTACACAAACCCATCAATTGTGTGAGCTGGAGTGAAACCGTGAGGGGAGTAAGACCACGGCGAGGCAATGATGACGGACTTGCCTTCGTTTGTTTGTATTCTATTCGCGTTTTCCTTTTCTACGTCGTTTATATCGGTTAAGGTGTTTTTTGCATAGGTACAAGACGTTTTATGTTGCCCTAACTGAACTCCTCATTAAACAAATGCCTGGGCGGGGTGTCACCATATCAGGTAGTTTGATAGAGGAAATATTTATGGTCGGTTTCATTTAATTTGTTCAAAATGCTGCAAAATGTTCAAATACCATTGTTAAGATTTGAACTTTAACTTACATACATTTTGATTAAATAGATAAAACAACAGAATACCGAGGTCTGAATAAAACCTTAGAATTAAAAATCAGTGATCCTATGGTATGATATGAACAAAGGAGAGATTTATATATATAGTTTAAGAATAAGAGATGGTATTCTGAATGGGTCAGCATATACTTATATAAACAATTTTATAGTATCATTTTTTTTTGTATCCGGATAGCATGTGCATAATATAAGTAGACATATATCAATTTGCAAACTTTGAAATACAATAATTAAACTCGTCTTGTTAGTTTTATTTGCAATGAGTTGCTTGACTCAATATCCATCTCACCTGATCAATTTTCCAACTTAATCATTTCTACGGGAACAAAACAGTTCATCTTTTTCAATGTTTCGATTACGAGTTTATTAATCTCAAAGTGAGTTTTACTTGTTTATCCACTGTATTCAGTCCCGGATAAATCCTAATTTTGTTGACTGTCAAATAAACACAGATGTCAGATGTAATATGTGAAGTAACACGATAGGATTATCTATAGATATAGTTGTCGATGAAGGCGGAGATAGAGTAACACAGCTTATCAATCGTGTATTAATACAGTTGGCAGGCAGTCTTTCACCACCAATCAAAGGTAAGGATTAGCCTACATGTATGTGAAAAAACCCAACATCTTCCATAGTTTGCAGATTAAAAAACTCAAGCATGCAGGCATGCACGCAAGCACACATACCCGCACATCCCTATTCCAACACACACCATGTTCCCAACATACAGAAAGAAATAGGTACCTTTGCCTAAACTACCCCACAATCCTTTGCCCTGTAAGATATCTAGTTTTTGTTCATGGAAAGGACGTCATTGCTGTTATGTTATGAGGAGTGTTATCAAATCAATTTGCCTTTGTTAAAGGCAGTATCTTAGTACTAATAAAAGGTCCCAACTCTATGCATGATCGGCCGAATACACAATCATTTGTAACCGTTAATAAAACAGTTGAGGTATTGCCATCATGTGGCATTATATGTAGCAAACAACCTTTAGTTGTGCTGAGGCAACATGATCTACCCATTGTAATTTAGAGTATGTATTAGTGATAATATAAAATCAATTTACTTACAATCAGTGGTTAATTATGGTTTTTCAAAAGATCGATCATCAGCTTGGATTTTATAAAGTCGTTCATGTTAATATATATATATATATAAAGGACAAACATGGGGTTAGAATGGCGACTGCTCGATGTACTTCAATAGTAATCTTCTTTCGAAAAGTCGAAAAGTAATATGTATGCCGATTTGATCAGGAACGCCCTTGACATGTTTATTAACACAATTGACTTGTTTCGTTATGCAACTTATACTGGTCATTTCATTAGCTACATTTATAATATGATTATTTTCAATATAGTGTCATGCTTCAATAGTGTCTTCAATTAAACTGCTGTTATTAAAATTAAACTTTTTTTTTTATATCAGTAAAGAGCGTTATCACATGTATCATATTGAATAGTTATAAATGGAACAAAATGGAATTTTGATAATAGAAAAAAACAACTTTAGATTTATATCCTTTATATGAGCCCATTTCTGTTAAATCAGTTACATGTAAGCAGATGTAAAAGGCTTATGTTAAGTTATTCACGCTAGATATTTCCCACCTTTAAAAAAGAGAATTGAAATTGGGAAATAAATGGATAAGCTATAAGCTACATTTGTACTAAGTCTGTAAAAGATCAAATTATCAATTTGTCAAATGTTTTATGACTACCATTTATATCATTTAAAAACCTTTTTCTATATTACAAAGTTATTTCCTAAGCTGAATTGGACATTGGTTGTTTATTTCATATACCTTGATGATACATAAACGGTCGCCTGTGTTGGCCATGGCTGATTACCTGATGTAGTTATATCATACAGGTATCCACGACCAAAGAGCCAAACGTTACGCTTGAACGTATGCTGCACTGGCCTTTTAATATTAAACGAGTAGTAGGTAGGTCAGTAATATATAATTGTACTGTCATGAAATCATTCTCCAACAACACCTTTCCCGATAATATTGATGGCGAAGGTCTTGATTCTCATCTATAAGCTCTATTCTCTCAGAAAGTGTAGTACATTTGATCTCCAAACTATCTCTATCTGAGCTTTCGATGGTGCCACTTCTTTGGCTTCCTGGTCATTTCAGAGTTCTTGACCGCGTTGCTAGTACGAATAAAATCCTGCTCGGAGATGCTAAAGTTACTTTGGGGTTTGAGTCGAGGGAAACTATGGGATGGTGGTATATAAGGTAGTTGCTGATAGGGTATGCTTCCAATATATTGCGTCATGGGAGTTGGCGGCAACTGAGGGTCATAAATGATGCCAATGGAGTCATTAATGTTAGGAGATGTCGGGTACCAGAATAAAAGATTGACAAATCGTGGACAAATTATTGTTTTTTCATTCATTTTCGTGCAGCGTACCTAAAGGAGGAGCTGTGCTGGACAGCATACACCGTGGCCTCTTGGAATCATTGACTTTCGCGCTGGTAGTGTTATCTGGCGTATCGCACGTAACTTAACACACAGTGTTTACGTTCCAGTAACTACCAGGTTGCATACATGTAATGTAAATCACAATTTGCGCACAGAATAATAGGAATACCTAGTTACGTGTGGTTTTGTGCACTCAGGCGATATGCATATATGGCAGTGTTTACAGTTTACACAGGCAAATAACTACTTAAATAGTAGAGGAAAAAAGGAACATTGAGATGTGTTTGCGATAAACGGGGTTGTAAATGAAAGGATGGGCATCATATTGTGATTTATCTGTAAATTAGCCTGTATTTGTTGATTGATAGTATCATACTCTCCAACATTCTAAGCAAAGTCTACCACGAACGATGATTTTATCTTAATATATTGTACCTAAAATATATATTTAACATTATTAAGACAAGTAAACTTTTGTTTTTAATTTATATCAACAAAAATTATTTTGCGAGAAAATAACGTGTATCATTTTATGCCTGTTGTCTTCGGTTATCGTAAACAGATTAAATACCAAATATACGTGATCAAAATATCTCGGACAAAGGTTTGTGATAAAACTTGGACTGTAAGGAAAGTGTCAGTTGTCAACATGTCTTTTTGACTTCAACAAGAAGGCCAAAATGGGTTAAATTTTATGTCATCTAGAGTGTAAATTAAGAAGAAAACCAGCGTTATCACTCACAAAGATGTCTTTCAGTATAAACGTCGAAGTAACCTGCGCATCCGAAATGTAGAACCGTATTATGACACAGATATTTCATATGTGTGATGGTGTGAACAGTATTTTCGACGACATATTGGTGCATGGTTCATCAAGGAAGGAAAACGATGATAGATTAGACAATGCATTACTTTACTCCAAGAACGAGGCTTGAACTAACTATGATAAGTGCCAGTTCCGTCATCCTTAAATTGAATCTATGGGACACATATTGTCAGAAAAAGAAATTTCGTTATCGGACAACAAAGTTAAGCCAATATTAAATGTACGACGACCGGGAACTGCGACAGAAATGATGACTTTTCTTGGCCTGGTAAATATTGCATGAGGGGGTCCCATTAAGGAAACTAGCTCGAAAGGAGGAATCTTTTGTTTGGAACACAGAACAAGAATCGGTTTGTTACAAGAACACGATGGTCAGCAACATGTGATATGGTTTGCGATTCGAAGCTATTTGCAAACCGTAAAGGCGGCTCTCGCATTAGGTGATCATCGACCACGAAAATGTGGAGTAAATACTATCCATAATGGACTGGTTGATGTCAGGTTTACCGTGAAGACCTGTTCCTATGGAACATAGATTGTGCGGCGGCCAATTTTTATGCGATCAGATATCGGATGTTATTAATCACAATGTCACTCTTTTTGGTGTTGAATGAAGATCGGTTATTGCAGGAGTGTATATACTGCATGCAGAGCACAATTTAGGTCCATGCGATAACTGGTCATAAAAGATACAATGTATATTATCAGATTCATATGTAAATCCTGCGTATATGGAAACACACCTTGTTGTTTTTGGGGGCATTTAGAATGTTATTGACAAAATATTTACATTATGTTAGTGAAAATGTGGTACCGTGACTAATGCCTTTGTTAATCTAAAAGGAGTTGCTCGGGCAAACCTCCAACATAGGCCGGGGGCGTTAGTTTGTAACTCTGCAATTAGCTCTTAGGCACTAGGATTTATGTCAACAAACAGACCGGTTGTTGAGCGGGGATCTACTGCTTGATTGATGCATTTCTCTACTATTTGGCGATGTGTGTTTTGGAAACTTATCATTGAGCGGATATCTACTGCTTGATTAATGCATTTCTCTACTATTTGGCGAGGAAACCTAATACATATAACGTATTATGCAGAATGAGAATGACCAAATATTGTAGATCTGTGTTATACCTTGGAAGAAAATTAGTCCCTCTGCTGTATTATTTTGTTGTTGACATGGACTGATTTACTACATGGAACGCTTTTCTCCTCTACGATATCACATTATCTTGGGAGTTTTCCCTGAGTTGGTCAGTGCGAGAGATTCCCACACTAGACTGTGGTTCCAATTTAGTTTCTGATGTAAAAATGGGTGTAGGGGCAGTTGTTAATTGGCCACTTACACGAATCGGGGTCCATAGCAAGAGGGAGCGAGAATGTTCACGTGCAGGTTAAACGGTGTTTTATAGGGCGTTAAACCTCTGTCAATGGCAGCACCTAAACTATTCATTTTTTCTTTCAGTCCCGATCGAGGAATTTCTGCTTCCAACAAATTAAATAACACCATATGGTCATATGACGACAGATGCATGCGATATTTCGTTGTCAAACCGGCCGTAAGCCTGTTTTGATATATGGCTGTACTGTTTGTTCTTCGTCAGACAAAGCGTTTGAAGCAGACGAATAAAGTGATGAGATTTGAAAGGGTGTAAGCCAACGGTAAAACCGATTTTTTTTAAATTTAAAACAAAACCACTGGTTTGTCATATAAACCTTTATCATAGCATTCTCAAACAAGGCCAGATTGTTACGTGGATGTTAGCTTTCATGGTCAAATGAAATACACCTTATCTGGTTATGTTTATATAATAGTAATGCAAAGCAAATGGAAAGGCATAAAAGTGTCAAGAGTTACTTATAAATGAATACTTATAAGTCAGTAGTGTAGAGGTCAAGAGGAAACGCCAGTAGATAGATCAGATAAATATTTCTGTGTTGAATCTCAATAACGAAGGCAACAGACCAAACATTGTCAAACTATTAAATCCTGCATTACATTAACAAGAGCAGCTTGAGGCAATTGGGGTAAGATTGGTAGGTATTGTATAGTTATTATAGCTTGTGATAGATCTTATATACAAACTCCATTCACTTGTACTAATAACTGTATATGGATGTAGGCAAATATGTACATACATGTTAGCTATATTTACATAATAGCCACAGGTGCCTTCCTGTTCATATTTGTAAATATATTTAGATGTAAAGGAGAAATGCATTTGTATTCTGCGGGGAAATTGACCAATCATGGTCGTGGAAATTGATAAATAAATTTCGAAGTACAGTGGCGATCAACCTCTAAATTTTTATGAATATTTTTCCAACTGAACTTAAGCTTACTCTCCCTAGTTTGAAACATAGGGGCTCAGAAATCCAAGTTATCAAAATTATTAGGGTCTATTTTTTCTGACTGATTTAATAATCGGAGACGAAAGCAAATCTAGGGGACGAGAGCTACATTGTATTCATTATTTTACAGGTTATTCCACGAATTCACACACAGTTCCATTTTCGTATGATTAATATACATCGTTTAGTGTTAAAAATGGATAGCAATTGAAACATGTACCGATAATGAAGTCAAGAATTATCTTCATAACCAAAGACTAATAGAGTGAATGCTAGGTACTTATCACTTAGTCCAGCTTGATCCTTTCAAGCGGGATCATGCAATTCCCGGGATATTGCTTCCAACATGAATTTGAAAGATTTTTTAAGTAAGGATATGCTGATTAATGCAACATATCAGGCCATGAACACACTTGAAAGTGTACTTATAAAAAGGACTCCTTATTGTGCATTGCATGTATCATGGTAAATATAGACAAATTACAGAAACAAAGGGTAGACAACCAAACCTTCAATCACCATCTAAACCCGCACTTGTTGCAGCTTAAATATCTTGGCTGCAAGAAAGAAACCCGATACATTTTCAACGGTTTGACATTTATAAGGTAATTAATTTTACCTCCAACAAAGAATCATTGTTTTGGTAACTGTGTTGGATTGTTCCTGATACGGCTACAGATTTTTCCATTCCATCAGTATTTTGAAGGATTCATTGGATTACTCCTGAATCAAATGTGTTTTACATTTGTTTGTTGGATTCTGGTTTTCAGATACTTTTCCCCAATCAAATTCAACAGAGACAACTACAATTGGATAAGTGGCGTTTAAATCGGTTATATTTACTGGATTACAATATAGAGGTTAATTGTGAAATTCCTTTTAAAATTTGATGATGCCTATCTATGACTATCCTTTATTAGGAAAGTAGCTGTCCATTATTGAGATCAATAATGAAATGCCAATTGTGAAAAGCGACCGTTTATTAATGAATAACCACAGGCAATATCAGTATATTTCTTCATTGCACTAACGTACGATAGGAACAAAGAGTGACGTATAAAACTAGTGATGACCCTGACCACATTCTCCCGCAGCAGACGATAACCATCATTGAAGTTCAAAAATGAGGATGGGGTTTTCAAAGCGATATTTATTTGCTCAATTACAGCGACTTAATGAAATAATGAAGTTACTTCACGTCAGGTTTTCCACTGAAAACTGTTGTTCAATTTACCTTCTGTGATTGTGAGAGAGTATTATGAAACACACTGGGTGCGATGCGAATAATATATACCATTATCGATTTCCACAAATCAAGTGTCGAATGTCGAACTCGGCAATTCAGATTAAGTGTCGGGGGAAATAAATGCAAAATGAAAATTCTTTTTAGATCTATCATTTGTACATGTAACCGTATTTTGTCATGTCCGGTCTACATTTTCTTACCTCTGTTTGACATTAACACGTCTTAGTTTTAAAATGTATCAATGCGAATATAGGCAAGACCAGGAATCTGGTGCGAGACACTGAGCATTTATATTTACATTTGCATGGCATCGTCACTATATAGGCTATTTGATAGCTGTGTCGTTGATGGGACTTTAAAAACTAAGCACCACGAGACATAATTCTTAGCGTATCAATACAACACCGGCCGGAACTACAATATCCAATGTAAATAAACATGACGGCTACTGAAATATCGCTGGGCAATGTGGGGGCTGACAATGTAATTTTAAATGTGCAAAAAAAAAACAATATTAAAAAAACCCTTACATTACAAAAAAACAAGACTAAGGTTTGCGATATCGTACAAAATCCACATAGGTTTAAAAAAAAATGCAGGTAATGGAAACAACTTTAAAATTTATCAGAAATATCGTCTGTTACATTTGTGGGCTGTTAATCTATATCCAGTTGCTGGAAAGACAAGCATATATCAACAATACTGGACCTCTTTTTCGTCATGGAAATAGTACAACGAACGACAGGTTTAATATTTTTGGAAATGTTGTTCATAGGTAAAGTATTTTGACACAAAGGTTGCCGAGGGCTTGTTGAATAGCAGTATACACTTTGAAATCATACTAGATCAATGTTTAACAACGGACAATAGGGGAGATCGAAAAATTATTTTTTTNCCCCCCCCCCAATACCTGGTCAGCAGATAAATGTTAAACATAGAAACATTGCATAAGGGTGAGCGCTTCCAACGTCTTCAAAGACACTCACCAATGAAATAAAGGTCAAAACCGAGCAAAACAGAGTAATATCAGGTCAGCAAAGTGAAAGGCGAGAAAGTGAAAACAAAATAACATAGCCCACTAATAAGCATTAGAGCAGTTTCCAATGAGATCATTAAACCTGCATGTTGTTTTTATTTGTCATTGTCAATGAAAAAGAAGAAAAAACAAAAACAAGCATCATAGAAACTTTTCAATCTTCAAAAGAAGTTTGGCTTTCATATTTTTTTTTATTATGAGGTACTTCATATTTTCCTTTAAAGTATGTAGCGATCATAACTTTATAGTTAGCTGCGTGATCGCACACCGATACACGTTACACAATAAAAATCTGGAATAATAGCGTAGTTGAGGTATAATAAGGGCAAGCATGTGAACGAATATTTCTTAGTTAAACTAATATCTTTCATGATTTAACTTTTTTGTCATAGTTCCACCAGATTTAAACGGTGATCTTTTTATAAAACAGAAATGGACACATCACGTACCAAAATTGTTATTAAACGACCTAATTGACAAGTGTGTATACATATGGTCTTATAAATACACGAACAGTACATTCAAATGTAAAATAAATAGCTTTTCCTGTTACAGGTTATCAGTAAATTACCAGGTAACGGGTACATTTTTGTATGACTAGTCCACCGTGAAGGAGGTATTGAAGTTCCACACAAAGCTTAACAGAAGCAATCTCTATAGTTAAGGTCCAGTTATGTTTGATAACTGGTCCCAATCAACTCCATGCAATTGATAACGTACCTGTTTCATCATTTCTTGTTTGTTTTCCGCTCCGTTACAAAGCAAGTAAAGCACAAAATGTTGTTCACGAGAAACAAGTTCTGCAGACTGCTCGCTCCGTTAGGTTACGGGCTATATCTTACATACAATGTAATGGCTACTAAAACGCAATTTGTAACAAATACATGTACACCGATCACAAGTATTCCCCTCGTTGTCATTGCCTTACGTGTACGTAGGTCGCTACGTTTAGACATGTTAGCTATGTCGGTAAGCACTCACTCGTACTTACGTGGCATGTGAACATTGGTAATTAACAATTAGGTTGATATCATTGTGAGTTATTTTCACTTAATATTTTCATGGTATACCGAAAGTTACGTTCATCATACTAATGTCGTCTATCATGGTTTGTCCTCAGGACGTACAATTACTTTGAGTAGCGGTAGCCCTTGAGGTCCCCTACGACGAATTAGGCACGAGAACGGTGAAAAACAAAAACGGCAGAGCTATAATGCCGAAATTAGGTTGGATGTTGTTAGGTATACCGCAGAAACTTGAAATCGGGAGGCTTGTCGACAAAATAGTATGTCATGTTGTTTGTAATAATTGTGATGTATTTGATTTGATAAACATCAGTTAGCCCGAAGAGGACATTTCTAAATGTCTATACATGTATAGCCCGCGGGCAATATACCCGAAATTACTGTACGAGTCCTGTACCTGGCGGTACAACCCGATTATTTACAGTTTTAGAGGCATTGTGATAATATTTAACCGGCATCGAAGACTAGAAACTTGTAAAATATAACAATCGAATATTAAATACTAATACGATGTATCTCACTCGAGCTTTCCGGATTTCTTTATTTTCATTGCGTAACATGGACCAACGGATCTTACTATGTCACATTTATGTGCGCGTTTTATCGCAAAACGGGGCGATCCATTGTTAAATCGCCAAGTTATGCGGACTATGTGCGGACTATGTGCGGACGAAGTACGAACGATGTACGCACGATGTTTGCATTATGTGCTCATGGTAATTTTGGTGCGCCGTGCGATCACACAATTGTATTATCGAAACGAAGAACAAATATCACAAAAATGTTAAAATCGGGTATGTTATACAGACATACAATTAAGATATTAATGATTGGAGTATTTAAATCTGTTGGTTGTCGTGGAAACTGTATTTTTAATTCTACCTGTTATACATTATTGATATATTTGTTACAGCCTCAAGCTTCACGAAAGGTAATCTTTTAATTACGAGTTCCACACAGGTTAATCCGGATTGTCCGCCAAATTCCACCCTTGTATTTGTACATCTTGTAAGATAGACTTTCTCCATCGTCGTTGGGACCCCATTTCCGCGATGGAGCGACTAATGTCATGATCTTCTACAATGCAAAACGAGAGTGATGATTTATCAATAGAAAAAGAATATCTTCATGGTAGTAGCACAACTGCCAATAAAACAAATAAACACCAAGAAAATAACGACTTATCAACAAAACTGTGTTCAAAACTCAAACTCCATAAACTAGGGCAAGATATAAGCAAAAAGTGAATAAGAGATTCATGTAAAACTACAAGGAGAAAAAGACCATCTAACCTGGAAACGCTAGCGTGTTCCGCTTCATCGACGACATCTATATGTAAACCTTGGTCAAATCCAAGATATATCACGTTCTCAAACTACGGTAGTGACAACGAAACAATGATGTCTTTTTGTAAGTCTGTCAGTATGTGTTTTAATGTTCATGAGCTTTGCAAACATTATTTCACGAAAATGCGTATGGTTTTGTTTCAGCATTGATTGCACATTTTACTT
Source organism: Mizuhopecten yessoensis (assembly GCF_002113885.1). Lineage (NCBI taxonomy): Eukaryota > Metazoa > Mollusca > Bivalvia > Pectinida > Pectinidae > Mizuhopecten > Mizuhopecten yessoensis. Next base: position 2,241,378 of record NW_018404662.1, read on the forward strand.
GTGATCAATGTTACTTGATTGTTTTTTAGGGCTTTTACTTTTCAAACCACCTTAACAAATCGCTATGTGTATTTCAGTGATCAATTGACCTATCCCTTAATTGCAAGTACAATTTGTGTGGAAAAAATCAACAGTCATTTAAGTGCTATATACCAGTATAGCTCTTAATGCATTAATACCAAAGACATATGTATTTATGATATGATCATTGCATTGTAACACATTTACAGAAATTATTAAGTGACTTCCCTTTAGTAAGTCAATTTTTTGTTAGGATATCACCACTGACCTCCTTGAGTGTACCAGGTGTCTGTAAGAGTCGCTTGATGGCGATGATAGGAACCGGGATTACACACATCATAGCGATGAAAATGCCAACAATTTCGAGGTATTCTGGATACAAATATCCTTTGTAAATAGGCGGCTCAAACTTCAACGCCACAGCAACGAAGGCCAACTAGATTGCGAAAAAAGATTAATCATCGATTACTGACAAATAAAAAAACAAAACTTTTCGGTTGTTCAAGAATCCCCATTCTTTTTATTCGACCGCAATGAGCACTTGTGTAAGGTTTTGATATCGATAAAAAAGGCGGGTTCGTATTCCTATCAATTATATGTATCTGTTTTCGGAAAGATTTAATACAGAAATATGATTAACTACAATAATGTAGTGTTTCGTCTTTCGAAACATACGAACAATCCCCCAACACAAACAGAATACCACTCCAACTAAAGAATCTATAACATTCACACATTAAACTTATCACTAATGAAAAGATACTTCATCAATATTACCACACTAAATGGACAAAAGGTCTGGCTTATGAGGACAATCATTTGTTAACTACAAGTAATTCCTTCCGCATATATTGCAAATAATGTGAACTGTGATTCGCGAATTGATAGGTAAATTTCAGACGCCAATCTTCCTGAACAATGGGAAACAAATGCAGTGGGGTTTTTTTCGACATATAAATAAAATTCGTTCAGAGCCTTTGGTCCTGATGTCATATTTAAAGGATATATGTGACACACTTACAGGTGATTGTACCTTAGAAAATTGTTCTAGATACAGAATTTCAAAAAATTAAATACACTGCATCATACAACTTGTCCGTCATTTAAGTACTCATAGATCGCTATAATGTTTTTGTATACGGATCACTTACGAGCATAACAACGGGAGTCAAAATGCACCATGATATTCTGATCAGTACTGATGGTTTCCCTCCGGTCATCAACTCAATGTCCCGGCTGAACCTCTCCGCTCCTAGACAACCATTTTATTGAGATGAGTATGAGGTATGCATATTGTTAGCACACAAAAGGTCGAAACAAAAACAAAGAAACGTTCACAAACATTCACAGGAATCTAGATGAACATTTCCTTTATAATATATATAAATATAAAAATAAAAAGCACGAGTTGTTTCGACTGCCCTAGCGCTTTCACCTCTTGAAAGGTTCATCAGGGAAACTGTTTATTCTTGTTGACAGGCCAAAAACACAACACATAAAGTGATGACGTCATGATACATTATGACGTCACAATACAACCTTCCCAAATTGATACCAAAATTAACAATGCATTTTAACGTCAACATTTGGGGGAACAACAAAGATGGTGTCACAGAAATAGATACATTTATATATAGATACAGTTATGAGTTTAACAACGTTAACAATTAGCATTGATTCTTTTGACTCTCGCTGTACAGTGTCTTCTGTAGCTTGATATATAGGAATTACACGGAACTTATCATTTGCACAAGAATGAATATGCTTATAAACAGTTAAAGATCGAAGATGGTAACTTTTTTCTGTTGTCTGTGAGTGTCATACGTTGACGTAATTCACAACCAGTTTGTCCAATGTAACATTCAGAGATCTACAGTTCATATAAGCTTTTACTTTAATTTTGTTATCATTTTTGAATGTAAAGTCTTCTCCTTCAACAATATAATGGAACACATGTTACGGGAGCTCTTTTCTTTCCTGAAAACTCGTAATTATCCAGATGAACTTGTACTACACGGAATTCAAAAGGCTAGGGACAAGGGGCCTTTGCTCGTTCAACAAAACAATAGTGATAAGTGTGAAATAATACCGTTTGTGTCTTCTCACAACCCATATAACTTTAATGTGTTTCCAATTATCAAAAGCTATGAAAACTTTATGAAGACAGATGAACGTATGGGGAGAATCCTTTGCAAAAAGAAAATAATAAATTGTAAAAGAAAAATTTGAAAAGATTATTGTGTTCTTCTAAATTTATTGGTTCTAAACAAAATATATGTTTGTCGAAATGTAATCGTCAATTTTTAACTGTTTATAAGCATATACATTCTTGTGCAAATGATAAGTTCCATTTAATTCCTATATATCAAGCTACAGAACTGTACAGCGAAAGTCAAAAGAAGCAATGTTAATCGATATATTAAAACCTGGTTTAAATTGTTCTCACAGCACAGATCGTTGCACGAATCAACATAGAGAACGTATGTGTACAAATCTGTTGTTATACTCATGCCTGTAACCATATATACATGTTTCTATTTCTGTAACACCATCTTTGTTGTTCCTCAAATGTTGACGTTAAAGTGCATTGTTAATTTTGGCGTCAATTTTGGTAGGTTGTATTGTGTTGTCATAACGTATGATGACTTCATCACTTTTTGTGTAGTGTTTTTGTCCTGTCAACATGAATAAGAGGAGAAAGCGCTAAGGAAGTCGAAAAAAACTCTTGCTTTTTATTTTGTTATATTCAACCATCACAAGGATTTTCGAAATGTTTTTCTGATTATCTAGTTTAGAACGATTAGACAAAAAACATTAGAATATAAAACAACGCGGGTAAACGTGGCAATTGGGTTTAAGTAAAAGATATTCCAATGGAAATATTTTTGAACAACAAATATAATTACAAAAGTGTCGTAGCTAATTCCTACTTTGTACAAAATAACTGAATGATGCATAGATAAGATAAGAAACACTATTTCAGTTTTATTATTAGAAAAAGTAGGGGCACCGAAGTGTTATGTTCATTCGAAATTAATAAAACTCGGGCAAAATATGGACATAGGCTAATATTTCAGGGTGCGATTGCAATCATTTAAAAGTGCAAGGAGAATAATATTTGATATTCAAGAAGGGTGAACGTCTTTTTCTTTATCGACGAAGCTTGTTTTTAAATCTTGGTCAAATCCAAGTAAGACATAGATAATTTGTGTAATGAAAACTATGCTATATGTCACTTTAATGTGAAGCTATTCATATCGCACAATACTACAGTATCATGATGGTGACCTAGACACATTTTGAGGTCTTTATCAATCCATATATTTCAAAATCCTGTGTTGTAAGTTTGTCCGTTACCATCAATCACCTGATATGGATATCGTGGTACACTTTGTTTGTGGTATGCGTTCTATATTTTACTGAAGTCGTGAACATTACTTCTTAAGCTTGCATATGATGTATCACCTGATCAAGAACGTTCATATCAACAAATGATGACAAGAATGAACAGTCGTGAAGATAATGTCATGGATGTGAAACAATATCTCACTTATATTTATACTTAAAACTGTTTTCACTTCAAATGTTGTATATCATATCATCATCTCACTAACAAGAGTTTATTAAACAATTTGTTGGTGACTCCTACCTGTACACGACTAGTCTATGTAATTAGCCTTTTCGAAACATTAAATGGTAATGACTTATTGTGTTAATGACTATCAAGAACATTTAAAGTAAAAAAAACTCGTTACGATTTCTACGATTGTCTATTGAATGCTTGGCTTAATCAAAGGATTTAGCGTCACATCGACACGGTGAAAACTGGTAATGAATAACAAAAAGAAAGAAAACAGAATGTACAAGTATTTAAGACATGTTCATCTATTTGATGATTACATATGTTCCTGGACTGGACAGGAAAAGTCACGACTAGTGCCACATGTGATACAGAAGGAACTATTCATCCTTTTCTGTCTCATAATTCTTTATTTGCTAAATATCATATTTCAATTCCTATTTGAAAGGGGGAATCAATAAACAAAATTTATAAATATGATACGTTTTTAAGTGACATAACTTTTTATGCTAAATATAGTTTACGATTTATGCATTAATGAGCATATTTGAATGTATTGTAATTACCATATAACCAGCCGGCGATAATACACTCCAGAAAGGACAAGAAAAAGATGCAAAATGCCGAAAGGTACCAATCAAGAAACTGAAATATGTAGACGCCTCCCTGTCAAAATAGAACATTGTCAAGATGGAATTGTTACCATATTAACACAAATCAGTACTGAATAGTATCAATACAAAGAACAACAACCCTGAGCTCCCGTTGATTAGACTCAGTATATCAATACCAGAACCACAGAATTACTGAGTTTTTAATAATGTTAAGACGTAACGTCTATAAAATGCATTTTCGTTAAGGTGATTCATGGATGAGTTTGGATAGCTTTATCCCCCAAAAGGGGCGGTTTATTTCTTAGAAGTATCATTGCCAGAGTACATTGTTTGCATTAGCATATTTTGTTCGCATTTCGATCAAATATCGATCGCTTGCATGATCCCTAGATCTGTGCATACTTGTGTGGTTAATTATATTTTCCACGTCCTGTATATATTTAAACGTTGACAAGTCGAAGCAATTATACAATATTATGATTTCAGATTTGTACACTATTTAGTATCCGTGCTAACGTATGCTTGAGCACAGGTCGCCTGGATATACATATTCAATCGATGCATGTTTTGTACCTTTTTGCAATAGGTCAATGTCAACAGTGCACTATTGAAAGTAACATCTTACCTGTGTTGCAAATACAATACTTGTGACAAAGAATAGTATAAAGACAACGACGATAGCATGTTGCTTCCTTTTACCGATCACTTTGGGGTACATATCAGCAAACCCACTGATGATCGCTTCAACTGTAGCAAACTATGAAAAGAACAAAAAACGATCGCATTAGACCATGGGATGTACTGCAGTTATCAAAGTGGCATACTATTTGTACATTATGACGTCACATTATCATTTAACGTCGCGTTATTGTTATTCCCCTCCTTGTCGTCATTTTGGTATCGTACTGTCTTATTGTAGAACGTTTAGAAATGTCCCATATTATACACTGATTTGCTGGACAGTATTTGTCATTTCATTAAGATATGTGTATGGCAGTGTTGTCCTTCCTCCCTAAACAGCCCAGTTTTACCATGAGAATGATTCCTACCTGACTGTCGAGACCGACGGTGAACAGCATGAAAAAGAAAATGACGGCCCACAAGTGAGGAAGAGGCATGCGGGCAAGGACCTCCGGATACACTAAGAATACTAGACCGGGACCTGCAACAGAGTGGTATTTCCAGAATGAATTACATTGTATGGAGAAAGACACACTGACAACATTATCTTTTCAATACTATATATACAGGAGCTTGTGTGGAAGGAAAAGACATATACATGTGCACTATGTAGTTGTTTATGCTAAATAGCGTTTACAAAGTACTGTAAAAGCATAATGTTTCGTTTGGTATTTAATTTCCTTATTATGTGGTTTTATAAAAACAACGAAAAGGGTGAATAGTGTAAATAAAGCAGTTGTCGTCAGTTGTTGTAATACTTGCATTGAAATCGGCCTGATATTCTCACATGATTTGTCAAGGTAACCGCGAATATTTATGTCAAGCATGCTCGTTTTCTTATCAGAATTTGTGTTATAAAATGTCGGTTGGCCTAATTATTTCCATTTTAGATAGCTATTACGTACCAAACATATTCGTTAAGACTAAATAATATGACCATCGAGGGATGGTCGATCTATTGTTTCCCACTAACTGGGGTGAAGCGAGATGTGAAAAATTCACTTCGAGTGGACAGGTGCTCACCTCGAGCGATGTACAGTTAGCCGGACCAAATGTTCAGGTGTCAAACAAAAAAACCCAGGGTATTCAAATTTTTATTCCACGAAATATAATCCCAACGAATTTGTCCCAAAACAAAAACAACAAAATTGTAAATATATAATCTTATCAAAGTATAAAATACTTAAATCATATGATTTGATCAAATGCAATTTAAAGTATGTAATAACACATATTTGACCCTGTAGCCTAGGATGACCCGTGATATCAAGGTAGGTTGGTAAAATAAAGTATAAATGAATTTTTTCTAACTTATTAATAACTGTTTGTTAATGAAATTGAAGAAAAAAAATGATAATTGTTTAAATGTACATATACTATATTAAAGTTTGGTGTTATTAAATATAAGTACATGTAGTAATATAGGTGTATTTGTCAAAACCTTCAATGTGATTAGGGAGTTACCTTGTCTAGCATGTGCCTGAATAACCAACCTGATTCTGCTACTTCTTCAATAGAAAGACCGGCTTCGTGAGCTAGGACTCCCAAGATGGAGAATACAACCATCCCGCATAGGAAGTTACTGAAGGTATCGACACCGACGATGAGCATGACGCTTCTGTAACAAAATAAGACAGACAAAAATATACCACAGCGTCGGCTTGCATAAAACAACACCAAAAAAATAAGACCATATAAGAAACCAACATACTTTATAGGGAGGTGCGCATGCGCGGATAGAGGAAGTCGTGTTTTACAACCGAGAGGATAACGAAGTACGAAATTAACAAATTAGCCAACAAACTCACCATCGGTAAGTCCGAAAACCAGCCCCAACATACCACCTTACCATGACGAACCTGGCAGACGCCATCTTTATTTTACGACCAAATATAGTTTATATTGTCCGAGAACAAACTAAGAAATTTCCTGACAAAAAAATCACCACCCACTACGGGAAAATGACATCATCCGCCCGTCCTACTATCAGATGAGAGGCTACAAAATCTTGGCAAAAATTGAAACGGAAAAAATAATACAGTGTTGGTCAAAAAGTGGAGTAAAACCAGAGGACACTGCCCGTTGGCTACAATTCAACATCACAAGGAAAATCACCCAACATGGTGACATATGGCTATACGTGTGGTTAGGTACATGTGACCTTGCAACGAAGGATAACAGATTTATCATACTGAGATCAGAAACGGACGACGAAGTCAATAAAATATATAATAGTCTCAAAGAAATAGTACAGACAGTTCAAAACTATCCTGGATCGAAGATCACCATACTTGAGATACCAATATCTTCAATCAGCTAATGGAAACAGCACAAAGGCCATGAAAACCCCGACCTATTCTCCAGCCAAGACAAAATCTTGCAAGACCAAATCAATAATAAAATCAGACAGCTAAACAGCAGCCTTGAAAGTCACTCCCCAACATTCTCACCAGACTTTAGTGCTACATCTAAATACCGCAGTGGCAAAGACAGGAGACTTAAGATCAGGAAGTATTACAACTCATACTCCTCTTCCACATCAACGATCTACCAGACTCCGTCACATCTAAAGTTCGACTTTTCGCCGACGACTGCCTACTCTACCGCACCATCGAAACTTTTGAAGACCACACACTCCTACAAAAAGACCTAGAAAACCTGGAGGAATGGGTCAAAAGATGGGGAATGCGTTTCAATGCCAGGAAATGCTACATAATGAGCATGAGCAAGAAAACATCTAAATTTTACACCTTCAACAACCACACCTTAGAGGAAGTACAAGACAACCCCTATCCTGATTTACAAATATCATCAGACCTAACATGGACCACACAAATAAGCAAAGTAGCCAAGAAATCACAATCAACTCTGGCCTTCCTAAGCAGGAATCTTAAACACTGCACCTTGGAATATAGGAAAACAGCATATACCTCAATGGTAAAATCTGTAAAGGAATACGGCGCCACTATATTGGATCCATACCAAAAATCCGACAAGGACAAACCAGAACACATCCAGCGCCGAGCGATACGTTTCATCAAACAAGAGTACAAGACCAGAGAGACAGGATGCATAAACAAGATGGCACAAAATCTTGAGCTGCAGACACTAGAATGCAGAAGGAAAAGCCTCCGACTAGTGCTCTTATATAAGGTGGTTGAGGGGTTGGTCCCGGCACTACCCCCTGAAGTTTTTTTGATCAAATCAACAAACAGAAGACATATCAGAGCAAAGAAATTCAGTGGCTGCGTCACGAACCATATCGTAACAAAACATGTTAAAAACTTAAAAACGACTCAAAATGTTTTGAAATCCAGCAAGCCTAAACAAACCAATACACGAACTCATACTTTGTGAGAACTGGCATAGACTGGAACCAACTGGATGAGCAAAAAGTCAGTGNCCCCCAACCCCCCTGTCCTTCATCACACCAGAATTGGGTTCTAACGACGTACAGATACAGATAACGGGAATTTTTTGCTGCATTTTAATTTTTGAGTTTTTGTCCATACTTCAAGAGGGCGAATTTATCATTAAAATGAATGCTAGTTAACAACAGGATATGTATCTAAATCTAAACCGATGAAGGGCGAAAGTTTGACTGGGCGAAAATGTCCCGCTATACTGTGTCTCGTTTAGGCCATTTATCCCAAAGCCACATCATGATGCTATAAAATTCGACTAGGCAAACGTAGAAACAAACATGATGTAGATGTAAGGTCTCCATGCAAAACAAAATTGATTATTGTTTATATATAAACCGCTACAAAACCAAAAAGTCATAAAAACAGTAGAAAACCGGTTCATGTCAAATAGTAAACAAAGATATAAATGTTTTTGTCATATTGTTGACACAGTTGGTAAACAGTTAGCAGACCTACCTTGTCAAACTGTAAATAGTGCTTGCCCACTGAATATTTATTGGTAAATGTTGATGTCAAGGAGTAAACAGTTTATAAACGGTTAATGAGACTTAGATCAATTAATTGAGTTTGCGCAATATACCAGATATAAAAATAGTTCTGTTTTAGTTACCATAGACGTCAAAGGTTACTCTTCAGGAAGACATCTTAATGACCGAGGTGACGACATATTGTATGCTAGTGGGGTATTTAAATATTTAACTGCTTTCATTTTGCATTCATGGTCAATATAAATGCACACTAGAACGTAACAGATTCCATAAAACGCTTTGTGTTGGGCTTTTCTAATCTGCATTAATATTGATTATGAATGCCATCTCAAAGCTGTTACGTTTTTAAACATAACAAATCTGACTATCATGCCTGTATATCGTGAAGGACAATGTGGTGTTGATGGGCTATCATGCCCCATCATATACACCCTTTAGTGCGCGATATATGACCCTTTGTAATATATGTGAAATCCAACCAGTAATGCTTGATAATTATGTATGTCGATTCCATTGAGTTGATCTACGGGTTTATGTTATACATGTTATAAAGATGAACATCGCAATCGAATTTATAAAAACCACGAAATATAATCCCAACGAAATTTTAAGCACACATATATATAAACTCAACGAAAATATGAAATAAACATTAATTCAATTACAAATCCATGGTGTATTTATATTTATACACCAGTCATGATAAACGATGTAATCACTTATAACTAAAGTGTGTCAATGATTAGTATGTAAACTATATAGAGCATGACGGGTGAGCTAGATTTAATCTCGCCCGGTCTTATCTGTACCTCGCAAGGCATGCGGTTAAAACAACTTGTATAGAAACAATAACAAAAACAACCCACTAAATATTCCCTTTTTAAAAACATCAAATATCCTATTCAACGAAAAGGGTGTATAGCGTAAATAAAGCAGTCGTCTTCAGTTGTTTACGACAATATCGTTAAATTTGGATCGATTTCCGGCACCATGCTGTCATGATGGCATGACCCGATTTTGACACTTTTTCAATGGAGACACGGGGAAATAAACTTCTAGTGCAATAGAGAAACTATTGCTTAAATTAAATTAACAATACACGTCTACCTTCTGGAGTAATGATGAGTCGAGGTAACGGTGAATATTTATAAAAGCATGCTCGTTTTCTTATCAGAATTTGTGTTATAAAATGTCGGTAGGCCTAATTATTTCTACTTTAGATAGCTATTACGTACCATACATATTTATTTAAACTAAATTATATGTCATCGAGCGATAGTCGAACTCTTGTCTTATCTGACTTGGGTGAAGCGAGGTGTGACGAAATCACCTAGAGTTATCAGGTGCTCGCCTCGAGCGATGTTCAGCTAGCCGGACCTATTGTCTTATTTTCAGGTGTCAAACAAAAAAATACAGGGTATTCAAATATTGATTCCACGAAAAAAATATCCAAACGAATTTGTCCCAAAACAAAAACAACGAAATTTAACCCCAACAAAAATATATGCTTTTATAGTATATTCAAAGAGTACCAATACATATATACCTCATTATATTTCCTCTGAACTTCTGATAGCTGGCCATCGTGATGACGCCTCCCCAGATAGGTCCGAGCGAGTAGAACACCTGTAAAGCTGCCTCTAGCCATACCTTATTCGACAAGAAAAAGGAAAATTTGAACTGTGTTTAATCTTCATTTTCATATCTGCCCAAGCCCCATTCTTGCACATATTTCAAGGGAAGCCAATATGAACTATAAACTACTTATAATACTTTGTGTCACAGCCTTTCTGATGGACATTGCCAACTTAAGGGATAAAATATTTATCTATAGAATAAAAGATATTGAATGAAATGAAGGAAGTCGCTTTGTAGAATGCTCTCAGACGTAGAAACCTCAAAGTTAAATTCAAATTCATTCTCGTCACTCTAATGTATTCAAACCCAATCTATTATGCAAATCTACGGTATAAACAACGATGTGAAATAAGATATAAAGTGAACCCTTTTTAAAACTTTGTGTTTATGTTTGGACATGTGTCAGAAAATGTCTTCAAAGAATTTGTTTTACAAACATTTGACCCCGCGCCGTCCCATTGCAACAGTGTTAGAGGGCAAGTGTAATTAAAAAGGCTATAATTACAACTGCCTGTTTCAGGTATAGGAATATGTAAACAAACAGAATGGCCGCCTGAAATGTATTTTGAGGCAGGGCAAATGGTTTTTGTAGGAATATGTCTTAAAAAAGAAAAATATGTAAATATAAAAAGTACCTGGCTGTTTGGATGTAATTATTGTTGATATAATTACAAGTAGCCTCTGGCAAATCTACCATAAAACCCTCGATTTGCCAGAGGACACTTGTAATTATATCAACAATAATTACATCCAGACAACCAGTTATTGCTTAAATAATTAAACGGTTAAAGAACAAAATAATAACAGTTTACCTGGAAGTGCCATAGTCTGGAAAAATCTGGTGATAAATACATGATAACTCCATCCAAAGATCCTGAGAGACACAGACTTCTTACCAGTATTGTAATTAGTAGGAGGAACGGACCAACAACGGTCACATACACAACCTGGAAAAATACCATTTTACAAATTGTTACTATTGCTAGATCATTAGTTAACTGAATCAAACCATTAATAACCTACAAGAAGAATGTCTCACCTGTTTGTTGTCTCACAAATTCCTCATAAGATGTAAGTAAATATCATTAAATAGAAATGGTTCAGCATCATGTTGTGACATTTGCACGCTATATAGGTATCACTAGCCAAATTTCAGTTTCTCTCTGGCTTTGATGGATAACGTTGTCTAAAGTTTCGCTGGCTATGATTTGCTTTGATTTGCTATGAATGGCGTTACATATTGTTTTTTTATTTACGTCATATCAGTATCTATTACGTAAACAAAATTTACCGCCCCAACCACCACCCCATCCCAACAAAGTATTTAGGCTTTATATTAGAATTATTAGCGATACAGACAGTATCTGACTGTGATTAGAAGACAAGTACATGTACGAAATAGAGAAAATGACTCACCGGTTCTATGTTCACTTTTAACTGAACAATATCGCAACGCTTTTGAAAATGTCTCTTCGAAATCAAAGACTGCCGCCCACGATTTTGTACTGAGCGTGAAACCCTTGGATTTAGAAATTGCAGTAACTTCATGTTCGGAGGAAATAAAGGAAATAGTAACAATAGTATATGATTGTGAACAACAGATCGTACACACATTCTAACTCGTTGTCACACACTAAAGGTAAACAATTCCACATCTGCAAGTTTCTACAATATACCCTAATATCGGTCGGTATAGCAGCATGCGCACTAACTGCTGAATTACATGTAATTATATAAGGAAATAGATAATTATTTAAGCTTTCCATATAGGTATAACATGTGAATCTAGGTGATCGTAATAGTTTTATATGATCGTTCGAGTATTATGTAATTCAATGTATTTTTCCATTACGTTTCAGGAGTAAACGTAAATCGGTCTACGCATAAATTGTTGACGTCATAGTACAACGACGTCATTATAGGACATTTCAAAACCACGCTGAAATCTTGGCCTGACAGAAAATCAGGGTTTTCACTGCGTCAGCGAAAGGGTTAACACTGTTATAAGAAAAGTCAAAGAATATTTTCAAATGAATGATATTTGAGAAAGTCGGTAGAAGGTCAGATGAGTGCAGCCGATTAGCCAAGCTGGACCACGATCAAGCGCTGAATCAAAATAAAACGATAACCAATATTCAAAGCCATGAATATGACCTATCAGCCCTGTGATTGGTTGTAAGTTTAAATTGTTTCAATTGTAACGTTACGCCTAGGCAAGGACATGACGTCACAAACTTACACACTGGAGTCAAAATGGCGGCTTTTTACATTTCAAAAAGATCTTACTCTCGTTTTTTTTTTTTTTTCATATGGAATTTATTAAACTCGTCACGAAATTTTCATTGCAGCTCGCCAGATGCTCGCTTAATTTAAAAATTCTTAGACTCGTTTCATAAATCTCATATGAAATGGAAAGTCAGATAAGATTCTTTATACATTAGACATTGGACAGCCAAGTGACGTCTCTCTGATTCTTATGGATAATTTAGAAATCTATTTGATATTCAACATATATCTTCTGCAGTTTGTATTCAATTTTCATTAAACGCTTGATAATAGACAGAACATTTGCTATACCAATGAAATCGGTTAATTTTAATGATTAAAGCAGATACTTTCCTTGAGGCTAGAAGACTTAAAATTACCAGCAAATCAATCTAAATATATTAAACCAATCATTTTACTGGAATTATGGTGACAAATGTCATTTTTTATATGTAAGTTAACTTTGATAATTAAGAAAACATCACAGGACCTGGAACTCACTTCAGCCACAGGTGTTGAGCAAATATTATATGATATATATAATATACAATATTAATAATTGATATCTTATACTTATAGCATATAAAGGGTATACTGCACCTTTTAATTCACTTAAGATTGAGAGATATTTGAAATAGCCGAGTTTGAGATGTGTCGTGAAGCCATAACTCAGTATAGAACAGAAGGAAAGTATGAAGTGAATGTTATAAATTTCGAGTCAAAATATAGATAGGAAAGGAATTATTGAGATATCAAAACACTTTTCATTTGAAAATTACCTAAAACAACCCCCTGTCTTTATCCTTCGTTTTATATAAACAATCTTTCAGTGACGATTGAAATTCTGTCATGTTTCATTATTTTATATATGCCTGTTTAACTTACACATGTTTCAAAAACAAGAATTGGTATTATTTTCAAGCTAAGCTAGTCGGTTAATAGGTAATGCACTTATATATATGCAAAACACAATTTAGCCATCTACTCAATCGCGTATTGAATTGAAAGAAAAATCTCAACTTATCTTTTGACTTTGATAGGTAAACTGACCCATCTATCAGTGTATTTGCTTGTCCTTATTTGTGTGCATACATTAATCAATTCGTTGTCTTTCATCTCTTAGTCATGCATTTGTTTTTAATTCAGTTAATTAATCAGTATCCAGTCTGAAGCAGTACATTATTATGGTGTCGATATTTTGGTTATACCTTGCCGACGGACTTCACTCCCTTTATGATACAGAGAAACGTGGAGGCGTAGGAGAAAAACAAGGCCAGGACCAGGTGCCATTGGATTGATCCCCATTCTTCAATTCCTGACGACGCATTTAGTATTTTATATCTATAAATAACAGGACTGCATAATTATTACCCGCAATAGAAAATATAATCAGTTGTCACATAAATACAGGTAACAATGTTAACATAGATGTACATATGTATTTGATCCATGATGTTTCATGCAAAATAATAATATACAACATTTGATAAAGCGCCCTATCTAGTTAGAATAAGCCACTCTAAAGCGCTTTTCAGTACATAGATATGAAATCAATGCAATAAGCATATACATTAATCAATACAATTTTGAGGAGCAAGATCTGCCTTATCAGGCGCTAACTATATGTACTCGTCTTATGCCACCTGGCTAATATCTCCCTATGTGTGTATGCCTGCGTGTGTGCTGGAGATCTAATGAATTCTGTTTGAAGTGGGACCGTGCTTCCAACGGTATCATTTATAGTGCCACCTAACTTGAATGCTACAGCACAGATACTGCAATATCCACCCAGACCAACAATACTCCACCTTGGTTGTTGGAGTTGTGTGGGCAGGAGAACAATACTTCTCGAATATTCCATGCGTTCGACGAACTCCAGTCGCCTGCGTGAAAGGCCGGAGTGTGAACCACTCGAGCTATCCGCCCATATAATACAGGGTTTGGCTATGATGACAATGGTTTTTTTCTGGTTGCAATCACATACATGTATTGCTGTTTTTTGGGAACAATCAGTAAGGGTTTTTGAATAGTTTTATAACACTGAACTCGGCCATAAATAAGTATCGCGAGGACAAAACTAGGACTTTCAGAATTCAAGTGATGTTTAAACCATAGCTTATATATATTATCATTATTTCGTCCAGGCATTTGTCAGAAATATTTCGTCCTGAAAACAAAGTTTTCAAAAATTGTAAAAGCTGTACGTAACTGTTTGATAAACTATATGCATTTGATTGTGATTAAGTAGGTCTAGCAAACAGTATTTCCTCCTCACATCAATTAAAAGTTTAATATAAACATAGAAATTAATTTCAATTTTATATTTTGTTTCTATTTTCAAAAACCAAAAGAAAAATTAAAAACTCTTTTTTGATTTTATCCGTGTAAACATACCGCCAGAATTCGGTTGCAGCGGTGGGATAAAAGCCTTGTTCAATCCATACAGACTTATTGGAGAACGTTGTGTTTGTGATCCAGGAACTGTCTGACACACCAAGTATTCCGGAGCTGTTAGACGCTTCATGTAACCTAGAGGTATTGGTCACGACATGCTGCTCAGTACGAAGCACGACGCACTGGGCAGTATTCCAGTCATTGTCACACGTTGACCAGGGCTGTGTTGGGTAAAAGGAGTAACCCAGATACAACAGTATCCATGCCACAATCAGCCCGTAGTACCACGTCACTATTGCCGCCAGCAGAACCATGGCATAGCCCATACCTTGTCGATGTGATGATAAGTGAAAACATTTGTGAGATCATTGTTATGAGGTGAAAATATTTCAAAACTAAATAAATGATATACAAATAAATGATCCAGAAGCTAATTGACAATTGTTAAGTGTTTCATATATATATTTCGTGACAAGAGATAATTGAAAAAAGGGGAAAATGTAATATACAACACCATCAACTGTTTGTTGTAAATGTACTATTACCTAAATGATTACACAACACATATACACTTATTTCATGCTTTATCAGCCAACAATCAAACTTTTCTTTCCCGAAAAATTGAGACCTACAGAGGATTTCTTTCGAGAAATTAGTTTGACTGTTGACTGAAAAGGCATGAAACATCAGTTCTGTAGCTTGACTAACATCAAAAAGTTAAGTAAACAATCAAAACTTAAGTTCATTCAGAAGTCTACGCCCTTTATACAAGTTATGATTTTGCTGTTTCTGAATCACTGCTGTCTAATAACTGACACAATGTTTCGTCGTTAATATCTTCATATGTTCCCACCATTTAGGTCTAGTGACTGTTGTAACAGACAAACACCCTCAATTCTTTGTCAAAGTCATTAGTTCGTTTGAAAATAAGTTGCGTTCGATTGCATAATGGAGGCATGGTAGTCTAGTGGTAGGACGCCGGGATCGTGACCGAAGGGTTGCGTGTTCGAGTCACGGCACGGCACTGTGTTGTATCTTTGAGCAAGATACTGAACTCCGCTTGTTCCAGTCTACTCAGCTGTAAATGACTACGTAGTTGGGCAGTGCTAGAATTGTTAAATGCTAGCTGTTAGCGCCGAAATGGCAGCTCCGGCTGTATACTCCGAAGGGATTTGAGAAAGGTTTGGCTGGTTGCAAACGCCCTATAACCACGGATAATAATTTGTGAACCGCTTTGAGACGACCTACGAACTAAGTTGTGATACAGCAGTATATCAGAACCTCGAAATACTTTTATTATTATTGCTATAATATACAGCGAAAGGTAGTAGGAAAACATTCCAAGTAAATCACGTAACCAGTCAAAAGTCCTGGAATAGTAAACACCAATTTATCACATGACCAGGCAACAGACCTGGAATAGTAAACACCAGTTTATCACATGACCAATCAACAGACCTAGAATAGTAAAAATCAGTTTATAACATGACCAGGCAACAGGCCTGGAATAGTAAACACCAGTTTATCACATGACCAGGCAACAGACCTGGAATAGTAAACACCAGTTTATCACATGACCAGTCAACAGTCCTGGAATAGTAAACACCAGTTTATCACATGACCAGTCAACAGTCCTGGAATAGTAAACACCAGTATATTACATGACCAGTCAACAGTCCTGGAATAGTAAACACCAGTTTATCACATGACAACAGCACAAACACCTGAGGAGACCGGGATTGATTTAGAACGGCCCTGACTCGGACCATTGAGTTTTTAGTCGTTTTTCTGCTAAAATACATCAATACGTGACTCAATGTAAGCATGCAAATGTTTAAACACTCATTCATCAAGGTATGTTACCTTGATGAATGAGTGTTTAAACATTATGAATATTTATGTCCCTTGAACATTTTCACCGCGAAGTGTACAATATTCAAGTAAGTATACTTATCGTTATATACCGTATACATACATTTTGTATCATACACGGTTCTGAGCGGGGGTGTCATGATCAGAGTACAATTTAAGTTCATCCACACTCATTTATAATTTAAATGGAAATAGCGGGTACTATGTTTTCAAGAGAGAGGTCTGTAGTTAGTGTTAGTGACCAGGTATATCAGTGGTTTATAGTTAGTGTTTGTGACAACGTATTTCAGTTGTTCATATTTATTGTGTATGACCAGTTATATATGTGATGTGTAGTTAGTTTTACTACCAGATTTACCAACGGTCTATGGTTAATGTTTGTGACAAGGTATATCAGTGGTTTATAGTTAGTGTTTGTGACAACGCATTTCAGTTGTTCATATTTATTGTGTATGACCAGTTATATAAGTGATGTGTAGTTAGTTTTACTACCAGGTTTACCAACGGTCTATGGTTAATGTTTGTGACTAGGTATATCAGTGGTTTATAGTTAGTGTTTGTGACAACGTATTTCAGTTGTTCATATGTATTGTGTATGACCAGTTATCTAAGTGATCTGTAGTTAGTTTTACTACCAGGTTTACCAACGGTCTATGGTTAATGTTTGTAACCAGGAATATCAGTGGTTTATAGTTAGTATTTGTGACAACGTATTTCAGTTGTTCATATTTATTGTGTATGACCAGTTATCTAAGTAAGTGACCTATAGTTAGTTTTACTACCAGGTTGAGCATGTGGGTAGGCATCACAGAGGTATATAGATTGTGTTTGTGAACAAGTATATCAGTGACCTATAGGTAGAGTATATGAGTAGGTATCGCAGAGGTATATAGATTGTGTTTGTGAACAGGTATCTCAGTGACCTAAACGTATTGTTTGTGAGTAGGTATCACAGATGTATATAGATTGTGTTTGTGAACAGGTATCTCAGTGACCTATAGGTAGAGCATGTGAGTAGGTATCACAGAGGTATATAGATTGTGTTTGTGAACAGGAATATCAGTTACCTATAGGTAGAGTATGTGACCAGCTATAGTAGCGGTCTATAGTAAGTGTTTGTGACCAGGTGTCTCAATAAAGATAAATTATTCTTTATGTTTCTTTAGTAAGCGAGTTTCTTTATCGAAGTGAATATCTATAGTTCCGGAGACACAGTTTGATAACTTCAAACCTTTCAAACAATCTGATAGATATGACACGTCTAGTTGTACATAACCAATACATTAACAGTTTATATCTATAAAAGGTACAATATATGAACAACATTTGTTAGATTTGCTCATAATAGTTTAAATGACTTGGGCGTTACAACACAATCTGTCATTTGTTTATAGCTGAACGCCTTTTTTATATATATTTCGCAACAATACACTTAACTTTTACACCTGTACACTGGACCGACAGCATACTTTCCCATGGTATCCTCACTACTTGGATTTATAGGGCTATGAAAGCAAATGATATGTAAAATCAGTGGACATCTTGAGGTGGTTAACAGACTAACTACTCAATAATAATAAACATGTCATAAACTTGATATTTCTTTTAATATAAAACGGAATTGAGCTTGATCTCCGAGGATATGTTAGGTCAATGGTCTGTACATGTAGCTATTGCTTGTGACTAGGTATGAAGTCATTGACATAAGCTACAGTACACTGACCATGCCTATATTGTTCCTACGGACATTTTCTATTTTGTTCTTAGTTTTCATGCTTTTTCTGTATAGTGTGCGTCTTTTTGAAAGATAAACTAAGTAGTCCGGGTTTTCTGTCGGAGATAGTTTCACCTACGCTGTTGAAGGTGTAAGGTTGTGGTCCAACTGTGGCTTTACACGTCTTAAATGATTAAATACTGTGGCCTTAGGCCGTTGATGATATTAACCTTTTCCTAGATTAAACTACAAACAGGATGAATGCTGGTGTAGGAATGATTATCAAGGTTGAGCTCCGAATTATGTGGGAGCTCTTTGTTTTTGTTAACTATCGCTATCACATTGTGACCTGTTTAAATCACTTTTCGTCCGTCCGTCCGTCCGTCCGTCTGTTTCAAACACTTTGTTTTGTTTCCTCTGTTTCCCAATATCTACCAGAGGCATCATGATAACACTTAGTGTACACGACCCCCTCGTCAATGGGCGTACACGTGTAAGCTTCAGTGTAAGATCAGAATAGCAAAAGGCCACCAGGCAGCCATCTTTGAATTTGCATTCACATTCAGAAACTACGTTCCCCATCAAACATGGTACATTGTGTATGCGTAATACCTTTGGCTTCTATTTTGACCAACTTCCTGATTACTTATGCGGTCAAGGAAGAAGTTATAACTTATATTGCGTGAGTTTACAAGGAAAACTGGAGGTCTAGTAGTGGTGAATAGTCATTTCTGGAGCGGAAACGAGGAATATAACGTAACGTTTTTATATTAAATTATGAAGCCACAATCAGGCAGTAGACTTTAATTTTGTTACAATCATTTTTCTGATATAACCATTGGGCGATGATTGACATGGTTACATTAAGGTAATAGTATAAATCGTCTGAAACGTTAATAAGTTATTTGATCTTCCTTCTATTTTTTCTGTCTTCCATTTAAAATTTCAGTTTTAGATACATTTTTATCAGTGAAACCGTATAACTTCAATCGTTGACTAATCGAGTTCCTTGATGGAGTGATGAATATGAAACAAATATTGGTCGAATTTTGGTCTAGTTATCTATTTAGATGGTCACCAGTTGTCTCGGTCCAAGTCTGCCCTTAACCCAGTTCGGGAAAGTTCAGTCTGAAAGCACTCCAGTCAACAGTCCCAGGGTCGCAGACACGATTTTATCACGTGACCAATCAACAATCGAAAGGTAGCAAACACCTGTTGATCACGTGACCAATCAACAGTCGCAGGGTAGCAAACACTAGTTTATCAAGTGACCAGTTAACAGTCGTACGGTAGCAAACAACAGTTTATCACGTGACCAAGCAACAGTCGCAGGGAAGAAAGAACTTGTGTGTTACACTGTGCGGTAAATACATTTTAACAGTCAAAAATGCTTCATATACCATTTAATAGGAAGTCAGGTAACCATATCAGTGAATTCTATAAGTATACTATTACGGCGATGTACAATTCACATTATCACATAAAAGTATACTAGTACGGCGATGTAAAATTCACATTATCACAATTGTTTGCTTATCTTCTGATGTGTCAGGTAACATTTAGGTATCTACTTTCCTTTTTTATTACAACTTGTTATATCATAAAGCCAATATTATATTTAGACAAGTTTTAATGTTAGATAAAACGAAGAATGAAATTTTAACTGTTATCAAAAATATAGAAACAATAACATTTAATTACCTTGCATATAATATACAAATTCATGCTTCTATAATTCCACATCTAAATATCTTTTTAAGTTTAAGTAGGTAAAAACCCAACTGGCTTGAAAACACATATTGTTTGCAAATAAAACATATAATCATTTTTAACATTTAAAATTTTCTTGCAACACCTATCTTCAAAAAGACTTAACTGAACAAAAAAAGAATGAGTAAATAAGGCATATATTTAACGTTAAGAAAATACCTAAGCCAGAGTAAATCCAATTAAAAAAAACTAGATCATGCCTACAGGTTTAAAACATTATTTCAAACATTTCATGGGTTGTAGCATGAATCTATGAAGAGCTTTGACAACTAAATACAAACAAACCTTCCAGTAAGGGACACAGCCCCCACGCCACCATTGCACTCCTCCCAGAGAACTGGCCGACCACCATCTCGATCATGTACAACGGAAATCCACAGAGCAGTGTTAACAGGAAAAAAGGCACGAGAAATGCTCCTACGTGAAAAAAAAATAATGTACCATAAAACGGGTTCTTCTTATTAATATCTTTTCCATAACCTACCCAATATTGACTCGAGACTTCCTTATTAGCCCTAAGGGCTGAACGCCCGACGACGGACATTGGGAGATGAGGGAGATGCGGCGTAGGATATGACACAAGATTATCTTTTTATTCCACAGTGTAAATAACGAGTGCAGACTAAACATTTTGAGCAATAACAGGATTTGAGTGTTAATTCAGACGTGTTTTTGTTCTGAGATGTGCTGAACCGGAAGTAACAAGAGGCCCAGAGGGCCTTTATAGCTCACCTGGATTTCAAAGTAATCATGGCAAAATATTCTCCAAATAAGATCCAAAGGAATGGGCTAGACCCAAAGGACAATCCTTGTATTCTATCTGTGTTAGATTTGTCATGCCCAGCAAATTTTTGTATGGTTATGGGGTGGGGATTTCAACTGTTTCCAAGGTGTGACTCATAAACTAGGTCCCTAGGGTTGTGGCCAGACTCCAGGATCAATTATAATATCATGACTGCATTCGTCTCTTTATGCCCAGCATTTGTATATACAGTTTTGGGGTGGTGATCTCAACTGTTTCAAAGTTATGACCCAGAGGTTAAGTCTGCGAGGGTGGGACAGGCTCCGGGGTTAATTCTAATATCATGACTGCATTCGTCTCTTTATGCCCAACAATTAATTGTATATACAGTTTTGGGATGGGGATCTTAACCGTTTCAAAGTTATGACCCAGGTAACCGGTTAAGTCTCCAAGGGTGGACCAGACTCTGCAATCAATTCTAATATCATGACTGCACTCGTCTCTTTATGCCCAGCATTTGTATATACAGTTTTGGGGTGGGGATCTCAATCGTTTCAAAGTTATGACCCAGGGACTATGTCTCCAAGGATGGGGCCAGACCCCTGAGCAATCCTGGAAACATATGTGCATTCTTCTCTTCATTCTCAGCAATTGTATATATGGTTATAGGGTGGGGATCTCAACCATTTCCAAGCAATAAACTAAGTCATTTATAGCAATATAGCCAAATTGTCCCCTTTGGGCCACGCCCTCAGCCCCCTGGGGGGTCAGCCCCACTATTTGTACAATTTTAATCCCCGCCTCCCATAAATGCTTCTGACCAAATATGATTGATATCCATAGCACAGTTCTACAGAAGAAGTCGTTTATAGTAATATAGCCAAATTGTCCCCTTTTGGCCCCGCCCTCAGCCCCCTTGGGGGTTAACCCTACCATTTGTACAATTTTGATTCCCCACCTCTCAGATAGAGAGAGAAAGAGAGAGAGAAGAGAGAGGGTGGGGTTGGGGTACGGTAAGAGAAGAACCAGGAGACAGGACTGGGGTTGGAGGTTGGATAGAGAGGAGTGGGGTTGGTAGTTAGTCAAATCTACCCGATCTTCCCAGGAAATGCTGTGCAGCCTTGGATAGTTTCATATTATCATTTGGTGAGATGTTTGGGTCACCTTCACAAAGAATATCTACGTTTATGTCGCCTTCGTACCATTCTAATTCGGTAATGAGTGTTCTTCGTAAATAAGAATACAAAAGACAAATAAGGAAAAAATGATAACAATCTTCACAGGTATGCCCAAACCCGCAATCAGCTGAACCGACTAGATTTGCTCTGAAAAGATCATAATTTAATGAGCTAGCTCGATTTCTAAGACGACAAAGGAGTATATTTAATTTTCTCGGTCCTTAGTTGTTCCAGAATTTTAATGTGGAAGGAAAGAAAGAATTTTTTGATAGTTGTAAACGGAAGTGCTGTTCCCGCATTAAATGTGCATTTCGCAAATTATACGGAGCTATATTTCCAATATACATTGGTAATAAGTCAGTAAGAAATTTAGGTGCCATGTTATTTACTATAGAATAAAACAAGGAAAGTTTTGAGCATCACTTCTTTTCGAAATGGGTAACCATCCGGTTTCTTGATATAAGAAATATTTTTTAGTGAATGTGGGCAGTCCTGTGACTATTCTTGCAGCTTCTAGATGGACTTTTTTCTAGTAACAGGGCATTTGTTTCACCGCAGTTGTCCTATTCTTCACATGCATATTCAAGTAGTGGTCGAACATAAGTAAGATATAGTTTTTCTAATGTATTTCTTTTTAAAATAAGTTTTAGTTTATGAAGGGTTGCTATATATTTGATTACTTTACTGACAATATATTCAACATGAACATTCCATTTACAGTCGTTAGTAAGAATAACACCTAAGTGCTTATAATGGTTAGTTATTTGAATGGGGGTATTATTAAATGTGAATGTAGTGATGAATGGAAGTTGCCGATTTGAGATGACTAGGGCCTCAGTTTTGGTAGGGTTAAAAGACATCAGCCATTCTTTGGACCAAACTTCAAATTTTCTCAGATCAGATTTTGCATTGGATGAAATTGTGTTTAAGTCTTGGAACGAATAAGAAAGAAAGGTATCATCAGCAAAAAGTCGAGAAAGAGAGGAAAGATCACAGGAAATATCATTTATGTATATAAGGAAGAAAAGAGGACCAAGGACAGAGGAACCTTGAGGAACACCAGCTTTTACGGAAGAAAGAGAATCATTGATAAAAACCGCCTGTTGTCTGTTTGAAAGATAACTAATTATCCACTGAAGTAGACGGCTAGAAATGCCATAATTATTCAATTTATGTATTAGACCTGTGTGCCAGACCCGGTAAAAAGCTTTTGAAAACTCACAAAATATTAATAGAGAATGTTCGTAACTGTCTAAAGAGGTAGCTATTGAAAGATATAGCTCAATAAGTTGATATGTCGTGGAATGGTTAGGTAAAAATCCTTACTGATATTTGTAAAAAAGGTAATTTTCAATCAAAATGTTATATACATGTTTATAAACCAAACGCTCAAACAGTTTTCCAATACAGCTTATTAATGAAATCGGTCTGTAATTGGAGGTAATACTTGCACCATTCGCTTTATAAATAGGCATGACATGAGCGATTTTCCAGTTATCAGGATATGTACAAGAAGACAGAGAATAATTAAAAATAATGGATAGCGGTATAGAAATCTCGCTAGATAATAATTTGAGCATTTTATGGCTAATACCGTCAGGACCTGATGCCTTATTTACATCTAGAATTTTTATAACATCCTCAACTTCACTGGGAATTATATTTATTTTTCGATAAGATGGAGTCAGTCCTCCTCTCAAGAAAAGGCAATTCTTTGTCTGTATCAATTTCTGATAACGAACACACGGAACTAAAGTAGTTATTTAAGAGTTCACATTTTCTATCGTTGTCATTAATTATTTCATTTGTAGTACCTTCTAATACCGGGGATATTTCGGTGGTTTTTTTTAGCTTTAAGAATATTTCGGAGAAATTTTCAATAAATCTTAGGATTGTTGTTACTCTCATCAATTACTGTATTTATGCTATCATAAAATATTTCTTTAGCTCTCTTAATCATATTATTTACTTTATTTCTCATGTATTTGTACTTGTTTTTGTTGCACTCACTGTTATTGTTAAACATTATTTTTTTAAGTCTATCTCTTTTCCTAATATTACGTCTTAACAATCCATTCATCCACGGTTTATCACTATCGCGTACTAATATTACTTTTGATGGTATACATTTGACAACGGCATCAACAAATTTCTCGGTAAAGAAATTGCACATTTCATTAACATTTAGCAAGATTGGCTAACCAAGGGATACTATTTATCGTGTCTTTAAGTTTGTTGACATCAGCTTGGTCGTATAACCACACCTTTCTTTTAAAATCATGTTTAATTTTAGCAGGATTATAAACAATTGCAAAAACAGCATCATGATCGCTAATAGTTCAATAACATCAGAAAAACACACATTAACAGTATCACTAACAATAATAGGGTCAAGAAGTGTTGAGGAGGTATCAGTTTGTCTAGTTGGTTCAGTTATTATATTGGTCAAATTATAGTTAGATATAATATTAGATAGATCGCCTCTAACAGTTTTTAGAAAATCAACATCTCAGATGCTGCCATAAACTATCATCATTATAAAAGGGGGGTTTATATACATGTAGGTTACAAATTAGATATAATGTATTTTGAAATTTAATTTGGGACCATATAGTTTTATCGCTACCAATTTCAAGATCGTTTTCTCCGCTTGGCTACGAGTGATTCAGAAAAAAATACATAGCAACCCCATCGCCAAACATGTTTCTATCCTTACGAAATGGTTCGGAGAAACCATCAATTTTAAGTTCAGAATTTGGAACAGAATTATCAAGATGGGTTTCGGTAAGGCATAAAATATCAACATCATCTATTAAGGAACAAATATAGTTTACTTTGTTACGCAGACTGCGAATGTTTAAATGAAACAAACTAAGGACACTGGGAGCCGAGCTACTACTAGAATTGGGCCCGGGTTAGGGTGGATATCACCAGTTATCAGTAAGATAATTAAGGCTGAATTGAATGGATTGCGGATGTAGTTGGACAACTGCAGCATCAACAAATAGATCCGACGGAGACAGTTAAGATTGGAGATTAATGTTTTAAACGTTTTGAAGTAATTGTTTTTAAAAACAAGGGTGACTGGTATACATGCTAACTTACAATAGAAACATCCTATGACAGTCCTCCAAGCGCATAAGTCATTACCCGTCATGGAGGGTCAAAATTAAAAATCACTAAAAATTGATGGAGTTCTGCCAACGGTGACTGGGATGAACAAGCATATCCTATGGAGGAGGGGGTAGTGGAGTCAAGAAGAGGAAAGAAATAGATTAAGGAAGAAGAATAAGACACACGAAGAAAAAACTTGAAAAGAACATTGGTGGGGGTCTGGGGGGTCTGGGGGGTCTCCCCCAGGAGAATTTTGTTTTCTAGAACACATGAGACGCGTTCTCCCTTGTTCTGGCGTCAGTTTTAATGGCTATTTTAAAGCAAGAAAATATCGTTTTCCCCTATTATTTTACAAATATTTGTTGGTTACGTAGGGATACATATATGTACACTTTTATCACGGGATCGGTCACAGCACGCGCATGCGTCGTAAAATCAAAATATTGCTTGACACATGAGCATCTCACAAAAATAAAATTAATATTTTGGATTGTATATAATGTACAGTTAAAATTCAGAGAGTAGAACAGTATATAATGCTTCAAGATATGAGCATGTGTGAAAGAATTACATGTAGCTAATACCTTGGAAGAAAAAACTCATACAATACATACACATGGTCATAGAGCGATGACGAACAACATAAGGGATGCATCTTTTGGCGTGGTCAAAAACTCCTAGATAAGTTTAGAAACCAGCAGTGAAAAGTAGGACCATGTTATAAAATATATTAAAGATTGTTGTGGCTGATATTTAAACTACCCAAGGGATTTTTGATATATTTGAATTATATAGTTTCTTCAATATTG
This sequence comes from Mizuhopecten yessoensis, assembly GCF_002113885.1. NCBI lineage: Eukaryota > Metazoa > Mollusca > Bivalvia > Pectinida > Pectinidae > Mizuhopecten > Mizuhopecten yessoensis. Next base: position 2,267,683 of record NW_018404662.1, read on the forward strand.
AGAAAATGATATCGCGCGTTGCTTACTGTACTTACATATATAAGCACTAAGCATAAGATATTTTTAAGCGGTATTACCGGACAGTGTCTGTTACATAGATGCTTACCTCCTCCATTTTTCACACAGAGGTATGGAAACCGCCACACACTTCCTAATCCCACAGTGTAACCTATAAGGGATAATAGATACTCTATTTTGTTGGCCCAAACGTCTCGCTTCAGCTCTGATTTATCATCAGCTTCCTTTGTGTCCTTTCTTTCTCCATTAAGAAGATTCAGTTCTACTCCCTCCTGATTATAGCAATTACTTGCCGACTCCATTTTTTACAGTAGAAATGTCGGCAAGGGCCGGTGTATCTTTGTCGATTCAGTCAAACGTGAAATCTAGGGGCCATTTCAAACGACATTCTGTTTATTTTTCCATAACTTGAACGCTGGCTGTCTTTGTACAACATTAAATAAAGTATGTCAGCAACACCTCATGTTTTTTTCTCTAAAAATACATTGCAGTGGTTATCAGTTAGTCCAATGTAAGTAGCTTTGATATTCAATGTCACATGGTTGAATGCCTTTAGGACTCGGCCAAGTTCGATGACCAATTTATATGACTCCTTGAATAACGAACGACGTCCTTATCTGCCGTTTCCGTGCAATAACTGCAACAAATGTTTACCGATTTTCCTTAAACTTGGTAACAGGGTTAAATGTCTTCAGGGCTCGGCCAAGTTTGATGACCATCTTCAGCTGACTTTATTTGGCGGAGTTATGGCCCCTTGAATAACTATAAACATTATTATCTGCCGTTTCCGTGCAATAACTACAACAATGTTAACCGATTTTCTTCAAACTTGGTCACAGGGTTAAATGTCTTACGGGCTCGGCCAAGTTCGATGACCACCCTCAGCGGACTTTATTTGGCGGATTATGGCCCCCTTAAATAACGAAAAACGTCATTATCTGCTGTTTCTGTTAACTCTTGCAAATAGTATCCGATTGTCTTCAAACTTGGAAACAGGGTTCAACGCACTGAGGGCTCGGCCAAGTTTGACAACAGAGAACAACTACTCAACTATGTCAACCAAGTTTGACATTAACAAGGTTTAATGTCTCAACAGCACGATACTCACATGTTTAAACCTAACATCAATAATGTTTACCTACAATATGTCCTGAAAGCGGGGGATATAAATTCCATGAATTTGCTTGTTTGAACACATTGTCGAATAATATACAAATAAATGTCAGCAATGGGACGAATTAATGAAAGTCGATAGCATTGGTCGAATAAACAATCAGACTTAAACTCGATGGCAGTACATACTTACATTACATAACTTACAACTCATGAACGGCTCACGACTAGGCAAATAATAAACTGAAATATTCCGACTTTCCTATCGCTGATTTTCCCTTCTGGATAGTAACATTCATGCATTGTACCTTCACATGTCGCAGTTGATTCGATATTCATAGACTGGCATACAATGTCACGATTACCGTGATATATGTCGAAATGTGACAACACCTTACAATTGAAGGGATTAGGAGACGATGATTGATGGAGAATATGGTTGATAACGACAAACGAAAAGTTGTATGGCCATACTCATCAGTTCATATTTCGATAAACCAAATCCTTGTGCAGTTTGAATACTGATTGCCTGATGATGTTGTTCTCTGATCAGCACTTTAAGAACGTGATATTGCTACCATTACCAAGATTTACATGATTTACATGAAAGATGCTGACGTGGCGCGTTTAACGTTTTGAAATATGAAACAAAGAAAATATAACTCTTGATAACCATAACCTTCAGTAAGGTGGTGGAAATATGTTTGACGACTCGAAACACGTTCTTATCTAAATTGCTGAATTGTCTAGTGTGCGTTTTTATATCCAGTACAGCGACGTATAGCAAATACTCGGAGAGCAATTCATCATCCCCGAGTAGTTGTTCTTGGGTAGTAGTTAAACTTGTGCCGTGTATAACCTAGATTCGTATATTCCTCATACCGTGCTTCAGCATCGTTATGCTAATAAGATAAACTGAGATGTAAATCAGCAGACGCCGCGCTTTGTGATGAAGTATATGAAAACGGACTTCGCAAAGATAAGCTATATCGAGACAAATTGTTTTTGTAAGTATTGTAATGCGGCCGACCGCGGCCTATAACACCTCATGTTACAACGAGGCAACAACTATCGTTCTGAATATTTTTTCTCAATTCTCAATTTCACTGAAATAGGTCACATAAAATTCAGGACGAGATACACAATGCCATCACATTGCAACAAAGCCCTTTAAACTATATCCCGCTTATTAATTATTTATGTTTATGTCTATATGATAATAAGGATAAATCCCTAGGTTCAGGGGCTGCTGAGGGGTCTTACCAACTTAAATTATTATGATTATCATTTATATACTACTGTACACCACCTATCGGTAACTTTATAAATTCATTATCATTGGTTGTCATTATGAGAAGAAGTTGGGAATGACTTGAGAACAACTTAAGAAGAACTTTAGAACGGATTTTCCCATTCCCCAGAACTTGGGAACGTATTTTTTCAAAAAAGAACGTCTGCTCGTGCCAGATGACGCCCGAAACCGGAAATAGTGTCCACACAAAAGTGATCCACAAAAGAAAATAGTCAGTCATAAACTAAACATATCAATACAAAGATATTGTTTGAATAACAATACCATTTCAGGGGAAAATGTGCATATGGAAAAGCCAATAGCGAAAGGATTGCTTTAACATTATTTTTCTACGTAGTTTTAAGGTTCATTGTATTCCTTTGCGCAAAGGTTATATTTGTTAACGTTTGTCACAGGCGATTGCTTACCATTGAGCTTAGAAGTCATTTGGAAAACATGGTGTTTAGCTGAGTTTTTTAAATGGAGAAATATATAAGGTAGTAGTATATAGATGATAAATAGTTTATCATACATGCGGTGGCCTCTATATTTGATCTACGTGCGAGCGATAAGAAAATTGGAAAATATAGTGTGATACTCTATAATTATCATACCATACAACTTGTATCTAAACCTAAAATCAAGCAGGTCCCGGAGAGCAATGTTTGAATGGTTAATAATACGCTTTAGCTAAATCAGAATAAGNCCCCCCCCACACACACACACCAAAAACAAAAAACAACTCGAGAACAAGAAATATAATTTAATGCTGATGGTAAGCAATATGACTTTTCACACAGCCCAATCAGTGAGTGATTCGGGTTTATGATACGACAGATCGTTGACTTTGGATAACAGGGTAACAATATTGTATTCATACTATTTTCCATGTCGAAAAATTCGATACCTTAGGAAGTTCACATGAATCAATGCAAATATTAGCGATACTGCATTCCGTCTATTGATTACATGTAAGGCACCGATCCCCTGATCAGAGGAAGGTTCCGATGTAGTCCATACAAGGTACTAAATGGAACAGATTATTGTTATTTCAAAGAGCCAGTTACTATGCCAAAATGATTACTGATGTCAGAATTCATGGTGTCCAAATATGACCTACTGTGATAGATAGGAATAGTTGTATCTCCCTGCTAAAACTAATCGTCGCGTTCTATAAAGTGTGAAAGAATAGAGCCTTTTAAAGTTTCATTTAAATTTTCAGCGCTGGCATTTGGCTTTTGATACTGTACATCAGTAACACTCATGTTGACAAGGTAGTGTATTTTTTTTACATCATAACAAGGTAGGGCTACAAAAATAAGACAATAAATATTGATGCAAAAGCGGATGTCGATGCGATGCTTATAAACCAAAATTTATTGAAATACGATATTCATATTCCAATCACAAACCACCGTGGCCATCTTGGTTACACACTAATGCAAACTTGTGAGTGCACACGAACATAGTCATACCAATACTGATGTGAAATTGCATTGAAACTGACCAGTAATTTCCAAGAATATGATAAGAGGAAGACACTGAGTAAAATCCGATCAGTCCCAAAACAGTGTTTATGGGGACTAAATTATATTTCTTTACAACTCATAGAGATTCCTGAGATCGACCTCGTAACACATGATACTAGAACATACATAAAATAAATCGGATTTCACTATAATACAAGTCGCCCATTATTTAACAAAAGGGTTTAATCAACTAATAGGGAAACTCGTTTTGTATTTCAAGGTTTACTCATAACTGACAACTGATGTTTTCAAGATATTAATATTTCCAAAGCCATACACGAATTGTTAACATACTCTACATTGTATATAAGTTGTTTCAAAAAATAACATTTGTTGATGTGACATATATAAATTTATGTTAACATTATTTGATGTGGTATGTAGCGAGTTTTAATCAATATTTTGTTGCGACTTGTAAAAAACTATTTATCTGATTGCTGCTCTTATTTACACATTTTGCATACGTAATACGATACATTTCGTTTATCATGCTATTATACTTTATAAGTGACATCCTTTTTTTAGAAAAGGCAATGGCAGATTGCAGCTAATTTAGTGTAAGGACGCCATACTTTAAATCCGAATCAAAGTATAATAAAGCACATGACGAATCGAGCACTAGACCTCTGATAGCCTCACTTTATCATATTATGTCCATAACCCTGTTCAATTTAAAAAAATGTATAATTATAAAGAAAATGCAGTAAAATACTCCTATTTATATTTTTACTGATTTGGAAATAATTCGATTTTTGAATTTCACATTATAATTAATATTTTGATTATTTCCATTAAATGGAATAGCAAACAGTAGGAATTGTCAGCCATTTCCTACACTACGATTGTGACGTCACAAATACAATGACGACGCGATCCCCACAACTGGGCCCGTATTTATGTAACCGTTCTCATGCTCAAGCATGGAGTTTGTGCTCAAGTCTACATTCTTGTTTCAATAATAAATTAATAAGAAAGAATATTTTTCTTTAATTATTTGGAAACAAAAAATTGAAGAGACTTAAAGCCGAATACTGTTTTCAATGTTTACATTGGACATATTTTTACATGAATTAAGTGGTTATCAAGAAAGCTGGTTTGAGCACATAATCCTTACTTGAGCATGAATCGGTTTCATTAATATGTGCCCAGGTCTCATCAATCACAGCTGACTAAATTCTGTTGATGTAGTGGCAAATCTACAGGACATATAAAGCATACATTTACAAAAGTGTCATATGTTTTGTTTTGCTAAATATATATGCGACTGGGAAAAAAATCTGTCTGAAATCACGAAAAAAACCGATTTGCTATTCTTAGCGGATAGGCTTATCTCCTTATAAAATCAGTCAGTGAAAAATCTGAAAAAGAGTTATGGATTACATTACTGATTGCGTAAATGAGTGATTAATAAACATATGATAACACAAATATGTGAATTGACAGGTGAACTAGACAGGTTATGTCCGTGAATTCCATGTCCTAGAAAATGAATTAAGACTAATGATATTATAACAAAATATATCACATATCCAACCATTGTTAACCCTTTCACCACTGTAGACCATAATGGACTCATCCAGATCAATGCATGGTAGAGTCTACTAAAGTTACATAGGGTTGAAAGGGTTAAGCATATCAATTTTAATATGGATGTGGAATCCTCAATAGACAATAGGTGTTGTGTTGTGTCTACTTTACAGTAATACGAGGTACAAATTACGTCCTGACCTGTTAACCTGTTTAAGTTCTGAATTAAATAAGAAGTTTATCGTTCTTACCATTTACTGGATTTACACATCAAATTTTGTAAATTTGAACAAAAACTGAAAGCACTTTTCTACGATGTTCTCTGAACTTATATTGCGTACTACTTCTAACGACGTACCTCACACGTATACCATGTTTTAATATTGACAACACTTTCTCGGGTCATACACTGCATGCGCAAAGTAAGCATACGCTTCATATATAAACATATCCGATTCCACTTTCTTCTCGAGATGGATATTTTCACTGTTATCATGGTAAGACATAACAACAATCTCCTGCATCCAACGTTAGAGATTCTATACATTCCTGTCACCAACTAAATTGATGAGCATGTTTTTCGGTACGTTGTCACCATATTGGTAATCTTTGTGAAAGTTTCTGCCTTCAATCGGACCCCAGTCACTATCTGGTTCGCTTGCACGTTTCATTCGCTGCAATTACAACACATATTAGACGTTAACAACGAACGTGAAAAACACTATTTTATTTGCATACAAAAGAAGTATAATTCACACTATCCATAGCTCACTCTTTAATGTGAGGATGACTTTGTTTGCTTTAATAAATCGTATTAATTTATAGATGAAAGAAAAAGGAAGTTTATCATATAAATTATTAAGAACATGATCTGTCAAATATATTGAGTAAGATATGTCATATCTTTAAGTTTCCGTATCTGATGCACGAGCAAAAGAGTGTTAACTAGGAAAGACATATACATGGAGATTAGAACTGCGATCGAGTCTGTATTAAATGCAACATTTGACATCAAACATTGCTATCATTTTCAGATTATACGTGTCCTAAGTATCAAAAGCCCTATAACTCAATACTTAATAACCTAAATATAAAATCAAACAAACTAATGACAGCTCAAAACTGAAAAAAAATGTTTGCACCGAAGATTCTCTGTTCTTGAAGAAAGCAAAACGTTTTCCGTGATTACCTGAACAAATGATCCTTTTTTCTTCCACAAATGAGCGACGGCAAATATTGGGATTGGAAGTAAAGGAATGAAAGCAAAAATATTCCCTATGGCAGCCGCGTAATCTGGATAGGTGTACTGCGCCGTATTAGGTGGTCCGTACTGGGTCAGGATCCCAAGGAACACAGTCTGCAACATAATTCCAAGTCATATTCAATAGCAAATATTATGTGTAATCTTTCGCACTGTAAGAACATTATGTATATTTGTTTATTTAAAAAAGTTATCAAACCTTATTGAACTCACCAATAAAATCGTAGGAGTGATGATACACCAACATACTCTTAGAATCATGGGTACAGGTCGGCCGAGCATCATCATGATGTCTCTACTGAACCTCTCAGCACCTGCACACAAAACCCATATTTAATATAATTGTAATTAGAGATATATGTTGGTCTAAAATAGTGTTATACTTTGTAAAACAGGTGGACCGTCTCCTGTCTCTTGTTAACATGCACAGTGTTACCCAGCGTACAGAGGTAAATGTATTTAGATTTAGTTTATGATTGGAGTGTGGCAAGTTTAAACTTAACAAAGGATAACGGTCGTCTTATAGCTTTGTCCTTGAGGGAATTTCCCTTAAATTGCTCCATCGATAGAGCGGCTGACTGAGAAGCTAGGGATCGCTGGTTACTCTCTTGCCTGTTACAAATGGTGCCTGTGGCACACCCTATATTGACAAAGAGTCAGCAGGAGCAAACACATTTCATTTAGATAAAGGTGGAAAATTGCCGCAGGTCTTAGTTTTATATAGATCACTGGTGAGACAACAGTACTATCTTTCCTGTTACAGACGGAAATTGTGTCTTTCCATACATCCAGGCCAGATATGAAATGTGTTATATATTTTTTGAAGACCATGGGAGATAACCTACTCGAAGCCTACTAACCATATATCCAGCTGATGACTATACACTCGAGGAAGGATCCGAGTACAATACACAGAGCTGATGCGTACCAGTCGATGAGTTGAAATATATAAATTCCTCCCTGAAATATAAAGTAAACATTTGTTAGGACAACTATAATTGTTATTGAAATGGAACCTCCAAAACGATTGTCACGCTATATGTGAAGTACCCATGTTCAGGCACAATAAGCATATAACATAATATACTCATCATTTTTAAAAAGTACACAATTATCATATCGTCACAGCGTCGAACGCATAGACTTGGATCAGGTGTTTTTAATGAAAACTATTTTCAAACCAATATCTTGATGCAGTCTCCATCAGATGTTAAAAATCGGACCAGTCATTTATGATTTACAAACGATTTTCACGACGTACCGAATATAATACATGTGTATACTATTAACAAAAACTCTACAATAACAAACAAACTTCAACACTAAAGGACCGACCGACATTCAGACTTCAGTATTCTGTTGCACAAAGGTATAGACAAGCCAAATATGCACACTAGTATGCTTACATCAATGACAATATGCACCAGAGGTATTCTCACCTGCGTTGTAAACGGCAGACCCAGAATAAAAAGTATAACGCTGAGGGCTGCTGTCAGTTGGACTTTCCTTTCCTTTAGGACAGATGGGAAGGAGTCAACGAGCCCACTGGATACCGTTTCGAACATGCCAAACTTAAAAAAATTGTATATATATATATATATATCTTATAACTGAGAGAGAATATAAGTAAAACATGGAACAGAAAATTACACATTCAGGTTATGAACCCAGCTTTACTTGAATAACATTAATGTTATTAAACTATATAAAACTACAAATGAAACTAGGTTTGCAGCAGTTTAGTTAGGTGAACATCTCCGTGGAAACAATAATTTAAGCAGGTGCTCTAAACTACATGTAATTATAATTTACATAATACTAAATCAATCTGATTTTACAATAGATTCAGACTAACTTACTTTTGCAATCGAAGACGTGGAAATTGGTAAAACAGATATAGTAGTACTAAAGAACGCAAATGTTATCGGAAATAGAATGATTTCAAAACAAAACATGATTCTTATGGACAATGAAGCAATGTTATTGTGTTATTGTTCTTGATCCCCTAAATACAATCAATATAAATATAATACTTATTCCGTAACGCAAGGTTACGTATTATTACCTGGCTGTCTATGCCTACTGTGATCAGCATCAAAAAGAACAGTACACCCCACAGGTGTGGGAGAGGCAGCTTCATGATTGCTTCCGGGTAGGCTACAAATACGAGGCCGGGACCTGGTACAAGATAAGGATATATTAGTTTCCCGTTATATTCCATTTCAAGCATGATCTAAACTGATGCATGTTGCACTTCCATGAAATTAAGATTGTAAGAACAAATAAAATATGTAAGAATTAGTGTTGCTTTAAAACCGTACATTGGACGGTCCATGTATGTACAGCCACATATATAGACTTATTGGGAGAGGTAAAACATAGTCGACATAATCAAAGTACTACGCTATGTTTTATCATATTACCATTATCCTGAGAAATGCAATGTTAGATAGCACCTGCCTATAAACTTAACACACCAAAGCAGTAATCAAAACGAACTGAACATTTCTAAAACAACCATATAGATATTTAATCTATTTAAGACTCATTCGTTCTACTTCATGTCGAAGGAATGACGATTTGTCCAGTGTTCTAAAAAAAACACGCATGCGTCTACTACAAGCATGAGACAAAGTCTCTATAATGTACAAACACAAATAAAGCATGTGCCTATTATGTGCACGAGAGACAAAGTTTATGTTTATAGGTACATGTACAATAGATGCCAATTATGTGTCTGGATCATACAACCGTAATGACAGCTTGATTTGATTTTTTTTATCATAGTTGCATTGAATGTAAGTCAATATACCTCGACTATACTATGTACTTACAGAAGCAACACATGAGACTATTGCGTGTAATCATAATTAATGTGTCTAATATAAACAAATATATGCAAGGTAAGTGTTTATTATGTACAGGGACCAATGATAGATCAATTAAACATATCAATTAGTATGAGCTTCGATTGTTTTACTGGGCCGGTTTGCTAGTTAACCATACGTAATACTGAGTACACACCAGCTTCAGCCACCTCCTCCATGGTAAGTCCTGCGTCGTGCGCCATGAATCCAAGGATTGAAAACACGACAAAGCCAGCATAGAAACTGCTCAGTCCGTCAGCAAGTGTCCCGTACATTGCATCTCTATAACAGGGACAGGGATATTGTTAATATACCAATGGCTAGTTAGCGAACAATGTCTTTCTTAACATCAACAGCATTGCGTTGTTTCTATTTAAAACTTAAGCATTCTTAAAAATGATTTATTTTTTCTTAATTAAAATACTCTGATACGTCTTGATATTCACAAGCAAAATTTTTAGAATGTTTTGAAAATGACTTCGTTCACGTTACTGAATGTGCACGGAAGAAAACAAAAGAGTGTTTCTGAAAACGTAATTACTTTCTGAAAGTTCATTGGTTAACTTAAAAACGTTTACCAATATCCAGCATTATTAATTAACATAAAATGGCCTGAAGAATATTTCAGATTTATTTCATGTCATTCCAGCGCTTATGATGGTAAGCCTAGTAAATAGCTTGTAAAACTCACTTAATGGGTTGTAATTTTTAGTAACTTGTTTCCTTAATAGTTTCATTTTTTACAGTAATGAAGAAAGTTCATCAATAAATCTTTTTTTGATTTTTGGACCATTTTGTTTGATTTGAGTGTCCTATTCCATTTCGTTTTGACGCATAAAACGTTATCATTATTTCTAAATGAGGATGACGTGATCTGGTAAAATCCGATTTCAAAAACGTTTTTTAATTAAAAGGAAATTAATCAATCGAAGTTTTTTCAATTGTAAAGCATTGCTGAAGTATCGAACATGTCTAGCAATGCTTTCTCATTAAAACATATGCTGATAAATTTCCTGATCGTTCTTTAAACCAGGGTCACTCTTCTTTGAACGTATTTACTAAACATTGACGTATTCAGATTTGCATGCATTGAGCCTGATAATACCGGAAAAATAATGTAAAAATTTGTCTGTTATATTCTATAAACACTATTGTTGTTTTTAAAAAGGATAAAAAAAATGTTTTAAGGCTTGTAATTTTGGGAATAGATAACCAAACTAATTTCTAATCATCGTTTATTGTTATTTTCTTTTTCTTAAATCAAAAATAATTTCAGGTTCACCCGTCCACACAATCTTCGTACGGTATTATCATTGTTGAACAACCTGCATAAAAAAATCAGGATTTTTTTGGGCAAACTACATGCGTTATCTGAATACAAGGAAACACTGGAGACATAATGAAACTAATCTGATATATGAATTCAAATTTTGTTTTCAATCATGGATATCCTTATAACAAGCACAACCTAATGAAATACGGTAGGCATAATTAAACTAAAACAATCTTTAAATTGACCCTTGCAAAATTTAATTTCTGCAATATTGATTTATTAAAAATCCATGCTTGGGGAAAAAAGAAAACATCAAAATCAATGGGATTTGTTTTGAAAAAGATTGTTCGTTCTTTTAATGCATGCATATTTTCAAAATATGATGGACGCATTGATTTCTAATGTGTTCCAATACCATATTAAATGACATGTAAAGCATTGATTTCTAATGTGTTCCAATACCATATTAAATTACATGTAAGGCATTGATTTCTAATTTGTACGAGTACCATATCTAACGACTGGATAAGGCCACAACAGGTCTGTTTACAGCACGACATCCTCGAGAACAAACCCCCTGTATCAAAATTGGATTAAACAGCATATTATTTTGAATCAATATAACGAAACATGCGTCGAACGTTATTTTATATAACAAAACTAAATAAAATATGTAGTCTAGCCTTGAATCAAATTCTACAAAGAGGAGAATATTTTCTCAGGGCCAACCCCGTTACGTACTTTACAAACCTATTAGCATTATTTTCCTAGCAAAAAAATCCGATGAATCACGTTTCTATGGGTTATCCAACAGGAAGCCTTTTCGATTTTTCGAAGAAATGAATATGCGGACAATATCAGTGTTCCAATTATGCGAAATATACCGTTCACCAATAATGGACAACACACTAATGGAACATTCATGACGTCACAGCGACCAGAGTGAAATTTACATTGCATTTTTATTTGATTACTTGAAACCCGTATTTTTAGCTTCATATTATTTTAATTAATCAATACTTTGTGTGTGAAATTACATTCGTGAATTTAATCTTTGTTCTGAAGTGAAATATCATGCAATACATTAACTACAGCTTTGCTCTGTAGAGAGCATTACTGAATGATAATTAGAAAATGTTCTTTTAGAAAATCATCAAATTCACATTTTGGTAAAGTTATGAACTTTTCAGAAGTAATTAACTGGATTGTCTTTTACAGAAATGGAATATATAAATAACAAGAGTACCGCGGGGCGGAATAATATACACTCGTCGAATGTCATATATTGTTAGATACTTTCTTATATTGTAATAAGATCTGAATCCTTCTAAGAGTGGTTAGCTGACATGCTATAAAAAATGTAGGAGAAAATATCCGGACAATAAATCAAATACTGAAATGAACAAAGGGCAATAACTTTAACAAATATCGTCGAATCAAAATTCTTTTGAGGAAGACACAACTTCATATCATGATTATAATGTATACCAAGTTTCAAAGAGAACGGTCTAACAATGTAGGAGGCGATTGCCGGACAAAAATCAAATACTGAAATGAACAAAGGGCAATAACTTTTGGAAAAATTGTTGAATCGAAATTCTTTTAAGGGATACACAACTTCATATCATGATTATAATGTATGCCAAGTTTCAAAGAAATTGGTCGAAACATGTAAGAGATGATTGCCGGACGGACGGACGGACGGACAACCCCATACCATAATACTCACGTCAAATTTGACGGGCGTATAAAAAGTAAATAATTACATACGACAACAAATATCTCTATCAAGATATAACTTCTCTGGTAATTAAATAAACTAAGCACGCATAAAATGTTACTGCACACAAAATTCAAAACAAAATATAAGTGTATTCCTCTCTAAAGGATTATGTGTAAAATAAAAAAAGCGTGTGTGCTCATTTAGAGTCAATCTATATTTGATGAGTCACTAAATGGGTGTTGGGGAATATGGAAGAGGGACATACTACTGAAGCCAATAATGCCATTCAACGTATGTTTGTGTCGTTATTGTAATGCGTGTCGCACTCGCTACTAAGTCTGTAGTAATAACGCCGAAGTTACCTTAAATAAGACATAGTTATTTCGACATTATCATTAAGTGTATATCAATTATGATACAGCTATCTCGTAATTACGACGAGGCTATCACGTAATATGTCTGGTCATATAGTTGCACTTTAGATTATCAGTATTTCCTCCATTCCTACAGTATTTTCATATCCGTAGGCATACATACACGGGCCTTTGAATTGTATGTTGTGAAATGGTGTTATTGTGTGCGTGTCCGTATATTGTCTTTTAATGGGGTTAATTATCCTCGCGATAGTTCGCGTATAGTCTATTACCTCCAATGTACTTGGTTAATGGTTTATTACATCTTGTTTTAGTCCATGCAGGAGTTTTTCCCATAATGAACAAAACAAAAAGGACTTATCTGTTGCATGAAATATAACCAAAAGAGTCAATCTGATATAATGCCAATAGCAATCCTCAGCGAACTTGCTTTTGATCTTCTTATTAAGTCTTGTTCAGTTATAGCGTAAATCATGTCAATTAACGAGATATTACTACGTCATCGGAATGCGGTAATTTCGAGATACGTATACGTATTTACTGTGTTATAATTACGAAATGAAAACATTACTTCGAGTGGCATTTACCGGCTTCGTAGCATACAGTACAAATACCGGTTAATATCAAATTTGAAACCATATACATATATACTAATCCTTTTCATAACAAATTATGAACAGGTGATATATAGGATTTATCAAACCGATTTCATTTGATATATTATTCATAAATGAATTAAACGGGATAGGGTCTCAATAAGGCAATATTTTTTATATCAACCGTCTCCAACATTCGTCGATACGCATGGTAGTTAATGCCGTGCCCCAGTCCGCTTATCAAAAGTGTATTCATACAATAGATACACTATTGCAATGTATACATTCATATGACGTCATATTGTTTACGGCGTCTGAGGCTGTATTCTTTATTCCTTTTACACGTGTGTTCGTTTTATAATGTTGGATTTGATGTGATGTGATGTGAATACCTAGAAAAACCAAACAATATGCAGTTTTCAAATAAATACATGCAAACGGAGAACAAAAGACTTCACCATTCATTAATATCGGCACTTCAACAACCACGGCCGCGATCGGTATCAACGGTAACAATGAAGATGTTTTGTGTCTTTAGACTACCATTGTGTATGTATAAGAATAGCCAAATGTGCAATACAATATATTAAACCTGTCAAAAGTTGTTTGTAACAAAATCAAGAATCACGGTCGATAGTTTTCATTTTGCAATGTTCATCGTTCTATGACCATTTTTAACCCTTGTAGACATTGAAGACCTCTACATTTTCCGTTTTGCCTGGCGCACCCGATAAAAGACAAAACTCAAAGGCAAAGGCACCGAGATAAATGCAACAGACATCACTTCCAAGGTTTTCCGTTTATTTTTCATCCTTCCGGAAGTAACCGATGACGGCCGATGACGTATGACGTGTTTGTGACGTCGCCGGTCACTTTCTTTTGTTTTGTTTAGAGGGTTCATATATCAGCACATCCAAACATAAACAATCTTAATGATGAATACATAGGTGCACTAGGCGACTTTTAACGAAGGAATATAATGTAGGCTCCTCTCAGGTCACGCGATCACTTTATGTACATCAGGGTACCGTGTGTTGGCGGTATATGTAACTAGTGATACACATCGTTGCTGTAGTGAATAAAGTAACATACTTTATTTTGACAGAGATATTTTTTTTATGTATTTAAAACTTGGGGACAGCATTAACCACAATGCGTATAATAAACATAAGTAAATAATATGTGAGAAAGAGAACTAAATGCAAAAATCATATGTAAGTCTTAATAATTAAAATCTATTTATCACGTGTGTAATCATATGTTTCAAATTCCTACCTCTGTCTTTATAAAATGGAAATCGCCTGTAAAAAATGCATCAATGGTCAGCTGGTATAATTTACATATTCCTTTCAGAAACAGTAATAGCTCAGTCTCAGTTACGCTCTCTGTCAAACCGCTCAAGCATATCTGTTCATATATTCATGAAAGTTACTTGATACGATGTGCTTGATATAATTGGGTTTTACTGTGAACATATTATCTAAAAATTAACTACGGAGATATGACTTCCCTAAATCTTCAATGCTGTTACAACTGTAAACCAGTTAGCCGAGAAACATCATCTTTTTTTCTTTTTTTACGTCATAAATATATATAAATACATATTGCAGTAAAACCGTGTAAACCTCTCAAAGAAAATCCATATTTATTTCTGCATTAATGAAAAGTAAATAAAAACGGTTCATACATGCTGAAAAAATCCGTAGGAACTCATTGTTGATAATTGATTTAAATGCGCGAGACCGTTAATAAAATATATCAGATACGTCTTATGACATGAGTCATATATTTCATACATTTTTTAGATACGCAGAGACACATTTTGAATACATAATTGATATTGATAGCTGCCATGTGTGACTGGTTTATAGTATTACATAGGTAGCTTAATTGTTTACGTAGTATGCATCAGTTGAAAAAGAGGATGCATGTATATTTCTTTTTCATAATGCGATAGAAATACATGATTACATAATAATCTGCATTGTTGTCCTATCTTCCTTATTACTTATCAAAATGAAATAACATTTTCACATTTATATAGCGTTATGAATTTTGATATATTTCAATGTCTAACGTTTTTGTAAAGAAATCACAAAATAATAATTTAAAATAGCAACAGCACTCGATTTTGCTTGCGACATTATTACAGTTTGGGTTTTTTCTCGCTGTTTTTTTACATGTATTTGTAAATGTTTTGATATTGAAATTACACAAAATGTATAGACAACAATCGCTCTATGAAAAAAGATGTATACGGCAAAATGATAAAAAGATGCCATGCGCCAAAAATATGACAAACTTACTTTAGACAGTTGCTTCTGAATTTGCTGTAGCTAGACATTGTGATAAGAGAACCCCAGGCTGGTCCTAGGGAGAAAAAGACTTGGACAGCTGCCTCAAGCCAAACCTAAAATATCAAAAGCAAAATATCAATAAAACAACGGTTGTTTTAAACCAGAATGACAACAAAGCACATCATTATGGGACATCTACAACAATCGAAGTTAAGAAAGATAAGGAAATAGAAGAAATAATTGATAATATTCAAAACCAAATAAATCATATATTTAGCATAGCTGGATGTGATGAGCAAAAGAAGAAAACTGAAAAGGGAAAAAAGAAATAGGAAATGAACAGCCGACAAATAACGTTACTGTTACGAGAAATGCGAGTGTGTGAAAAAGAAGCTTGTAATCAAGTTATCGTACATATGTACCTGGAAATGCAGAAGTCGAGAGAAATCTGCTCGTAGGTAGAACATGATCCCCTCAGTGGAACCGTCTAACGTCAAACCTCTTATCAGGAATATCGTCAACAGGAGATACGGCAGCAGGACAGTGACGTATACGACCTGAAAACAATCATTTCTGGCATGGTCATAACCTAACTGTAAATAGATATATACCCATAGAAAGAACATGCTCAAGAATGTGTTCTTTTGCCGAACATTTCATTTAAGCCGCCAGGGTTATTGTTAGTGTCTGATGTGTGAAATGACAATCATTCTGTTTAAGTTTTAATCTCCACTGGTAAGGCAAAACAAAAATTTCGATAAAATAACTCATCAAATCAAAATATTTAAATCACTACTTTCAGAATAAATTGTAAAGAACATATGAAGGTGAAATCATCTATAATTGCTGTTGTTATTGTCAAACACGTGTACACATGTAATTAATTCCTCTCAGTTACGGCTCTCAGTTATGCTCAAATCTTAGATTGGTAGCTGGTACTTAATATAAAATATAATATTCAGTTATCAATACTAGTATGTCAAATAAGAATATGAAAATTTGGTGGTTATGATAAGTAACTAACTAATAAAATAATGCCGCCGAGCATATCCATGATTTCTAATTTTTTAATGGAAAGGGAATCAAATTAATGAATCAGGAGAAAAAAGTCGATATGAGTCA
The DNA here is from genome assembly GCF_002113885.1 of Mizuhopecten yessoensis. Lineage (NCBI taxonomy): Eukaryota > Metazoa > Mollusca > Bivalvia > Pectinida > Pectinidae > Mizuhopecten > Mizuhopecten yessoensis. Next base: position 2,284,674 of record NW_018404662.1, read on the forward strand.
TACTCATTTCATGCAACCATAACGTTTTAAATATGTCGTCAATTTTGTCTGTACAGTTGACTCCATACATGCAGAACGCAGGAAACCACTGAGACAAGGGAAATAATCCATTCAGTTATGGTAGAGATTTCCCTATATGCAAAGCTTTCATTTCGATCTTTTGAAGCCTATTTGGGTAAGCTTGAACCCAAAAATTATGGGGTTTGTCATGTAAACCATTAATATATAATTAATTAATATATGATTTTAAGCTCAACATAACTCAAACGTATCATCGGTTACCTTTCCTACGGAGTATATCCCCTTAATAAGACACAGGAATGTTAACAACCAGGCTCCAAACAGGCAGAGGACTAGATGCCATTGGACTTCTCCGAGCTCCTCTATTCCACTAGACTTCTTTAAAACGTTGTATCTGGTGAAATATTATTAAATGTCAAATAACACACATTAATTCATCTTATTATTTATTACATAGTCAGAGTATCATGCTGTTACTACAGACATGTAAGCTAGGTTTTTTCTCTCATATAACCAATCTGATTTATGTATGTATTATTGTTATACACAGGAAGCATGGTAATCTTAAATGGATGTCAAGTCTTGTAGTATTTATACATTTGTATTTTTAGATGGTATAGGTATGGCTCATATGTGAACGAGTCTTCTTTAAGTGACCTACAATATGAAATTATAAGGAATGGGGTTGATTAAGGTAAATCTATGAGCATTGCTATAACCTACTTCATATCAACCCGAGACCTTTATATCAGCCCGAAGGAAGGGGGGGGGGGGGGGGGGGATTACATAAAATAGCTTCGCCCGTTGATTATCTTCTTTTCGCAGCGCAGCAAAATAACGAAACAACGATTTTTTTAATGCGGAATAACGGAATGACACATATCAGCCACCATAGCTGATGATCCTACCTAGCGTTTTGTGTTCGTTAGTGCGTCGTTCACACAGTGCCGAATATGGTTCCCGTTTAAGATCAGACAGCGCTACGACACGAAAAGCGAAAAGGTCGGATTACTATCCTCAATGATCTGGAATGTCCTATCATTGTCTGATCGGAGTCGTATACGTTCGTAACAGAGTCCTACGGATCGGGTATGGTCCAGAGAGGTCGGGCAAGCACTCCAGACAGTTAGGTGCGTCCCGTAACATTCGGGAAACTCAGCCGATGTTGTCGTTGTGACTATGTCGTGAGAGATTCTGCTGTATCGGACCATTGTTACCACATTGTTAATATGATATAACAACAATTAACGTGATAGCATTAAGACAAATCCATTGTAAAGTATGCGTGATTTTTCTGGAATGTGTTTAACCAGAGGTGATATGACGCATGCTTGCGAATATGGGTCGGTCCGTGATATCGCGTGATATCACTCATATCATAGATAGAGAATAATACATGCCCTTTTCTATATCATACCCAGTATCAACCCGATACTGCAATATCAGCCTAAGGGCCGAAGGCCCGAGGGCTGATATTGGTCGAGGGTTGATACTGGGTGTGATATGGAAAAAGGCGTGTTTTATTCTGTTTATTACATGCTTACTAATAAAAACTACTATCTTATTATTTATTTTTATTTTTGGAATATTGAAAAACGAAAAAAATTCCAAAAGGGGTGTGATATGGGTTTTGCTGGCTGATACGGGCTTTGGGGTGTGATACGGCGGGGGCTAATACGGGTTTTGGGGTGTGATGCGGCGAGGGCTGATATTGGTAAGAGCAATTGTGTCGTATCGCATATACAAAAACCTCGTATTTATAAGTAAGTATGTAATAAAGAGATATATTACAGCTTACACACAGGAGCTACATCTAGTTGTAATAGGAGATGTGATACATTCGATACCACATTTTGTAAGACAATGTACAATTAACAGTAGAGATTTAAAAAGAGAATCTCGAAGGACATAGTTCTGTAAAACAAACACTTGGGGTCGATGAAGATAAAATGAATGGTTCAAATTTCAACGCAGTGCGCGTGTACTGATATAAGGCCTTCAGTATGATCTTTACAATTACTTCGGTCTTTAACCGTTGATGCATAGCAAAATCAAAATGATCCCCACGTAAAAAAATGGATAGCCTTTCAATGACTGGCCATTATGGTGTAGGATATCAATGTGAGATGGCTACGGTCTGATTTCAATGATATTAATTCACTCCTACGTTTTTTCACTTTAATTGTAATGTATAAACCAAGGATAGCGTACCAAAAATGTAGTAACTAACAAAGCCCAATATTAGTATTACTGTAGGCAAGTAATTGTTCAGTTGTCGCTAGGCTGAAGGAATGAATTGGTGTTTTGTTTCGTTCTTATGCAAGTTGTTCTCGAAAAAGGTAATACGATGCCTGATCGCTGTATATAAACGGGTCTGATGGTAGTAGCATGCCTGATCGCTGTACATAAATGGGTCTGACGGTTGGTTCATTCATCATCATTCATAAATAGCTATGCCGTCTTTGCGTATTGCAGAGTAATCTGCTCTTGTGAGGAGGTATTGATTGTCCTTTTTTTGTGAGATTAACGTCATCAATTTTTGAGAAAACGACTTAATTTTCTCACACAAACCAATGACGTAACAATCAATACCTGCTCACAAGAGAAGATAACTCTGTAATACGCAAAGACGGAATAGAATCAATTGCAATATATTTTACTGCGCGTTTTGTTTCAAACTTTATTGATATACACCCCGGGAGAAAAAAATATACACTATCAAGAAGCGCCGTACACGTAACACTGCAAAAATGTAATTATATAAGTGATACTTTTTTATAACGAATTTATTGAAACGGGGCCAGGCAAGCAATTAGGTCATGTACCTCGGATTCTGTCGGTCTAACGAAATGTGCTTCCTGATAAAGGCTAGTATCCTACCCTAGTCGTGCTAATGTTATATACAAAACAAAAAAGGAAGACTAATCATGTTCAAAAGACGACAGAGGAATCATGTAGTGTTGAGACAGTCATCAGGAAATTTACGGTGAATACTTACTGCCAAAATTCCAACGCTGCTGTGTTGTAGGACAATATATCAGCTGTCCCATTGCTGGCCGCTGTGCTGTTGTAGCTATTAACCTTCTCAGTCCCATTTATCATATCGGTCACGTTGACATGCGTTGTTGTATTGGTCAAAAGAAGGCGGTCAGCACGACTCACAATACATTTGTCGGTATTCCAATCATTATCACATGTAGCCCATGGGATATGGGGGAAGAAGGCGTGGACCAGATAATAAATAACCCAAGTGATAACCAGGTTGTAATACCAGGACACTACACCGGATATGATTATCATCAGAAACCCTAAACCTGTCAAAAAATTACATAAAATGTTACCATTTAATCATTTACATACCCTACCTCATACATTGTATAAACCCAGTGGGCCGGTGTACAACATACAGTACGCACATTACTAGAAATAAGGAGTAGGGAAGGTGCCTATCTAAACATCAACAGGTCGTTACAGAAATAAGGAGAAATGAAGCGCCTACCTAAACATCAACAGGTCGTTACAGAAATAAGGAGTAGGGAAGGTGCCTTTCTAAACATTGACAGGTCGTTACAGAAATAAGGAGAAATGAGGAGACAACCTAAACATTAACAGGTCGTTACAGAAATAAGGAGAAATGAAGAGCCTACCTAATCATCAACAGGTCATTACAGAAATAAGGAGTAGGGAAGGTGTCTATCAAAACATTAACAGGTCGTTACAGAAAGAAGGAGTAGGGAAGCGCTTATCTAAACATTGACAGGTCGTTACAGAAATAAGGAGAAATGAAGCGCCTACCTAAACATCAACAGGTCGTTACAGAAATAAGAAGTAGGGGAGCGCTTATCTAAACATTGACAGGTCGTTACAGAAATAAGGAGAAATGAAGAGCCTACCTAAACATCAACAGGTCGTTACAGAAATAAGGAGTAGGGAAGCGCTTATATAAACATCAACAGATCGTTACAGAAGTAAGGAGTGAGGAAGCGATTATCTAAACAGCAACAGGTCGTTACAGAAATAATAAGTAGGAACGCGCTTCTCTAAACATCAACAGATCGTTACAGAAATAAGGAGTAAGGAAGCGATTATTTAAACAGTAACAGGTCGTTACAGAAAAAATAGAAGTAGGGAAGCGCTTATTTAAACATCAACAGATCGTTACAGAAATAAGGAGTAAGGAAGCGATTATCTAAACATTAACAGGTCGTTACAGAAATAAGGAGAAATGAAGAGCCTACCTTAACATCAACAGGTCGTTACAGAAATAAGGAGTAGGGAAGGTGTCTATCTAAACATCAATAGGTCGTTACGGAAATTAGGAGTAGGGAAGCGATTACCTAAACATTAACAGGTCGTTACAGAAATAAGGAGTAGGGAAGCGATTATCTAAACATCAACAGGCCGTTACAGAAAAAAGGAGTAGGGAAGAGCTTATCTTAACATTAACAGGTCGTTACAGAAATAAGGAGAAATGAAGAGCCTACCTAATCATCAACAGGTCATTACAGAAATAAGGAGTAGGGAAAAGATTATCTAAACATTAACAGGTCGTTACAGAACTAAGGAGAAATGAAGAGCCTACCTTAACATCAACAGGTCGTTACAGAAATAAGAAGTAGGGAAGTATCTATCTAAACATCAACAGGTCGTTACAGAAATAAGGAGTAGGGAAGTGATTATCTAAACATTAACAGGTCTTAACAGAAATAAGGAGTAGGGAAGTGTCTATCTAATCATGTATAGGTCGTTACAGAAATAAGGAGATGTGAAGCTTCTGTCTTAATATTAATAGGTCAAAATAGAAATAAGGAGTGAAGAAGCGCCTTTTTAAAACATGAAACTTCAATATAGAAAACCAAACATGCTTAACATTTTACTGTATCTAAAGTGGTACTAAACCACCATCAACATTAACATAATACAGTGGTAGGTTACTAGCAGATGTGCTGTTGACACAAGTTACTTATTGTCACTATGGTGTAAAAACGAAAAGTAGATCGAAATAAAATGTCTTGATTAGGTTTACAAATACCTTCAAAGAATATCAAACGATCAAAGAATATCAAGCGATAAATATTAGCGCTTAAATTTAGTTCCAAACCTTAAGTGATTTTTGCTAGACGGTGATATACAAGTTTTCGTAAGTGATAGTTAACAACATATAGAATATATTAACTATGAATGTTAATAGATCATTAATGGATAACAGCACAGATTAATGCTTCATTTCTTTTCAGTAAATTTTATTGAAAAATCAAAAGGATTGGACAACAGGCTATGCCTATATAAGTCCTCTCCTAGCCAGAATTACAAACAAATATAAACTATATATAGAAAGAAATAGAAAGAAATGGTACATGAAATAGTTACAGAAATAGTGATGCAAGGGGAGTAACTCCCATAGAAGTTTTAGTTAA
>NW_018404662.1:2290193-2301512 GCF_002113885.1 Mizuhopecten yessoensis
TTTTTTTTATAGAAAGACTTGTAAGCAAGATGAATTTTATTATTCACAGTACAGAAACAACTAATGGTGGTTAAGGAATCTCTTTGTATCAGTGATAAAGACTGATACCTTTTCAAGTATAGAAGCATTTATATCATCACTACATTGTGAACAACCATTGAGAAAGACATTTATATTATTATGCATATGATTATCATTCGGTAAAGAGTTCATCAGAACATGTCTTTGGTTATTAAAATTTTGACATTCAAAAAAGTAATGGTAGGGGGTTTCTTGATCCTGTCTGCAATCACAAGTAGGTGATCCAGACAAGTGATCATTATAAAGGTCAAAGTTCAAATTACTGGCCTTATTTCGTAGTTGGCATAAAATAATATTAATTTTTCTGCATCCTGAATATTTAAATATGAGGGTTACATCATTATGGGGTTTGTTAAGGTTTTTTAGGTGTTTTTTAAACTGAGATAGGGATTGGGAGTTAGTAATAGTAGAGTCCAGCTGATTATATTTGTTGAGAGTGGCAGGAAAGTAACTGTTAAAATAATTATCTGTTCGACAGAGAGGCGGATTAAAAATTCTATTTCCCCTTAACTCATATCTTGTACTTGTAATATCATTAATAAATGGATCTATAATATTTAATAAGTAAGATGGGGAGTCATTATGCAGAATTCTATACATAAAAAATAATTTTTGTTTATTTCCTCTTTCAGCTAATGTTTCCCATTCTAATTCTTCGTAAAGTTTCACATGAGATGTTCCTCGGCGTAATCCTGTAATTATCCTGGCTGCATCTAATTGGACTGATTCGAGAAGTGTTTTTTTCCTGTTCTGTACAATTGTCCCATACTACACTTGCATATTCTAAGATTGACCTAATATAAGAGGTATACCTTATAATAAGTGATTTTTTATCAACAGAATGTTTTAGACTTCTAAGAATGTTTATTCTTTTATATGCCTTATCATAGGTATTTTGTATGTGTTCAGCCCATTTACCATCCTCAGTGAAAGTAAGACCAAGATGAGTGTGAAATCTATTGTTAGTTAGTGGTTCATTCAAGAAAGAAATAGGTGGGTGATTTGGTTCTTTTTTCCTAGTAAAAATAACAGATTCAGTTTTTGCAGCATTAAATTTTAAGTCCCACTTTTTTGCCCATGTACTTATATTCTGAAGATCATTTGTTAGACTTTCTGCTGCTTGTATTGGATTATTATCAATAATTATGTATAAGGAAGTATCATCAGCAAATAATTTAATATTATTATTAACTTGGTCTGTTATATCATTAATGTACAGTAGGAATAAAAAAGGCCCAAGAATTGATCCCTGAGGAACTCCAGCATTAACATTAGTAAAATTTGAAAAGTGGCCCTCTGTAAACACTCTCTGTTTTCTTTCAAATAAATAGTCTTTGAACCAAGATAACAATTTTCCTTTTATTCCAATTGACTCTAGTTTGAATATAAGACCATCATGCCATACTCTATCGAAAGCTTTGCTCACATCACAAAATACAAATCGCACTTCTTTACCCCCATCTAAATTACTTACTATTATGTGATATATAGATAAAAGCTGATTTACAGTCGAGTCACCAGGTAAGAATCCAGATTGATGTTTGGATATGATTTCATTATCAGTAAGATAGTTATATAAATTTTTAAATATATTTTTTTCAATAATTTTACTAAAGCATGATGTGATTGATATTGGTCTATAGTTTGTAGTTTCATTCTGTGACCCTTTACCCTTATAAATAGCATTAACATTTGCCAATTTCCAGGATGTTGGTATTTTGCCAGTTTCTATGGTTTTCTAATGCTTCATATTTCTAGCATCTTAAACTATTTTTCTTTAAACATCGCAGAGGTTGGGCCCGACACAATTACAGGGTATTTACTGTTCAACAGTTGAGATATTGAATTTCACACAGAAATGTTACACGAGACTGAACTCCACAAACCTCATATATTTACCTCTAAACAGGGGAGAGATTGAGCTCCACACAACCAATGCACTTTTTCCTGAATATTGCCCGAGACAAATTTCCATGAAATATAACGGTACTCCACACAAAAACAGGAAGAAGAAAAACGGGATGAGAAATGCACCTGTAGTAAAACAATAAGTATTTATATTTAGATATGTATAGACACATAATAATAATGAATGACATTGTCAGCAGTTATATCAATAAATACATGACATTGTCAACAGTTATATCAATAAATACATGTCATTGTCAGCAGGTATATCAATAAATACATGACGTTGTAAACGGTAACATTATGTTCATATAATTAAATACATGACATTGTCAACAGGTATATCAATAACTGCATGACATTTTCAACAGCTATTTTAAAATGATGCATGACATTATCCACAGATATATTAATGAATACATGATATTGTCATCAGTGTATCAATAAAAACATGACATTGTCAACAGTTATATCAATTAATGAATGGCATTGTCAACAGTTATATAAATTAATGCATGACATTGTCCACAGTTATATCAATAAATACATGACATTGCCATCAGATATATCAATAACTACATGACATTGTCAACAGTTATATGAATAAATACATGACATTGTTAACAGTTATATGAATTAATGTATGACATCGTCACCAGTTATATCCATAAATGCAGGCCACTTTCAATAGGAATATTAATTAATGCAGGACATTGTCCACAGTTATATCAATCATAAGGTGGCGCTGTCGTCAGTTGTATACATTTTAACATGCAGTCAGTACATGTACCATTTTTATCGAGTAAAGCAAGATATGTTTCACCCAGAGGTGTACCTTTGTTTTAATTTCTTGGTAATATGAAATATATGTATTTGTATCGAAATTTTATGTATCTGCTCAATAAAAGGGTACTAGCCAAACAGCCTATGGTATATGAGATGTTGGTGTTATTATTGTTAGCAATGCTTATTGTAAAACATGCATGCTGCATTTCCCTCCCGAGGACCGGAGCTGATTAGCAATAACGACAAACCGGCTAGAAGGATTATGAAGTCTACATGTGACTGGCCGATGAGAAGAGGTCAAGGCTGTTAACATATAGTGCATGCGAGTGAAAACGGACTAGAAACGCATACAGAGGATCGCACGTGTATATACAATTACTGATAAGGCGAATTCACCCGTAGCTATGGAAACGAAGAGATATTTTGCATAGCTGACTGATGTTGTAACTTTGTTTTAGTGACATCGGGAAACATACAGAAATTACTTACATGTATGGTGGTTTATTATAAATCTTACATGGACCCGATATACCTCTTAATTCATTCTAACGACTAGGTTATAAACCAAATCCCTTGTTCCACTAAACTTACACCTCAATCCCTACATACTTTAATGCAGTGACTGATCCAAAACCCTTTCACAAATAAAATTAATCGGAAAATGACAGGGCCCTAATTACATTTGCCATCACACCAATAGACCGTAGAGTTCTTAAGGTTAATGTTATGGACATCTTCGATTTCTAACTCTGCATATTTAAAATAACCCTGTCAGAGGGTTCCTTCCAAGGTTAAGCCGACATAGAGGGGACTCAGTACTCATTTCGCCATTTTATGATTTTGTAACTATATAGGATTACATGCATACGATACAAAATGTGGAAAGAATTACACATCATCACGAATCATTAGATTTTCCATTGTGGGATATGTCGCCGTCCTGTAATTTTTCATTGAAGTGTAAAAGGTTGTTAGTGCACATGTGCGTAAGTAACTTAGGTAATGTTTCCTTAAAGGCCGCCTATACTTAGGTAACCTTAATGCGTTTACATGTGTCAATACACCTGGTCGAATAATAAATTTATCATCGGCGACAGATTATTGATATTGTCACTCGGCTAAATTTCATGCTGAAATTTCTAATGAGTGTGGATTATGTTTTATCCCAGGCCTTACGAAATCTAATTAAACTTAAAGTGAATTGTTGTACATATTAAAATACCCCTTTCGGATGGGTTGGTCACGGCTGGGACACACATTCGACGACCCGGTACACAGTGGTGGCTGTTTGTAGACAATAGGTTAACACAAACAAATTCAAGTTGTTGACGAAGAATGTGTTGTCGTGATACGAAAAGTGGGCCGATTAGCTTTCGATGTCCCCGTAACCAGGATGAAGAGAGAACCCATGGGGCGGCCTGCCGACACCCTACACACTACTTTCTGTTACATAGCCGTGTATAACCTATACCCATATAATAGCATAGTAGTGCTTTCGATCGTTATTAAAACTTTAAAGAACAATGAACATATTTTTTCTAAACTTCATGCACAAATTCGCACCAATATGCTCATTTTAAAAAATGCACATTTATCTGCATCTTATAGTTTTGCAGAACATCGTGCTATAACAGTACAATTGCGGTGCGTGTGACAGTGTAAGGCGCTGGGCACACCTAGAGCCAAACAGGAGCAGCTTATATTCAGGTACGGAACTTCTATGTGGAGATATCAGGAACTGAAGAGGAGCTAGTGTTAACCTTAACTTACTGCTTTATGTTGATATCGGGACAATGACTTGATATTACATTTTGTAGAGTAGTTATAAAATAATACGAATAAAATCGGATTTTTATCGCTGTTATAGGAATTGACCCAATCCTCCTGGCCCAATTGTTCACAACGTGATAAGATTAATCATTTATTAGCGAAACATTCATGTTTTTGTGTATCTTTTAACACAACCATTAAATAAGTTAAAACTTGTTAGCCATGCTAAATTACGAGTTCTTACCTAGTATATGACCTAAATTACCTTGTCTGGGACAAACAATTTACAAACACCATGCTGTGTCAAGTTGTTATACAATACGTCTGTTTGTTTCATTTTTTCCCCCGGATTGACCCTAGGCCATCTGATTATTCAACATCGCACTAAAATACCTACTTGTTTGTTCTTGGTAAACAGGCAGCACATTTTCTCGTTTGGATTTGAAGTTTAATTCTAAATGTCTATGTATTCTTTTCAGTTAGCAAATTTGATAATTCCTGTTGGATAATGTTTGTTTTTATCGTTTTAATTTGAAACACACATGCATAAGTTTACTGAACCGATAATGAAGTCTTTAATTACAGGTTGCATGCACAGATGCTCGGCCTCCTGTGAGGATTTCGTGTGATACAGACATTCGTTATCCTATTGCTGACGGAGTTTAAATTTACCCATTAAATATATAAGGAGATTTGTAATGTAAATATTTAATGACGATGAACACGTCTCTGGTAACAATATAGATTCGTTAGAATAAACTTGTGCCTGAGCTTTTTTTCCGACAATAACTTAATGAATCTTTGGAGTATCTTCTGCATGTTGTTCACGTGATTTTCATTATTAGAGTTCTGTATTCAACAGATATATGATGCACTTTTAACTTTCGAATTTAGTTGTTATCATTGATAAAATAATACATGTATATCAAACTATTCGGTTTACTACGGAAGAGCAATAAGGCTAATCTACTCGAAATTTCATTAAGATAACTCAACATTTCGACTTTATACTACAGTACTAACTTGAAATTTCGAGAAAATAATGAAACAGTATATTGCATAAATAGATATCTAAACTAAGATATGATTGGCGTTTGCAAATCTGCTAGGTTTAATCTTTGATTATGACATTTAACTGATAATGGATGATGAATAATAAAAGAGGCGAAACTACAGAAGGAAAGACAAATTCTAAGGAAATGGAAGAAATGCCAAGTCAAGATCTAATCAGAATTGACGTTACCTCTTAGATATTACAATTGCTTCAGACTAACTGAAGTTATAAAATCAAAATGAATTTTAAATATGGCGGCCTTAACAGCCGTTTTGGATTTCTGACGGACCCGCAAAATAGTCTTACTTTGTCAGTAACATGCACTGACCAGTCCTATGAAATTTCAATGAAATCCCTACAGCAGAACTTCAGTACAAGAGCATCATTGATTTTCAAAATGGTTGTCATCTAGCAACAGTCTTTTTCCGAACCATGCAGTAAATATTCGTAAATATGCATTTAGCAGAGACGAAATATAAATCAAAGATAAATTTTCAAAAATAAAATAAAAAAACTGCTTGGATATCTGAGCGAAACAGAAAAACAAATTCTTGGTCAGGACCATGTACGAAATAATTCTATAAAGTTTCATTAGATGTCTCCAGCTATATTAATATTAAAGTTCAAAATGCGAAATGTTAATGGACGACGGGCGAATTTCAAGTTAAAGTAATAAATAGTTAAGTACGTGCGAGAGAATTTGCGCCGTGATATTGATAAACACATATTCATATATATTGCGACATTTAAAACAGGGTGATGTACGTGCAAACATTTACTATGGTTTCTAGTTATCATTTTTGTAAGACATCTGCAAGGACGCATACAAAGTGCTGGTGACACATACCTCCGCCGTTCCTTATGCAAAGGTAGGGAAATCTCCACAAATTCCCAAGGCCAACGGAATAGCCAATGAGAGACAGGATGTATTCTATCTTCCTGGACCATATATCTCTCTCCCGGCCCTCATCCTTACTACTGGAATCCACACTACTCTCCTCAGTGTCCTCCTCAAACATCGCCACCTTACTTTTGTCGGCCATTCTGTTAAAAATAGATTTAATAGACACATACTATAGTTGGTCTAACAGATTCATGTTTGTCTTATATAACGTACCGCTGGTGATGAATTCTGTAGATGTATCGAAGACAGCTGTATAGATGGAGAAAATGTAATGCAAATATAAATGCAACATGTGGCTCCATTCAATGCTGAGAATTGAAAATGCAAGATGTTGCCATTCATATCCATATTGCTACGTTTAATTCCCTCTCGAATCCGATGACATGAATGAAGTATTTATTCTGGCTTGGCCATGAACAGCATACCATTGATAAACCCCGTGGTGTCCAAGCTGCGACACTTCTAACCAGATCTATTTGAAGGCTGCAACATCGTAGATCAAATGAAAGAAAATAAGATGTAATAATTTCTCTACCACGCACAACTTCACATACAACATGGCTATTACCAAACAAATGTCACATTGACCGTGTATCTAGTTTTAACACTATTGACCATTATTATTTGTTATTTAACCGGTTATCGTTCTTGGTTATATAACTAAATTACCATCGATGTTGTGACACCACGAGACCATCGTTACTAGTCACATATACCATACATGCATATATTATACATCTTACACCCAGATATCATTGCTGTAAGTTATATATATCAAACGAACACCATTACTAGTCATTCCAAATTATCGTATTATCCGTAATATTGCCAGCGCACCTCAAAATATCATTTAAGCCAATGACATATGTACATTGCCTGCTCCGGTAGACTAACCACAAAAGAATCACGCCAGGAACAACTTTTTGGTCTGTGGCGACGAACGTCCGGATCGAAACGATTCTGGTTGACACAGAGTCCACTGTACAGACAGCGTTTGACTGATAGTGCCTGTTTTTATGAAACATGCTTCCTTTCATAATTTCGATTATGTTTTGTATTAACATCGAACGCTTCATCGGATAGCCCGAGATGTCATTATGTAGTGTAAAAACGTAGGAGCAGCGGGAAACACGTCAGAACAAAGAACTAGTTATATATACTGTAAAACCAGAGGACCATCCTTACTATTCATTGTTATACATTTTCGACAAATAAGCATAGCTATTAGTTACATTTAACAGCAAGTGACCATTGCTACAAGTTATAAATAACAGATATGTGTCACTGTTACTAGTTTATCACAACATCAGGAGACCATCGATACTTGGTAAATACAGTTTGTCGGGTGGCGCATCGGATAGCGCACTCGGCTTTCACTTAGATGGCCGTTGTTCGATTCCCCGGTCGGACGTGACAAGATATATGTCTCCTGCCTGACCACATGGGTGTTTTCCCGGGTACTCTGGTTTCCTTCAAACTTCAAACACCCATGCACTTACATCCGGGGCAGCATAAGTGAATACTATTACTGTATGTAACTTGTTTCATAGTTGTTGTAAAATAAACGAAATTTACGAATATATCATATAGGTAATATATAACACAAAGTGACCAGTTTACTAGTTATATATGCACCAACAGATTATCGCTTCTCTGGTACTTGTATAATAATCTCGGTCAACAGAATATGAACTGCTCCCCACCACATATGGAAATATGGATGGTCATGCGCGCTTCCTAATGGAGCTGGACTTACGGTATATAAGCATACAGTAAGTAATGTGCATCATATGGTATATAGATATAGGAAATGTAATATATCAGAATAAAGGCAATCATTACATAAACTATACCGTTCTATGAAGCATTCAATTGTCGTTAAGTTGTTGTTATTTAACTATGCCGCCGACATAACTTGACTGCTTGTATAAGTCAGTCTCTTTATCAGTAGAGATACACATATTTTTGACCTGTGAACTTTCGCTGACGCCTACATAACACAAGTGTTGCCATATCATATTGTGAAATAAACATAATTGTTTACAGTTACAAGAACAGATGTTTGCGTTTCTCAAGTTTATAACAAGTTTAAATTAAAATTGATACAGAATATGCCTTTGATTACAGTATACCAAAACTTGACATACAGCCATTTGCGTTACACTGTAGTAGGTTTGTAATGTACTGTATGGGTACAAGTTGTATATCAGGTCAGACCAATTACAGTTAATTTCATGGCTGATAAATCTTTCTATACATGGCATATTCGAAGAGAAATCTCGGTCCGCTATATAACAGGAACCCGTGTAAATCCCCCTACCACATCTGTTTTACCAGTCACGTTTGAAATGGCATACTATAACATGGTCTGTTTTGGTGTCAGCTTGTCTTAGTCTCATTGTCTTGCATAATGGATCAGTTATCAAGATACGTTATGTCTTTCTGCATGAAAAAATAAATAAAAAATAAAATATAAATAGTTTTTCTCATAAATCTAGATTTAAATCAATAATTTATGCAATTATTTGTACAATACACATACACCTGTTTGAGAGGGATGGTGGTGCAGCACCAACGATACACATATTGTAAATACAAACCGCCACAATTATACACAGTAAAATAATGCCATATATGTTGAATGTTAAGTACCCAGTTATCACAATATACGACCAAACAACGAGACCAGACCAGACCAAGCCAAAATTTGAGACTAAAAAAAAACCAAGAGGCCCAATGGGCCTGAATCACACACATTGTATTAATCTCACACTTGTGATCTTAACAGTGGACTTAACTACAGCTACAGGCAAAATATCAGTGTTTGATCCAAAACAATCTACTAAAAGACTTAAACATATGACCCCTGTGACATTGAAAGTCAAACAAGGACATTAAGATGAACAGACTTTATAGATTTCATCCCACCATGCTTTTGGCCAAACAATACCCTGGACTGTTTGGCTATTCAGAAGTTGTTTAAAGATTTCAACATATTTGACCCTTGTGACCTTGAAAATGGGCGAAAGTCATTCATTTAAACAAATTTGGTAACCCTTCATCCAAGCATGTTACATGCCAATCATCCTAGGCCTCTTGGTTGTTCAAACGAAGTTGTTTAAAGGTGTTAAACATATTTGACCCCTGTGACCTTAAATATATATCAAGCTCATTCATTTGAACAAAATTGATAGCCCTTCATCTAAGTATGTTGCATGCAAAATATCATCACCCTAAGCCTTTTGGTTACTGAGAAGAAAATGTTTAAAATAAAAGTTGAAGCCGGATGGACGACGACGGACGCGGCACCACGGCATAAGCTCTTTTGCCCTTTGTGAAGGTGAGCTAAGGAAACCAGACAATTTGGAGGTAATCCAAAGCAGTCACATCAGACAAGTGTCTGTTCACAATATGCCAACTGAAAAGGGAATCCAACGAAAAACAATTTTAGCATTGGAGAGTTCAGGTTGCCCCATATTTATTATGTTGAAGTCGATTGATTATCTAAAACCATATAAGGGAGAATGGCATTGTGCTTTCAAGACAGGGAATCTTGTGATGATTGTTACTTGAACAGCTGTTCGTGATAATGACTCAGCTGATATAAACAGTATCCAATGCTCTGGGGCCACCTGACACCGTGAGACCAACCGATTGTCACAGAGCGAGTTAAATTAACCATGAAACGTTACCTCTATCGTCTTTTCATGTTAAACTCATATTTGATGGGACGTATTCATTTTGTCAGACAGCCAACACTAAATATATAAAGAAAGCCATTTCCACTCTTATATACATCAAGTGTTGTAACTAGACCAAACTGACCGACAACCCTGCCTAATTTACGGCTAGTTCAGATATGGTCATTAAGGTAGATTAGCTACCTTCTTTTGGTTTTGTATAATCCAGCTGCGTTTATCTCCTAGCTAACATAGATTCAGACATCCATGCGACCAACATTTAAAAAGTCTCTTTTTTTCTTTATTATTGCAAGATATCAGACACATCGCCCAGTTTTCCACCACGACCGAGCAGGGATTAAAGGGTAGTCAATCGAGATTGATCTGGATCATAGCGTAGACTTCGAGATTTTCTGTCAAGGATGTCGAAACAATCGTGGATCCTAGTTCGATAGATGTTAAATAGTAAATTATGTTGGCACGTGATCAACAGGTCGGGAGGATTAGACTCATAAACATTCAAAATATATGATAACTAAATCTAGATCCAGCCTTAATTAAGAGGAGATACAATATTGATAAATAGGTCCCAAAAGAACTCAGATGTTGTAGAGCACTAAGTTTAGTTTTGATATATATTTATCACATAATCAGCCTGTTATCCAGTGAATTCGCCCGTGTAATATTTTTACAAAATGTCTGTCTCCGTTTGATTAAGCCCTCTACATTTTGGCTTTAAAGGGACATCACGTGAAAAGGCGTTTTTTTTTTAATGAATGTATGTATTGTATGCACTTCCACTTATGTTACCTCGCTATCCCCATATTCATAGTCCGTTCCAAATGTCCAGTTTGACCACTTGAATTGTTCGGGAAAGCCCGGCTAAAAATAGCGCCGATAACGTCACCTGATTAGGCAGCAAACACAAGTGGTGCGAGCGAGATGAAACGGTTTACAAAGGGGCCCTCAGAGAGGGGCCGTCAGGCAACTGCAACTTCTTACCGCACTATGAAACCAAGTTATATGATTTCTAATTCCGTATTCAAACTTATTGAACAGTAATTATTCATCATCAGAAGTTAATTGCACACTTGCCAATATTAAGAATTTAAATTTATTTAGCTTTTAACATAAAT
>NW_018404662.1:2302047-2332577 GCF_002113885.1 Mizuhopecten yessoensis
AAAAAACACAAAGTAAACTCTCTCCGATACATGCCCATTAACATATTAAACTAAGTTCATCTGTGTTCAAACTCACACAATGATACTAGCGAGGTTAATAGTTTTAGATATTTATTCATAACATAAACAGCGCTAGCATTTCTGTCGATTTTATTTCAGCTTAACCGGCCGCTATCCGGAAGAAAACATGCACCGTACTGACTGCTAGGGCAGTTATTTTCTGCTTTGAATACTTCCCACTGGCAATAATGATTCCGTAACGTACCCCTTGCGCTATCTTTTGACCATTTGGCAACTATTCGCTTCGTAGCTGACACGGTACAACACTTTTCTTTGGCTTACTTCACACGGCCAGTCATTTTGTTTACAAAGAAATGGTGTGCTATGCGCATGCGCTAGTAGAGGGAAATCCCTGAACAAAACGTTGGTCAGACAGGTAGAAATACCGATGATTATCTTAGATTTAATCATTTTTATGAATCTATTTCAGCCAAATCCGATCGGCATTTTCCATAAGGAGTCTCACTTGATATGTTTATGTAGTATTTGGAAAAAAGACAAAAAAAAAAAAGTTACTTCAGCGTGATGCCCCTTTAAAACCTGTCAAAATGCAATTTTTCTCGGTTATGTATTAAAAATATCTTAAATTTGTTTTCATTTCATATGAGCTTTTATGAATCTCGTCTCGAAGTTTTAATTTTTGCTCGACAAGGCTCGCAAAAATAAAAACTACCAAGACTCGTTTCATAAAATCTCATATGAAATAAAAACTCATTTTAGATCCAATATAAACTATATGCATATTTATATGTTAGGCTTTGTTTATCATTTCCGTACTTTGACCCTGGTAGAAAGTCTGAAGAACCTTGACCAGCTTATAATTAACTGAGACCCCTCTTTATGTCCAGCTAGCTGCAATAACTTCAGAGGGAGGAAGTTTAAAACTAATCAAGAGAAAGCCTGGCTGTACTTGGACCGTCTGGATCGGGAGACTGATTCTAGTAGCCCGAGTGGCCTGGCTGTACTTGGACCGTCTGGATCGGGAGACTGATTCTAGTAGCCCGGGTGCGATCATCTCGGGGATTGCATGAATAAATATCATGACCGTAGACTTAGTCGAGCTTGAGATGTTTTAAATCTATTAATCTTAATAAATCATGTTGATCTTAGAACCCATTCAAGGCATAAACAATTACCTTTTGCCTCAACACTATGAAGTGGAAATCAAGTATCCTGGTCCAATACTTTATAAGGATTTAGGTTATCTGTGATTTTGAAATTACGCCAAAATAGTTATTTGATTTTGACTCTTGATCTTTCACTTAGTGAGTATAAGCCATTGAAAAAACCCGTTTTCACTAGAAATTTATTTTGTACCGATATCGGATTTTATTTTTAAATCTAATTAAACACAAAAGAAAGGTAAAATGATGTGAATAGAACAGTTTTTCGAATCGTCTATTTACTTTTTTCCCCCTTTTTGCAGTTAGTTAGAATAGTTCGGCCACTTTGTATGCATATACATGTTTGTGAAATATTACAATGACAAAGGCAAGGAGATGGTGCCAGGCACTACTGTCGGTGGGACATTTTGTGTTTATGCATCATTCTGTAGGGGCAGTGAGAACACATTCTACAGTTGGTTGAATAAACATATTTTTGACGGGGTATTATTCTATATCGACAGCGACAGATTGACTACATTTTTGTACAGGTGTAAATCTCTACCGTGAGAAAAAAACTGGAATAGGTTTCATATTCTACAACGTGATGGATTGTTTTTTTTCTTGCAGTATTACACAACACAATAGAGATACCTTGTGTTGGGTATTCATATTAAAATAGATGAAAAGATACAGTATAGGGTCACTATACAACGGGGTCGATTACAAAGGAGCACGGTCAACATCTAGGACAGGAAGTACTGATTTGATTAATGGGATCTAAGTCGAGCAACATTTCACTACGGGATGGATATTTAATGTTTAAAGGTATACTTAAAACATGGTCCTGTCTGTTGTGTCTGATCTGCTCTAGACTCATTTTTCAATTTTCATATTGTTGGTCTGTGTTTGTCTGGTTTCATGGGTCAGAGGTAAAAGTTGTATATTGTTGGTCTGTGTTTGTCTGGTTTCATGGGTCAGAGGTAAACGTTGTATGTTGTTGGTCTGTGTTTGTCTGGTTTCATGGGTCAGAGGTAAAAGTTTTATATTGTTGGTCTGTGTTTGCCTGGTTTCATGGGTCAGGGGTAAAAGTTGTATATTCTTGGTCTGTGTTTGTCTGGTTTCATGGGTCAGAGGTAAAAGTTGTGTGTTGTTGCATCCTTTTGCATTCTTCAGTAAGTCAATACATTGGTCGCTTAATCGATAAATTGGTCAATTTCTCAATCTATGTTATGTTCCTATGTTGCCGTTCTCCGATTGCATACCTGAAACAGCCGATAAATTTAATAAGCTCGTCCTATTGAAGGGATAGCAGCACCAGGCAAGGCTGATACAAAACGCAAGGCCAATCAACCCTGACTTGTTCACTTGTACTGCACACAGAACTATACAGTTTGATATTCTTTTTATTCTTTTGATACGATTCTAGCTTTGGATCATTGAGCCTCCTGAATCTATGATGTGAAGCATGTGGCCAATACAAATTACTCGTGAATGGGAGAGATAACACGAATTTTTTAACAACCCATTCTCAAAAAAAAAGCATCACACCAATTACTTCTAGCGCACTGGCGCCTAAATATTTTACTCTACACAGTAAAACGATGTTTCTTTTTAATGAATAATAGGCGCCCATATATTTGGGTGACATCGGTCGACATATTTTTCGATACCAAATCCAGCGATATAAACAGAACTCAATGATCAAAGTACTTAAAGTATTGAAAGCTAAGGCAAAAGATATATATATATTATTTTTGGAATAGAGAACAAAATAAAGATGAAGTTCCCATCATATTGTACAGAAGGATTTACTGTTAATTTGTTATGAATCAAAGTTTTATGTAAAAGTGTACCACTGTGAAGTTATTCTTCTTGTGTGTACAGTATATCTTTATAGGTTTGTCAGAAGAGTGGTACCAAGTTTCCTCTAGAATATATCATTTTAAACCTTTGGATAATTAATTTGCATAGGAATTTGGAATTGCTTCCCTTTGTCCATACAATGTATTTCATAGAACATTAAAAACTGAAACTGGCATTTACCCCTTTGACCAATACCTGATTATTTTAAACCATTGAATAGATTATGCACAGATTGTGAACATCTTTGAACTTTGCCTTTGTTGTTGAATAAGATATCAACCCTTGCCTTATCTAACAAAGTTACTTGGCATAAAACCATTGACCAATCAGAGTACAGTATGCTAATTAATTAGGCATGGATTTCACTCAACTTTGAACTTATCGTCTAAGTTTGTATATTGATCAATATATATTCAAGCAAGTTATCTTGTAAAGTGTGCACATCGACCAGGGTTGGCATGCTTTTTAATACGTGTGAATTTTGTTCAAGTTTCAATTTTGCATCAGTCAGTGTATATTGTTACAGAACAATATTTATAAGGATGTTTACTTGCCGAAACTAAATTGTGGATAAGCAAGTGGATTACTGCTACCCATAAATTTACAAGTCTCTCAATAATTTTGAAAAACTTTTAAATAAAGTGTTTTACATATTCACTGCAGTGAAAAGGTCTCTTCTTATGAAAAATGGAACTATTTTGAATCTGTGTTCCCATGAACAAATAATATAAAAAGCACTCTAATTCAATATGATACATTGTTGTATGTTTCAATATTGAATAAGATAAACAAAATATAAACATACATACTCACACACACACACAAGATTAGGAGAGTTACATTATTTTCCCTCTATTTCCATTGCATAAATTCTTCACAAAGAAAACAACAACTTTATAGCATATGTTCAGCTTTATCATCTTCATAGGCTAGCATTTGAAATAAGATGCACATATTAATTTCAAATACATTTCAAAAGAGTACTGCAAATGTACCAGCTAGAACACATACTATGTTATTACAGTTGTCATGATTGTTGGTTTCAGAACTGATAGCATTGTGCAACAAATGTTGACAACAGGACTTATTGAAAGTTGAGGTTGCTTGTGTATATGCAAACAGGTAGTGCATGATTTAATGTTGAGAATGATGGATCAAGGTTTATAAAATTTGGTTTGAATACTTAGTTAGGAATGCACTGACAATTTCTCTGTCACATGTACATGAACAGGTTGTGAAGCTGTAGCCTTCACCTTGACTGAATGAAATTGACCTTAAAACTGTCTTGAACAATTGATGTATGAAATTTAGAAATGAAGTTTCAAGAAATATGGTTGAAAACTTAAGAAATAATTGCTTTCATTGACATTGATACAATCTTGTGTGCTATCCCTCTCATATATCACACAAGATTTAATATCAAATGTTGGACACAGTAAAATCGAGCGAAGTTAACAAATATCAAGTTACATATTATAACTTTTATTTTATTTTATTGATATTGATCATAAGCATTGTTAAAAGTACAATGTATACCAGGGATCTTACATTTCTTTTACTACTTAACATTTGCGTTGACTTTTAATTCATTGGACAAAAACTAAAAGGAAGCCATGACCAGTATTTCTATCTTTAAAAACATACTTTTAATTTTTTTTCCAATTTGCTCCCACCACCCATAGTGTTATATTGATCAAAACAAACGTTGTTTCCAACATTTGTGCCCTTAGTCAGTAGTGGGTGTTCAATCACATTCATCAGGGTTTCAGCATCAAGTAGGGGCTGTTCAATCACATTCATCAGGCTTTCAGCATCAATATTCACAGATTCAATCTGTTCCAAGTAAAGATCACTGACTTCTCCATTAAGGAAAAGTTTGCGAGGAAAGCATTTGAACTACATTTGAACTATTCGCTGATGGAAGGATCTGTGGACTCGGCTTTCATGTGTCTGAGAGAAAATGATTTAGTCAGAGGTTCCTCCTCTATAAAGTAACTGACAGATTTCAAAATGTCATGTCACTGTTGGTATAGTTCTTGCAGCCTTTTGAAAAAGTTCATGAAGTCCTCAAAGGTATGAGAGAGTTGGTACAGTTCCTATTTCTCATCCTCCTTTCTCCCATCAATAACCATCCCTGTCTGTTGTAATATTGATTGCTTTCCCCCCCTAAAATAGAACATAGTTACCATATAATTTCTGCACCAGCAATAATGTTTAGAGATGATATTCAAACAAATAGGAGGCATAGCAATATGAGCTTGTATAGTGAGAAATAAGGCATTAAAGCTGAGGAGTTCATTAAAATGTTTCAAAAACATTTCAATAAGTCAATCTCTTTGGTAGCAGAACTAAATATAAACAAAATGTACATTAAATTCAACTTATAACAGCACATCATATGGGGGCTTAAGACATCTAATTCCTTAGGTGGTAAAACATGTGTACATAAAAAGGTACCAGTAAAAACAAAACAAAATTAGTTTAAACACACGCACTTAGATATTCACGGTTTTCATTAATACAAAAGATGAAGCAGAACATCACTCTCCCCTGGTTGTTTCCATAAAGAAGAAATTAACCAGGAAACATGGAGATGTCCATTGCACTCCTTTATTTTGCTTACAATGTGCAAATGTGCCTACTATGTGCTAATAAGCTTTCCATGTTATGGTTTTGTTTTTTATGTGCTGTATGCAAATGTTCTAAATGTGCTTAAATTACCATGTGCTGATGTGCTTACCGTGTTCAATGTGCCTATTAAGTGCTTTCCAAGTGATAAACTCTTTTTCTGAGCTTACAGTATACTACATGTACATACATGTTTTTATTTTATTTTTCCATGTTGTAATATTTTGGTCTCTGTTATTATACTCATGTTTTGTCTTTGTAGCTTATGTTGTATGTTTTGCAAAATGGACGTAAAATATATATTTTTGTATCTTGTACGTGCTCAAGGATTTTATCTGTAGTTTTTGGGACTATATATAGAAAAACTTTACCCCAGTATGAGGAATTGTTTTACACATTTATCATAAAACAAGTTATGTTCAGATTTCAGACAGAAGATACTCTAAAATTGTACAACTCAGAAAAGGTTGAAAAATATTTATAGTTCATTTTTTTCTGCTTAGAAATATTTAATCTCTAAATTACAAATGATAACTGTTTTAACAGGTCTAGTTTCCGAATTGGAAACCAAACCCTGTCTGACCTATAAATGATCATTATATAAGGCCAATTAAAAGTTTAAAACAAATATTGAGTTTATGCTAACCCCACAGATACTGGACACACTAATAGTAATATGATGTGTATAAACTATGATATATTATACACACTATACTTATTGGTGTGTTCGACACCAGTGTGGTTAACCAGACTTATCTCAGATTTGTGTTCTACAATACCCTTAAGTTTTTATATGCACTGTTAAAGTCAGAACTCCTGCTCTATATTAGCGCAGTAAAGATATTTTTCAAATTAACAATAAAATGCCTAGCTAATACATACCTACCCTATTTTTTTCTGATAGTAGAAACACAAGTAATTTGTTTGGCCTAATGTTTCTGTCATTTCATAATATTTAGAACTACTATACTTGTTTAAGTTTCCAAAACATCAAGTAGTATAACAATTGAAACTTCAATGAAAGCCAACATCACAATGAATCTAATAATACAATGTTTATAACATGTTTTTTTTTAACTGAATGAGAAGAAATGTAAGGCCAAATATCCTCACAAACAACGCTTAAGTGAAATCAGTTTGCAACTAAGCAGTTCGAAAATTTTGCAACACGTCTGGAGAAAGACGTTCCTCGTGACGCTGTAATTCACTAGAGTAAAACGTCCGTTTATTATGTTTGTTTTTGCATAATAACTGCTATACATACCGTAGAAGCACCTTCCTTTTTGTCATCGCCGCTGACAACATGCGCCATTCTCTGCGGCTTCGGCCGCATGCTTGGCCACAAGTCACCGAAATCGGGATACATAGCCTTATTTATGAATCAGTAGTAGGTAAACGTTGCAGAAGTGTATGTATATTGTTCATTGTCAATGCTGCTTAAACAACATGCCTAACATTAAGTCAACACTCGCCTGCATTTTCGTCTTTTCCGCTTCGCGTTGCGAATGATGTCTAGGCCTACACAAAACGAAAGTAAAATGTGCGCATGTCTAAATGTAAGGGAGATCACTCGTGTTTTCCCGCAGTATATGTCTGAAATCATTCCGAAGGTGTTGTTGTTTTTGTGTATATTGAAATAAAAGAGTCCTGTTATATGGTAATACTTCAATAAACGAAAAACACAAATCACACCAACAGACATATAAAATGTAGGCCTATCGGAGCATATTTTCGTTTCTGGCTGAGCTGTAATTAGCGAGAAGGCGATATAAAAATGCAATAGCATATCTTATGATGAAAATAGAACAAAATGATAATACTGCGAAGGTAAAAAAAGCCTTCAGGTTAGAATACCAATATGGAACTAGAGAAGGACAGTGGCTAGTTCTAACATGATTCCCGGTCTCATCTGCCCCGGCCGGTTGATCCCATTTTAGTTAGGCAAGCCTGGTGTGAATCACACGGAGGCGATTTTAGAATTAATTGACAGGATCCGTATCCATTAATAGGTTTGTAATATGAACTTTTTATGTTGATCTCCTACATAATTGTAAGTTATACTCCGCCTTATATTTCGTTAAATTATCAAGTTTACGTAACAAGTGCAAGCGAAATCCTAATTGACTGCCATGTTGGAAACTTCCTCAATCTTTCCGATATAGGTCAGACGTCTAAATATGGGTGTCATGACCAAATATGGAAATTGTAGTAAACATGACCGCATCAGTAGTAATACTATATTTGGCCGTGAAGGCCATATAAGGAAACGGATAACATCACGCGTGATCTAACATGGCCGTCGTTTCTTTTTTTAGAGTTTTTAGTAAGGATTTGTTATTTTAACGATGAACGAATATGCAATATTTTGATAACATTATAATCATATGAAGCGTGAATCAGATATATTATTACTGATTAGCACTTTTGATTATCCTCAGTTAGTTGGAACAGGACCGCTTCATAGCTCTGACCACGCAATATATAATTGTAAACAGGGACGTAAATGTCACCAATTTTAGCCAATCACAGGACAATATTTCCGTGTAAAGGGTTAATCCAGCGACAGTTCCAAGAGTAAATACGAAGTTTTAGAAGGATACTTAGTTCTAACTAAGAATAAGATTATATCCAATGACGTTTGAGTGAACTTGAGTCCGTGGTAATGGATTTTATTTGCAGTTTGTTTAGTATTACTGGTAGGTGACGTTATGTCTCGTTTATGAATATCTGAGCTCATTAACTGAAGTATTTTTACCGGAAGCTGCGTGTAGCATGCATGACCTACAGTCAAGTAGCAGTTCCCGATTGAGATAAACAGGGTGCATTTTCAATAAGAATACGAGGTTGTGATAAGATCATATGTTCTACAAAGGAAAGGAATGATATTTACAAGCCATTCAAGTGCATTTGAGTCCAAAGTTACGCATAATAAAGACAGTAGGTCCGGTATATGATTCAATTTAGTACCAGTGGGTACCGTTAGAGGCCGTCTGTGTGAAATCGACATTTATGAATATCTTGAGCTCATTAACTAAAGTAGCGGCTCACGCCTTAGCTAAAAAAAGGACAGATTGAAACGTTAGAAAAGACGAATCAGACCAGCGCAGACAAAGCCAGACCATGTTTATAAGTGTGCCGTCTTCTCGTAGGTCATAACTGTCAACGGTCGCCAATGCAAAACCACTCAGAAGTAGTCCAGTAGGGGCATTCTACACACTTGTTTGTGTGTCTGGGGTTACACTTGACCTATAACTTATGACCATGTTGACCTAGTAGGTAGCTTCATCTAACGACTTGATCGTGAATACTTATAGAGGCTGGCCTGTCTATCATAAAACCAACAAATGTCAGCCATTCAGCTGCTAACAGTAACACATCCGGGTTCCGTGTATACACATGTGCGTAATTATATAGCATAGGAATGATCCAATTAAACTTACTTAAATATTGGACTTGGGATACGTACAATTAATACAGCATACCATTGTGTAGTAAAGTGAGATGGCAATCAATTATATTTGTAAATACTAATGTGATTTATCTAAATGATAATACGTAATGCTTATTTTATTTTAAATATTTAAGCACGCATTCGCGCATATCAGTTTATCCTTTGAACTAGAGGACAGTGGTCACTTTACTCTCTGTCATATGATAGTTACGTGCAGTATATAGATTCCCCAATGTCACAGGTTAAATTGGTCATTAATCAGTATGACATACATTTCATTTTCACACTTTATAAAAATATAAAGTTAAAACATTTGTCAATGTGAACCGATCAAAAGTCACAGTCATGTTGTTAAAAGATATTGTTCTTAACGTATTTGCATTACAAATTTAAGAACATCAACCCTTAGATTGATCACTTCGAACTGCTATAATCTAAAACATCTCTGTTACATCACCTCTGACAAGTCCTCCTGATGATTGCCGATAGAGTGCAGGAGGAAGGCTTCGGTGCATTTTGAGAAAATATGGAGTAACTGGATGTGCTTTAAAAAATATTTCACATTTAACCCATAAACCCCTGAAGACGCATTTGAACTCTTCCGATTCAAAGGATGGAATAGTTCATTATGAAATTCCAGGGGTGAATGAGTTAATATATTAAATAAAAGTATCCACACCAGGAGAGGGCGCCTCAGCTAGCTCTTCTATTGTTATAATTTTACCCTGAACATCAATGTGCAGTTCTGTTACCAGAAAGACAAGTTTGCAGATTAAGGTATGCTTATGTATTGTATCTTATTTTGAGCAAACTCTTTGAAATATTCAAAGTTTCACTGTTGGTTCCACATGTTGGATTTGGTGTTTTGGGATATTGTCAACTTAAATAGAGCAAATGGTACCAGCCCCGAACCTATATTGGTTATCTGTGTTGTAAGGTTATCTGAGGTTACCGGCTTAGGTCAATGCCAAGTTCCCATCTATAAACATCAAAACATGCTCCCGTAATTGTAATTATATGTATATATTTACATTTGCCCCCGCGCCGTCCCATTACAACAGTGTAAGAGGGCAAGTGTAATTTTATAGGCTATAATTACAACTGCTCGACTATAATTACAACTGCCTGTTTCAGGTGTAGGAATATGTAAACAAACAAAATGGCCGTCTGAAATATATTTTGACGCAGGGCAAATGGTTTTTGTAGGAATATGTCTTAAAAAAGAAAAATATGTAAATATAAAAATACCTGGTTGTCTGGATGTAACCAGTTATTGTTTAAATATCTCTCTTTACTTTGATGATTTAAGTTGTGACGCATCATTTCACCTTTACATATATCAATTCAATATTATATGTGTAACCTGTTGTGACGTAATTGTTCACCTTATATATATAACGTGTTGTGACGTATTGTTTCATATAACCTGTTGTGACGTTGTTTTACCTTATATATATAACCTGTTTTGATGTTTTGTTTCACCTTATATAGATAACCTATTGTGACCTTTGGATATACATATAACTTGTTGTGACGTTGTTTCACCTTATATATATAACCTATTGTGACGTATTGTATACCTTATATGTATAACTTGTTGTGACGTTTTGTTCCACCTTATATATATAATCTATTGTGACGTATTGTTTCACCCTATATTTGACGGTTTAATGGTCAAGCAAGATGTATCTATGATAAATATGACCTCTGCATAGATAAGCCATACAGAATGACTCTTCTGGCTAAAAGGTGATTCACCTAACACATTGGATACATGTTTATAGGTAAAAGGTTATCTTAAAGTATGATACGTATATCGAATCAGTTTCTTTTGGAATTCTTATCAAAGTTCAATATAGACGGCTATGTTTGTTTACAGCAACAATCCACGAATAATTTTGTGTACGAAACCCGATTCTTGTTGCTTGGGTTACCAGATTTGAGCTATCTACGTCAAGGTCTTTAAAAGAACTACTAACGAAAACATGTATTATTCAGCTTTTTTATTTAGTCATAGAAAAAATGAGCAAAAATCTAAAACTTTCTGAACATAGCGTTTCTTTTCTCATAGGAACACGAAGTAAATAGTACACGTTATAAAGTATGTATTAATCACGGAATAACTTACCTGCCGTTATAACTAAGTTGCTTTTAGCTGTATCATTTTTTTAAAACATTATATTACAACGTAAACTTTTAATAGGTACTGCTTTTTACATATTCGATGTTCAACACGTATAAATGACAAATCGAATGATAAAAATATGATTATTATCTCAAAATAGATAATAGAAATTCATCAACACAAAACGTGTAAACAGAACTATATATATATATATAGTCATGTAAAATACTCGTTTTGTAGGACTTTCTTGAAATTCCATACAAAGAATGAGCTTACCATGTTTATTATGTGTGCTTTTGACTTTTCCGGCTGGCAAAAATCTGTCCCTATAGTTCATCAAGAATTCGCCTAGTAAACATGCGATGCAAAGAATATACATAACCTTTTTTCCAATTAATACCGGAATTGGTATTAGTTTGTTTAAAGAAACGTTTGTACCGTCTAGAATATTTATTATTAAATCAATAAATGTGAATTAAGCTTTATGAGAAAAACTTACTTACCTGTATGCTGAGCACGTGTTCGGTTCGGTTTAGAATGGCCTATCCTTTCACTGTATGCTAAGGCCGGGAGGAGGAACCTTATATCTTAGCGTGTGCTGGTACTTTTCCACTGTACATATATATGATCATGACCTTGCATGTGAGGAGCGGCCGGCTATTATTTCCGCTTTGTAGCACATGCAGCTTTTAGTTTACACAAAGATTCAGCTTTCTAAGCCTCACTATCCATACGTTTACAATTCTGACAAAACGTAATTTGACGTCAGGTTAAATAGACCAGCAAATTTATATAGAGCACTGTTTATCAATAGATGACAATAGGTAAACTAGCGGTCTGGTACTTCATTCTTCGATACACATACATGTTGCCCCTCAACGATAAGACCACACGTGTACACGGTAGCACTGTATGCATGCGGGATTCCGCAAGTATCGCTAATAAATCACAAACCACCCATCAATAGGTAGTCATCGCACGTTTTTCCTTCTTAAAGCTGTAATAAGAAATACAACGCGCCAAGTTAAATCGATACGTATATGATTTGTTTCTGGTCATTGCAAACATGAATGCATTGTGATTGGTGATAGTATTTACGGCGTGTGACTGCATGTCTGTCACCCGCAAGACACGCAAGTTATTAAAGCAATACACATTTGGTTATATGCACTGAAATGTTCCCAAAAAGCATTCTTCAAGTAAATTGAGAAATTATAGACAAATTTTCCAAATATTTTTGTTTCCCCTGTTTTCCCCTAATAAGAGTTACGTAACACAACAACAAAATAGAGACCGTCGTAATTATATGAAGTTATGTCTGAGAATATTGCATATATATATATATATTTCATAAAATATATTTATACGGCTATGCAAAAAAAGAATGCGTTAAATGTATAAATATCATAGAATATGTGTATGCAAAAACACGAACATATCGCAGCCTCCCAAAATACACACACATACACTACACGCATGCATCTTGCACACAGGGGAGGCCGTCCTTAAATGACCTTAGCTGTTTAATAGGACGTTAAACAAAAACAAACAAACAAACAAACAAGTATGCACAAATCCGAAAGTGCTTTTAGGTTTATGACTTGATAATTTCTCTTATAAATAATCTCATTTGATGACATGAAAGTGCTGATGACATATTGTTGAGAATTTTCCAGACTCTTGTGCTGGTGAATATGATGTGATTTGAACCTGAAAAAGTGAGATTGACCAGGTTCATATCACATCATATTTACCAGCACAAAAGCCCCTAACTGTTTTATTATATGCCTCAACAATAAGATTTTGTATGGTTAACATTTACTTGAACGAGCCTCCGTGTAAAATTTAGCCAGTGTTGAATCCAACAGTTCGGTTTTTGGAGACATCGTTAAGGTTTTTTTTCTTAAGATTGTTTGCATTTCTATGTTATATAAAATGTGATTGTCCTTCTTCTTGATATATAGATTAAATGAAAAATTTTGAAGATAAACACGTACGTTTTTATGTCCTTATAGATGTTCGTAAACACCACTTTACCAATGTATGATTGCATTAGGACATAGAAACAATCGATATAACTATGGCTACATAGGAACAATCAATATAACTATGGCTACATAGGAACAATCAATATAACTAGGGCTACATAGGAACAATCAATATAACTTGGGCAACACAGGAACAATCGATATAACAAGGGCAACATGGGAACAATCGATATAACTATGGCTACATAGGAACAATCAATATAACTATGGCTACATAGGAACAATCAATATAACTATGGCTACATAGGAACAATCGATATAACTAGGGCAACACAGGAACAATCGATATAACAAGGGCAACATGGGAACAATCGATATAACTATGGCTGCATAGGCACAATCGATATAACTAGGGCAACACGGTAACAATCGATATAACCATGGCTGCATAGGAACAATCGATATAACTAGGGCAACATAGGAACAATCAATATAACTAGGGCAACACAGGAAGAATCGATATAACAAGGGCAACCTGGGAACAATCGATATACCTATGGCTGCATAGGTACAATCGATATAACTCTGGCTGCATAGGAACCATCGATATAACTAGCACAACACCGGCACAATCGATATAACTATGACTGCATAGGAACAATCAATATAACTATTGCTACATAGGAACAAACGATATAACTAGGGCTGCATAGGAACAATCGGTATAACTAGGGCAACACGGTAACAATCGATATAACTAGGGCATCACGGGAACAATCGATATGACTATGGCTGCATAGGTACAATCGATATAACTAAGGCAACATGGGAACATTCGATATAACTATGGCCGCATAGGAACAATCGGTATTACTAGGGCAACATGGGAACATTCGATATAACTATGGCTACACCCCCACAATCAATATAACTAGGGCAACATAGGAACAATCGATATAACTAGGACAACATAGGAACAATCGGTATAACTAGGGCAACATGGGAACAATCGATATTACTATGGCTGCATAGGAACAATCGATATAACTAGGGCAACACGGGAACAATCGATATAACTATGACTGCATAGGAACAATCGATATAACTAGGGCAACATAGGAACAATCGATACCACTAGGGCAACACAGGAACAATCGATATAACTATGGCTGCATAGGAACAATCGATATATCTAGGACAACATAGGAACAATCGATATAACTAGGGCAACACGGGAACAATCGATATAACTATGGCAACATAGGAACAATCGATATAACTATGGCTGCATAGGAACAATCGATATAACTAGGGGAACACGGGAACAATCGATATAATTATGGCTGCATAGGAAAAATCGATATAACTAGGGCAACACGGGAACAATCGATATAACTAGGGCAACATAGGAACAATCGATACCACAAGGGCAACACAGGAACAATCGATATAACTATGGCTGCATAGGAACAATCGATATAACTAGGGCAACATAGGAACAATCGATATAACTATGACTACATAGGAACAATCGATATAACTAGGGCAACATAGGAACAATCGATATAACTATGGCAGCATAGGAACAATCGATATATCTAGGGCAACATAGGAACAATCGATATAGCTAGGGCAACATAGGAACAATCGATATAACTAGGGCAACATAGGAACAATCGATATAACTATGGCAGCATAGGACCAATCGATATATCTAGGGCAACATAGGAAAAATCGATATAACTATGGCAACATAGGAACAATCGATATAACTATAACTAGGGCAACATAGGAACAATCGAATCTAGGGCAACATAGGAACAATCGATATAGCTATGGCTACATATGGACAATCGATATTACTAGGGCAACACGGGAACAATCGATATAACTAGGGCAACATAGGAACAATCGATATAACTAGGGAAACATAGGAACAATCGATATAACTAGGGCTACATAGGAACAATCGATATAACTAGGGCATCATAGGAACAATCGATATAACTAGGGCTACATAGGAACAATCGATATAACTAGGGCATCATAGGAACAATCGATATAACTAGGGCTACATAGGAACAATCGATATAACTAGGGCATCATAGGAACAATCGATATAACTATGGCTACATAGGAACAATCGATATAACTATGGCTACATATGGACAATCGATATAACTAGGGCAACACGGGACCAATCGATATAACTAGGGCAACATAGGAACAATTGCATAGGCACAATCGATATAACTAGGGCAACACGGGACCAATCGATATAACTAGGGCAACATAGGAACAATAGATATAACTATGGCAGCATAGGAACAATCGATATATCTAGGGCAACATAGCAACAATCGATATAGCTAGGGCAACATAGGAACAATCGATATAACTATGGCAGCATAGGACCAATCGATATATCTAGGGCAACATAGGAACAATTGATATAGCTAGGGCAACATAGGAACAATCGATATAACTTTGGCTACATATGGACAATCGATATAACTAGGGCAACACGGGACCAATCGATATAACTAGGGCAACATAGGAACAATCGAATCTAGGGCAACATAGGAACAATCGATATAACCAGGGCAACATAGGAACAATCGATATAACTAGGGCATCATAGGAACAATCGATATAACTATGGCTACATATGGACAATCGATATAACTAGGGCAACACGGGAACAATGGATATAACTAGGGCAACATAGGAACAATCGAATCTAGGGCAACATAGGAACAATCGATATAACTAGGGCAACATAGGAACAAATGAAAGATTGTCATGCCGACCCTGAGAAAAATACAAAGATAATAAGAACAGGTGATCCGGAAGAGAAATTGGCTTCGATTTCATAGACGACACCCGTCATGTAAATCTAGGTCAAATGCATGCAATGTCACGCCCTAACATCAATAACTCTTGTTATGACAACAAAACCGCAAGTCACTCAAATGAGCACAATCGAAAAACATCGACCTTCATTTCACACAAATAAAATAACATACTACCCTGCGATATCCTGATGGCGACCATACATCAACCTGCATCTTTTGGAAATTATGTTAATTTTTCGGTCATTAGTTGACATCAATCACGGAATCTAGGCTATTCTGAGCAAGCTCTTGGAAAGAATCAATCACATTTAACCACATATTCCCGGAAATCTAAACATTGTAGACAATATGATGTTGTCAAATTTTCGGAGCAATCCGTAATCGAGACACAGACCCCCCCCCCCCCCCCCCCCCATTTATTTACTAGATCTTCACAAATTATGTAATCTTCAAATACTTTCCCCCAGAATCGTACGTTTCATTCTTCACGAATAATGCCAACACTTGGAAAACTCGAGTCAAACAACACCTATATATAATTGAACTCCTGAACTACTGAACTGCCCTATTTATGTCTACCTCAATCCTTACACTCGATACTGCGCACTACATGTACATCACCTCAATTGCTTACTCTGACCTCAACTGTCACATTATTAGGAACATGTTACATTAAAACTGCGGCTGACTAGGCCAAGCTGGTCATAATTTCTGATGTTTCATCCCGAGGTCAGCATCAGCCGGCCGCACAAACATCTGACGGCAGGCTTTGTTTCCCAACACTAGGTACTTATCTATAGACCACGACCTTCACTGTTTACGTCTGGTACATGTGTACTATATATTCACCCCAGAAGGACCACACATAACAGTGTTTTTGGGAGTGTTTGGTTTCGTTTCGGATTGTACGTCATCAGTCTGTGGATTCTTCAGTGCTTACAATTACTTCTTTTAATTTTTCCCCATATCTTTTAATATTTCATCAATATGACGCAATATCATAAGTGAGTTTGTTATGGTGTTTGACACGAAATATAACTCTTTTGATTTTACGTCATCAATGTATCATGAAGTGGCAGTTTTTAAGGATTGTGTGTTCACATAAGCTGTGTGTCGCAGCAAAAGCGCTTAATTTGTTCTGCACTTTCACCAGTTCAACAACTGGCCTCGTTTACTATCGAGTATTGCAAGCATAAAGTCAGACTCGACTTGTGACTTTGACACTGATTCGCATAGCACATTCAGTAAAATGTTTCTAAATACTATAGCGCTGTGTTTCTGGGCTCCTCCAACCAGCTTCACAGTCCAAGGAAATGGCCGTAAGTTTTCTTCCGGTACATGTAACTACTTTAGACGGCCTAATTTTAGCTCACCTGACACAAAATGTCTTAAATTAAGGTGTAGCATCTGATCATGAAGAACGTTTGTCAAGTTGTTTTCTTAAGAACTTCAAGACCCAGATCTCGATATTTTGAGAGTAGGTCCTAGGAATGACGTGCTATAAAATCACCTCGTGTAAATGACGTCGACTAACTTTCATAGTCACAGGGGTAAAATATGTAAAACATAAAAACAAAACATCAAGTAACAATGTTTAAGCAAGCCGACGTCTAGATCATAGTTGATTTGGTATGATATTCAGACTAGCAGTGCAATTTTTTCTATCATATTGTTAATATTCTTAAGGCTGTTGTCAAACATCAACTTTGAGTCCTGGACGGGGTCAAATGTTAACATTGCTGATAATGGGGGAAATGCCTCAAGAATCTTTTTGTATAGTACCGGGGTCCTGAGGTTCGGCCAGTAGGTATACGAATGATATGAAATGCTCTTATGTAAATTAATTTGAAGTACTTTCCATGTCACAGAGAACAAAATAAAAGGTTTGAATTTTTAAAACCACTTTTTCAGTCAACCCGAATGTTTAAATTGATGATACTGTACTTGTATATGTTGTTGTAACTCTTCAAATTGGAGGAAATAAAGAAATACTAATAATGGATGTACTAGAGAGACTAGCAATTAACATTTTGTGTAAGCAAAAAACAGTCCGTAGTTTTCTCACGTAAGTTTAATTTATACACCAGTCCCTCCAAACAATCGCATAGCTATTTATTCTTATTCACTATTTATTGGCTTAATTGTACCGGAAATGTAAGTTGATGGTATAGTATACAAACGCTTGATGGTATAGTATACAAACGTACATGTATTTTAACCCAAAGCTATCTGAAATATCATACAAATACCACTCACTCTTAAACGACGCATTAACTTAATCAGCTAAGTGACACAAGTCAGCCTACTGAACCTCAAACTGACCGTCACTTCTGTCACAGCTGTTACATGTAATATGACTCAGGCATGACCTGGAGAGAGCGAAGCTCGTACATAAATTTGTTTCGATAGTATAGTATATTTTTTCAATCATAACATTACCCATTTTAATAAATACAAAATGTACCTGTTATTTTTTTATTTTATTTTTTTATAAAATACTTGAATCTGTTGCTGGGCAAAATCATTCATTTTGAAAACAGGCATTGCCTGAAACGAGCGAAGCGTCTAAATGCTGTTTGTTTGAATCTTATTTTCTAAATAACATTATTTAAAATATTATCTATTTATTCGTTTTATAGCGATAAAGTAATTAATGTAAAATTAATAATAAGTAAAGAAAAACATTCGAATGAATTATGCAGTTCAAGAGAAAACACAAATGCATTTGGTACTGTTGCATTTAATTGCCCCGTCTATGGCCTCAGCGTAATGTTGCGGAAAGAGTGAGGCCCAGTAGAGGGACTTCATATTTGATGATGTTTTGTTTATCAAATATAACTGTTATTATCAGTTATTACAAAAGTTAAGTATATTGGTGATTAAATTCCAATTTTATTTTCCAACATGATACACTTGTTGAAATTAACAGTAACCATGTCTTCTATATGCTTATGCCCTAAAGTTTTTGTTGTTTTTTACCATGATAGCTTATATTTCAACTACCAAAAGAAGTAAGTAAGATGATACCGGATCCCATTGTCTACAGACCCTTTTTATGTCTACAAAGTTGGGTTAAAAAAACATTCTGTATGAAAGCTGAGGAAGTATTTGCATTAAAACATAACAGATAATAATATCAAACTGAAGTCACACAAGTTAAACACCATTCATAGAAATAAGAAAATAAATACAAGTTTAACTAATATATGACAATAATTACATGTATAAGAGAATTCACACAAATCTATAAAAAATAGAAGTTTAACTAATATATCGTAATAAATATATGACTGATTCTGAAAACTGTTCTAAATATTAATTATTATGTTGCAATTATTAGCAGTTATTGATTATCTGATTACTTATCAGAAGTTGATTTACCTGTGCAATTTACCTGTACACCATTTCTGCTATAGACTATAACTCACTATCATCACAACTGGCCACCAACGTAAACATGTGATTTTAAGCAGAGTTGGTGTTCGGGGAAGACCCCGTTTTATCTTAGCTGGAAGCTGATCATATTTTTATTTTAAAGATACATCATGTAAGAGTTTCACTTTTTTTGTGACAAATGTAAAAAAAATCAAAAATATTTCAATATTTATTGTATAGATGAATATATATATTTAATATTAAATATATCCATTTTGTAGTCCTCATGCTGCTGATATGACATATGATAAGATGATTTTTTTTTAAATTGTACTTTAAACATATGATTAAAATATTAATGTAAATAGTTACGAAATGAAACTTTTCTGAATTATTCTAACATTTAAGAAGATTTCTAAATTACCTCCTTAGAATGGTATGTGTGACTAAGAGTGTTGTGTTTAACCTAGAAAAGAGGAATTTTAGTTCCGATAGAACGATCCGAACAACTACCGGCCGATCCCGCGATTTCCCTACTTCATGTGATATACAAACTAATGGAAATAGTAATTATAAATCGCATTATACGCTAGATAGATACATAAAATATAGGATTTTCAATTTAATGTAATGAATAAGTATTTATATATTTGACTGTAAACTCTTACTGTTTAGTGATGGTTATATATCTATTGTACATCATGTATGTAAAGACTGTATCATGTGTTTATGCATAAATGAATTTTAAACAACCTAAAATTTGATGAACAGACAATTAAGTGTTAACTTACTATTTTGACAATTTCATATACCCCAAAAATAATTAAAACTGATTAAACATATATTTAAAAAATACCTAACATATCACATACACAGAAAAGCTACAAGTCACACAGTTTTTTTTACATGGATAAGTTACCTGTGGGGTAAGTATGAAACAGACTATAATTGGTTTGCCATTGTCCTCATATATCAACACCTTTCTTTGTTTTCTAAAAAGTGGGGGAACCGAGAACACCCCGGGACGGCTTACCATAAAACATAATCTCGGCCCATATTCATGAAACCGTTCTCATGCTCAAACTCAGACTGTACTCAAGCACAATTTCTTGTCTGATGACTAATTTATAAATAATCACATACGATTTCGGAAGCATCTTGGATTACCAAAAGCTGTAACTAAGTGTTGGAAACTGTTTATTTCTGGCATGACTATAGCCTTGAAAAATCATTTCTGAAAAAAAAACTTTTTTTGCAGGAGATAATAAAGATGAAATAGATAACATGTAATCAACAACAGTTGGACCGAATGTAAAAAAAACCAGATAAGCGGGGATAGACCGGAATTGGTAATACTGTACATATTGTGATCATTATTAAACTACTTTCAGTATATTAAGCCGCTTTTGATATCAGCAAATATCTTCCTATAACTGATGATAGAGTTGCAATTTTTTTAAACACGAAGTGGCAAGAGAAAAAACGGTCATTTTTCTTCATCAGTAATTTGTATCACCTCATTTCCCTGACTCGGAATTGAAACAAATATGTAACGCAGGATCTTGCGCAACTAGGTCAATTATTTCCGACACATTTGTAAAAATAAAACATGATATGTGTAAGCTCCTGATCGATAACCCGCAGCGGGTTGGATACGTTATATATGTGCTTATGTAAGCATTTGGGTAGCAGAATTAACAAATTTATTTTTGTGGTGAAATACCTTTGTGTTGTTCCCCCTAGATTAATTATGTTTCACGTGGGTAAAGCCCAAGTTATACAAGATTAATCGAGAAAAAAAACAAAGAATCGTGTCTGCCTACTACAAGGGCAATATACACATTTCATTATGCCGAAAAAATAATCAAATAGTAAGGATGATCAGGTTGACGTACAATTCTTGTCCTATGCTTTAGTCATGCACACTATTCTAAAAAGGCTCCGAATAAGACTGGTGAAACTCAACTACGTGACGGCGACATGACTTTTTATTGCCCTATCAATATAATCCAATCAGGCACGCTGATATATAGATGATGTACATACTTATGCGTCGCATAAAAACACAAATCACGAAGAAAGATAATTTCTGACTCTCTATTGAATAGTGACAGCATGTGTACTCTATGTTAGTCTAGCAGTGTTGTTGGGGAATCAACCAGACTCTTGTTGTCTGCGCAAGCTACGTCCAACAGATATCTGATAGTGAAGTGCTCAAAGTTATCAATAAATTGAGTAACTCGAAGGCGTGTGGTCCAGATCTACTGATTAATGAGTATTTTATTAAGGGTAAAGAGGTACTTATGCCATGTCTTGTGGTACTGTTTAACAATGTTTTTAAATCTGGTTTTTATCCTACATCATGGTCGGTAGGTTATATAATTCCTATTTTTAAGAAAGGAGACAAGAACGATACCAATAATTACAGAGGAATTACTTTAGTAAGTTGTTTAGGGAATTTTTTTACATCAATTCTTAATGAGCGTCTTGCTAATTTCGATAGTGACTATTGTAAATTAAGTGATGCTCAGTTTGGTTTTAAGAAGAATTTATCAACTATTGACGCTATATTTGTATTACACATATTAATAAGTAAAACCCTGAAAAATAGAAATAGACTGTATTGCTGTTTTATTGATTACA
Organism: Mizuhopecten yessoensis; assembly: GCF_002113885.1. Taxonomy (NCBI): domain Eukaryota; kingdom Metazoa; phylum Mollusca; class Bivalvia; order Pectinida; family Pectinidae; genus Mizuhopecten; species Mizuhopecten yessoensis. The sequence goes on from NW_018404662.1 coordinate 2,324,142, forward strand.
AAAAAGCTTTTGACTTCGTTAATAGACTTCGTTTGGTTGCCCCAGTCACGATTCTGGCTGCTTCGAGTTGTATGTTTTCAATCAACTGGCTTTGGCTTAAAGTTATGTTGTCCCATACAATATCACCATATTCTAATAAGGGTCTTATAAAAGTATAATATATCGTTTGAAGAGACTTTCTATCAATGATAAATTTTAGATTCCTAATTATGCTAATTTTTTTAGAGGCTTTACTAATAATGTTTTGAATATGGTCACTCCAACTTCCATTGGCTGAGATAGAGATACCGAGATGTTTATGGCAAGTGACTTCAGTTAAAGAAATGTTGTTCATATACAGAGAGGGATGGATCGGTTTTTCGAGTTTCTTACTAACAGTCATTGTTACAGTTTTGTTAGGATTAAAATTTACAAGCCAAGTTTTAGACCAATCGTGAATTTTCATTAGATTATTATTTAACAGGTTTGCGGTCGGACCCGGTGACTCCACTTTGACATATAGAGACGTATCGTCAGCAAATAGCTTTATAGTACAATCGATGTCTTTGACAATATCATTTATAAAGATTAAAAAGAGCAGTGGACCTAAAATTGATCCCTGTGGAACTCCTGCTGTGATATATGCTAAATAAGATTGTTTACCATTTATAACAACACGTTGACAGCGATTATGTAAGTAATCTGAGAACCAAGTAAAAACATTTCCTGTGATGCCGAAAGATTTTAGTTTAGAAAGAAGGCCTCGATGCCATACTCGGTCAAACGCTTTGCTGATATCACAGAAGACCATTCGGACTTCTTTACCTTTATCAAGAGCAGAGAAGATATCATTAGAAATAGATAGAAGTTGATTTATAGTGGAATCACCGGATCTGAAACCAGACTGGAAGGGTGTTAATAAAGATTTATCAATAAGATAGTTGTAAACATATTTATATACACAGCGTTCCAACATTTTCCCAACAATTGATAATAGAGAGATAGGACGATAATTACTTAAAGTAGATGGATCGTCTTTTTTAAATACTGGTGTCACATGAGCAGTTTTCCAAGATGACGGAAAAATACATTCAGTGAGCGAACGGTTAAATAGGATTTGTAGTGGATAGCTAAGAATATCGGCAGCTTCCTTAATCAAACGAGGACTTATAAGGTCGGGACCAGAGGCTTTCTTCATGTCAAGGGACTGTATTGCATCAAGAACGTCTTGACGAGATATAACAATGTCGGAAAGTATGTGAGTATGAGAATAGTTTAGAACAGGGGGATCAATATTAGAGTCATTAATAGTAGATTGTGAGGAGAAAAAAGTGTTAAAGGCGTTTGCTTTATCGAGATCGTCATAAAAAATGTCGTTATTGGCAGAAATAGGAGGAATGCCGCCTTTTCTTTTAGAGTTAGACATAAAACCATTTATAATTTTCCACCATTCCTTGGCACAAGTGTTAGTATTATAGTTGAGTTTATCACAGAGTTTGTTAAAATAGTCCCGTTTGGAATTACGAATGGCGTTTATACAAGTATTTCTGAATTTTCTAAATTTTGCCCAGTCGTCTACTTTACCAGAATGCTTAGCTTTTCGATGAAGGTATTTTCTTTTTCGGATCAGTTTTCTTACTCTGTTGTTTAACCATGCGGGAGCGTTACTTCTTACAGTTATAGTCTTATTCGGTATACATTCTCTAGCCGTCTTAAGTATAATGTCAGTAAGTAGGTCAGTACATCTGTCTATGTTATTATTATCTAGAATGCTGTCCCAGTCAATTTTAGAAAGCTTGTCTCTGTAATCGTCATAGTCACCGAGGTCATATAACAAAATGTTACGTTTAAAACATGATTGAATGGGTTTGGATATATTAAGGCTACCATATACTGGGCAATGATATCTAATAGGCTGGTCTAGGAAGCTTTCACCGACATGACATAAGTTAACTAAGGATGGGTCACTAGCACAGACTATATCTAGGAGAGAGGAAGACGATTCAGTGAAAAAGGTAGGATTGGCGACACTCTGTGTAAGATTGTAAGTAGTTAGTAAGTTGCGAAGGTGAATAGAGTGGTTATTATTATTATTTAGTAAGTTTGCGTTGAAGTCGCCGGTTATTATAATGTTGGGAATTCCAGTGTTAAAAGCAAGTTCGATAGAATGAGCAATATGGTCCCAAGAAGAAACAGGTTCATCTGGGGGTCTATAGAATGTCCCATACAGAACTAGTTTACCTAGTATGTTAAGTTGCACCCAAACGCACTCAACTGAGGGTAATTCTAAGTCAGATCGACGCTTGGATGTTATGCTGTTGCTAACGTATACTGAGACCCCACCTCCTTGCCTATGAGGTCTACAATAACAATATGGGGAAGAAAAACCAGGAAATTCGGAATCAGAAATTATCTCATTAGGACTAAGCCATGTTTCGGTAAAGGAAAGGATACTAATCTTATACAGTTCACTGAAGAGAATATCAAATTTATGCTTTATGCTTTGTACGTTTAGGTGAACAAAAGTATATTTGGCATCGTCAAATAATGTTGTAAAGTCAGATGAGCACGAAGAAACTGACGATACGTCAGACACGCTAGGCCCGGGATTACTTTCAATATCGCCAGAGAGAAGGAGCAATATTCGGAGAAGTACTAACATAGTAAAGCAAATAGATATGACGCTCTTCACTTCGTAGGGTACTTGCCTGGTTCGGGTATTAAAGTCATATTTAAGTTTGCATGAGACTTGTAACATGTACATTAAGATATGCGATGCATATAATACAATTAATACAAATAAAATATCCACTAGTACAGACCCGGTCATGTATGTGTAATTACATGATCGATGATAGTTACGGTAGTAGAAAGTACCTATCCGGACACAGTAGAGATTAGGACATATAGGCATTCAAGTTACGGAGGTAACCTTAGGACGAGCATAACCATTCGTATCCGGATAGGGTAACAACAAAAAATCGACCGATAAGAGCAACAACTTTGTAACATGTATAGTGTGAAAAAATGCGCTTGTTCACGTGGGCAGTGGGAAAGGGGAGGTAATAGTGTAAGGAAAGTAAGGGTGCGGTGGGATATAAGAAGAGTAAGGTAACAAAGAAAAAATAACATGATGGGTATTACTTCCATCGTGTAACTGAGAAAGGGGTAGGCAGGTACATATAATAAATAAATTTCATGTGTATACATTTAGGTTTTAAACGCTAATTAACTACTGGAGTACGCGTACTACAAAGGCATAGGATGGCTGAGCATTACGGTTTCAATAGTATTTTTTTACGGGAAGAAAACTCATAATACCCGAAATCGAGTGATGGACATGTGCATATCGTCGTAACACCGCAACACCAAATCCTCAACCACCCCTATGTACCACGGATGGTATGTACATACAATCAAGTAATTTTGTAGTGTACATAAACATTCAATGAATATTTACAAGTACATTCGACTAAGTGTTTACCAATATATTAAAACAATTCATGATACATATAGAGAACGATACAATTTACTAAGCCTATCAAAAACTAACAAAGAGTTAGTGGTACTACACGTATCTGATTACATACAATATAACGTAACAGTGACGTCTGGGTGTATAAATCAACATATCTTATCAGTTTCTAGGTATGTAATTGCTAAATCCTGAATTGATCTTAGATCAGAGGTAGATGACATGGTAAAGTAGCTAAAGTTTACCAAATAATTTATTCCTATATATGTTACTTTACACCTGTATGTACAAAATGTACCATAGTAATATAATTATGATGAACTGTGAAGTTATGTATGAGAAACTGCGCAAACAACATACAATTGTATTACTATGCAATATTTTGTATATCAGAATTGGGGAATAAAACAATTTATTGATTGATTGCATGTTCGCACACGCTTGAATACAATACGTACCTGTTTATATACATGTATCTGTATATGTGAGTAACAATATTATTTTAGGTAACGTTACACCTCATACCAGGGTTTACATTTCAGGCTGTTTGTACCTAATAAGTAAACTTCGAACATTTCATGATACCTTGGATATAGTAGAAGATACATATACTGTATAGGTAACAAAACAACACCAAAAAAGACATGTGAGGGTTGTTAAAGTTTGAGAAACTATCATGTAAGTTTAAATTTGACTTTGAAATAATAATAAATAAAAAGTTTAATCTATGCATTGTATACTGTGTTATAAGCTTTTGTACATATGCAAATATAGTTTGGTGTAAAGATTGAAGACCAGAAACAAATTATGAACACATACGGTGGGGATAATATAAGTCAAAAACAAAACATGGACACGATATACACTTTGAAGGGGCACATAGTACCCGGGTTTGAGTCAGAATCACAACACAAAAGAAAGAACAGCACACATCACCGTCGGGAAGTCAGCCCAGCGACGCTGACTCCCGACTAAGTGGTTATGATATGGTGACCGAAGGGTTCAAGTTCTGATTCCCGCCGGATTTGATAGATTTTCGACGATTTATCTTTTATCATGATCTTGCCGTTAGTAGTCCACGTTTGTGTTATGTGGTTGGTTTTGACCAAGTTCCTCGCGATGTAGGCTAAACGTCCGCGATATTTGGTGAGGTCCTCATTTACAGAAATACGCTTGAATTGATCATTAGAGCGAAAACCGCGACTGGATTTTAACAGGGTAAACTTTGCGTCCACGGAACTCAGACGCGCGATGATTTGGCGTGGTTTAGCTCGATTCTGGTCCGGTTTACCGACACGGTGAGACCGTTCCAGAGCCTGGGGAGGGAGATCGACGCCGGAGTCCTGGGCTGCCTTCAGGATGATCGCGGAGGTGTCCTCTCCCGTCTGCTCCGGGAAGCCGGAGAAGCGTACGAGGGTTCTCCTCCCGTATTGCTCGAGGTCGTCGAGCTGATGCCGAAGGTCGTCATTCTCAGCCTCGAGCCTGGTCACCTTATCCAACAGAGGAGCAATCTGCTGTTGTATGGCAAGTTGTACATTCTGTTGTATGGTCTGCAGATCATTACTCAGGTGGACGCGGACCGCCATAGCGATTCTCTGGACGTCGATGTCAGATAATTTCGCACCCCCGGGATCGGCGGGTTGGAAACTAGCGGACTCCGAGAAGCTGGGTAAGGCTAAAGTATTCGGTAGAATGCCTGGTAGGGAATGTTGGATACCCTGCTGGAGGGTAGGAGAAATATTGGCCATCTGGGACGATAAGTCAAGTTCAAACACACTGTTGGGTAACGGGGTTGAGGTAAAAGGTAAATGTTTTAGTTTTTTAGTGTCTCTAATGATAGGAGATGGTGTTGACGAGGAGGATAACGCCCTTTTAGAAGTAAGAGGAATAGACTGGTTCACATAAGACATATGTAATCACAGGTAACGGGCGAATATCAGATCACTTGGTAGCATAGGTAGGTGCAACTCTTACATGTACGTAAGCGTGTTTACTATCGTTCACGGTTCATTAGTCACATGGCACAATGGGCAATTTCAAAGTATCGATTTTCGTACGAATAGGCCATTTCATAGATGTAACAAACAGTTTGTACTCAAGCAGGTGATATACTCATCATTCAGTAGCAAAGTCAATACCAAACCTGGACCCCAAGTAGGAAGAAATCACATTTTTTTTCGGAGCTCTGTCAACACTGTCCACGTCTTTCAAGGGCAGGCTTTACAACAAAAATACATTTAAGTTATTGTAAAAGATTATTAGGGGTTAAGAAATCTACTGCAAATTTTATGGTTTACCAAGAACTAGGAAGATTGCCTTTGAAAATTATTAGAAAATTTAGAATTTTTAAATACTGGTTAAAATTAAAACAAACTGACAATTGTGTTTTACATGCATGTTATCAAGAAATGTTAGAAAATGGTAGTGAATGGATGAATGGAGTAAGAAACGAACTATTTAGAATGGGAGTAGGGTACATATGGCAATATGGAGATACCTATACATCCGATTATATTATGAATATTATTAAAAGCAGAATGTGTGATATATTTACGCAAGAATGTAAAGAAAAAATAGATTCATCTTCTAAGTGTTCACTGTACAAGTTTATTGGCGAAAATTTCTGTTTACAACCATATTTAACAAAACCCATAGGAAATACAAATCTGAAAGAAATTACAAAAATTAGACTGTCATCTCACAAATTAAATATTGAAATTGGTAGGTATAACAATGTAGATAGGATTGAAAGAACATGTGCATACTGCAACAGTGGGGATATCGAAGATGAATTTCATTTTATATTAAAATGTGAATGTTTTTTAGATTTAAGAAAGCGTTTAATTAAGAAATATTACTATGAAAGACCTAGCATGTATACATTTATCCAACTTATGAAAACAGGGAACAAAAAGCAGTTAACAAATTTAGCCAAATATATTAAACTGAGTAATAAGAAAAAAAAGAAGACTATGTACAGTGTACCTATATAAAGAGGGATGTCTCTCTACACTATACCAATGGGTATGTGAGTGTGTATTTGTGTGTGTGGGTGTATTTGTGGGGGTGTATATGGTTCTGAGTGATTGTATTGTTTATCCTTGTATATATGTTTATTTTGAACTGATGAGCCGTAAGGTTCAAGGTAATAAAGAACTGAACAGAGAATTTACGTTATAGCGTATACGACCGTTGAAGAAATCGTGGTATAGTTGATGACTACATAGTCACTATGTGTTAACGACGTATTATCGAGCTCAATGTGAATTAGAAATATGATGACATAATTTCATAGCATTGTACGGCGACTCGCAATTTGCATGATGCCATACAGTAATCTAAAAACATAGACATTCAAGTTGCAGTACAGTTCGACGAAATATTTTTGACGATATTTCATTTACAACGTAATAAAATGCTTTCACTGACACAATTAATATGTGTAATGTAGATACATCTTTATTTAGTTGTAGGCAGTAAAATATGCGGAGGGAAGTACTACAAATGTTGATTTAGACACGTGATAGTTATCACTTGTAAATTTTCGCCGATACCATACGACGTGTCTGTAAGTCCGGAAGAAATATTGACCCATATATGAACGTTTTCTATGGTTTAAGTAAACGCTAGAAATGTGAGGTATTGATCCAAAAAGTCTCAAGCACATGGCAGCCTCTGAAGTAAGGAAAATTTAGAAAAAGAAATCGCCTGCGACTGCAGTCCACCTCGTGTGATCACCGCCTGCCTAGTAGCATTATCCGGTGTCGTGAACACACAGTGATACTGTAACATGATAAGAGATTCTGTACACCTTGGGTGCGGTAACCGGATAAATGTTAGTATGTATAACTGATAAATAGTTTCCAGGCACCATATATCATTTTACAACAACACTTGATTGGTATACTGGTGTATAGTTGTTTTTTTAAAACAAAAAAAGAACTGTCAAATCTGAAAGTTTTCAAAGGTTATTTTTCGGTCAGTCTAAAAGTGTTTTCTTTGGAAACCCGGAGGTAAATCAATCGCGCCATTTATGCCGTTTTCTAACCAGTATAATTACGAATGCCTGTTTGGTATCGCCGTCAAAGGCTCAGTAAAACTTAATTTTACAATATTCTGAAAGGTGACATGCAGGACAAAGTTAAAGTCAGAACCAAAGAGACAGGAAGTATGGGAAAGGATCAGTTTAGCAACTTTTGACAGTTAGTGATATGCTGTTCTTATTGTGACTTTTCTTCTAAATACGCCAACTTACCCATCTGTTGGGGAGGCGGAATTCTAACTGGCTCTGCGACGTCCAGAACTTTTATTTTTAACACCGTTGTTTACCAGCATATTTACACGCGTGTGAACTGTATTTGTAATAATGTGAAATTAAGATTTTATATGATTTCTAAATTATGTTAAATCGGGTTTTCACGCTAAGATACTATAACAAATGTATATTCTTGGCGTGACCCCGGCCGGTATTCATGAAACCATTCTCATGCTAAAGTTTGAATTCTGTTAACAATTCGACTTTCTTGAAATTCGCATAAATCATGTGACATGGTCAAACAGTCAAGTCTAGACATTGAAACGTTATTCGGCTATTAAGTCTGCCAAAAATTATTTTAAATCATTGACGAAATGTAAAGTACATGTATTATTACTTTATTACCAGGATACGAAATCGGTATTGAGCACAAAGTCTAAGTTTAAGCATGAGAACATTTTTATGAATACGGGCCCTGATCCGTCTGACCCTTTACCACTGGGTTACACAAGTGTTATAAGTTTTGCATGTAACAATACCGTTTTTCACACTGAACTGTGTGTGTAGAACCGTTCGCTTCTCTGTCTAGCTGTGTATGTGATGCATTGCATTGTCAGTTACTAACTACTGACGACGTTCTGACATTCCTGTTACATTCCATTCTTATCAGACATTAGAAAAACTGTCTTGATTTATACAGGAGAGACAGAAGGAGATTAGATGGAAA
>NW_018404662.1:2332831-2473397 GCF_002113885.1 Mizuhopecten yessoensis
GGGGGAGGGGGGAGAAACTAGTATGACAAATATGTGACATTTTGTCATTTTGCAGCGAAATAACGCTTTTTATTCTCTTTTCGACCGTTGATTAACTTCTTTTCGCAGCGCAGCAAAATAACGAAACAACGATTTTTTTTAATGTGGAGTAACGGAATGGCACATATCAGCCAACATAGCCGATGATCCTACCTAGCGTTTTGTGTGTTCACAGTGCCGATTATGGCTCCCGTTAGTGATCAGACAGCGTTACGACACGAAAAGCGAAAAATGTTAATTTAGACACGTGATAGTTATCACTCGTAAATTTTCGCCGATACCATACGACGTGTCTGTAAGTCTGGAAGAAATATTGACATTGACCCATATATGAACGTTTTCTATGGTTTAACTAAACGCTAGAAATGTGAAGTATTGATCCAAAAAGCCTAAAGCACAGGCAGCCTCTGAAGTAAGGAAAATTTAGAAAAAGAAATCGCCTACAACTGCAGTCCACCTCGTGTGATCACCGCCTGCCTAGTAGCATTATCCGGTGTCGTGAACACACAGTGATACTGTACATGATTAGAGATTCTGTACACCTTGGGTGCGTGTACCGGATAAATGTTAGTATGTATAACTGATAAATAGTTTCCAGACACCATATATCATTTTACAACAACGCTTGATTGGTATACTGGTGTATAGTTTTTGTTTTTTAAAAAGGAACTGTCAAATCTGAAAGTTTTCAGAGGTTATTTTTCGGTCAGTCTAAAAGTGTTTTCTTTGGAAACCCGGAGGTAAATCAATCGTGCCATTTATGCCGTTTTCTAACCAGTATAATTACGAATGCCTGTTTGGTATCGCCGTCAAAGGCTCAGTAAAACTTAATTTTACAATATTCTGAAAGGTGACATGCAGGACAAAGTTAAAGTCAGAACCAAAGAGACAGGAAGTATGGGAAAGGATCAGTTTAGCAACTTTTGACAGTTAGTGATATGCTGTTCTTATTGTGACTTTTCTTCTAAATACGCCAACTTACCCATCTGTTGGGGAGGCGGAATTCTAACTGGCTCTGTGACGTCCAGAACTTTTATTTTTAACACCGTTGTTTACCAACATATTTACACGCGTGTGAACTGTATTTGTAATAATGTGAAATTAAGATTTTATATGATTTCTAAATTATGTTAAATCGGTATTTCACGCTAAGATACTATAGCAAATGTATATTCTTGGCGTGACCCCGGCCGGTATTCATGAAACCATTCTCATGCTAAAGTTTGAATTCTGTTAACAATTCAACTTTCTTGAAATTCGCATAAATCATGTGACATGGTCAAACAGTCAAGTCTAGACATTGAAACGTTATTCGGCTATTAAGTCTGCCAAAAATTATTTTAAATCATTGACGAAATGTAAAGTACATGTATTATTACTTTATTACCAGGATACGAAATCGGTATTGAGCACAAAGTCTAAGTTTAAGCATGAGAACATTTTTATGAATACGGGCCCTGATCCGTCTGACCCTTTACCACTGGGTTACACAAGTGTTATAAGTTTTGCATGTAACAATACCGTTTTTCACACTGAACTGTGTGTGTAGAACCGTTCGCTTCTCTGTCTAGCTGTGTATGTGATGCATTGCATTGTCAGTTACTAACTACTGACGACGTTCTGACATTCCTGTTACATTCCATTCTTATCAGACATTAGAAAAACTGTCTTGATNGGGGGAGGGGGGAGAAACTAGTATGACAAATATGTGACATTTTGTCATTTTGCAGCGAAATAACGCTTTTTATTCTCTTTTCGACCGTTGATTAACTTCTTTTCGCAGCGCAGCAAAATAACGAAACAACGATTTATTTTTTTAATGCGGAGTAACGGAATGGCACATATCAGCCAACATAGCCAGCCGATGATCCTACCTAGCGTTTTGTGTTCGTTAATGCAGCGTTCACAGTGCCGATTATGGCTCCCGTTAGTGATCAGACAACGTTACGACACGAAAAGCGAAAAAGTCGGATTACTATCCTCAATGATCTGGAATGTCCTATCATTGTCTGAACGCAGTCGTATACGTTCGTAACAGAGTCCTACGGATCGGGAATGGTCCAGAGAGGTCGGGCAAGCACTCACGACAGTAATACGACATTCGGCAATAATAGCCACGTCAGAGTCCCGACAATTACAGAACACGATACGACTGAGTCCAAAAAAAGCCGTTTACAATGCGGTACAGCAGACTGTGAAATGATTGCGTTCCGACAGTGTCCCGACCATCCCGAATATGGGTCCGTTTGAAAAGTACACAACTTGTTGTACATGTACATGTAACTAGGGTTTACTACCTGTGATAGTTCAATCTACTGTGCAGAAATACATCAGTTGCCACAATGATTTGATTTCTACCTATAAGATTTCAGTTTTACAGGAAAAAGAGACATGTACGGCCAGAACTTACTGAAATAGACTCTCTTGCAATTGAGCTACCTGTTAAAGTCTTCGCCCCCAAAAGGCACAACTGTTTTCAACCCAGGTTCGGTTATCCCCATACATTCACTGATTGCTTGAAACAAGGGTTGGCAGGCTCGCCAATTCTGTAACCGGAGAAAGAGAAATGCTAACTAATGTACCATTAGTTTAACATGAGACTGTCCGCACTCTACGCAGGCTCTCTAACATTTGAGCTACATGTACATGTAGCTGCCGCTGACGATCGACCAAGTCCAGTTCCACTACACCAGTATCTACCTAGATTAAACACGTGTTCACTATGTTTTAGATTATTGATGATCCACGTACTTTTTTCCAAGTTTATGACATGATGAATGGGCACTATTGAAAGACGGCATTACAGATAAATTATTAGGCGTCATACGCCGATGTAACGTTGAAAATGGACCCCCGCTGAAAAAGGGTCCATTTTCCATGTGAAGGCCGTTGAAAACTGACCCGTTGAAAACGGACCCTGACTTTGTTCGAAGTAACAAAATGATCTCATGTACCTATATGCGTCCATCGTCCGACCAAATCAGGTCAGTGTGACCTATTTCCCAATATTTTAAATACACTAACAGAAATTAGCACGGGGTTCCGAAATATGCACATTCTGTTTTCATAAATTAGGTAAATTTGACATACTTTTGAAAAATTGATCTACATTACTAAAAATTGTTATTTGGTTCAGAAATGAACTCAGAATTGTTGTTTCACTTAATTCGGTCAATGTGAGCTACTTTTGAAAAAAATACCTAGATTGCTCAAAATTGCCATTTGGTTCAAATAGTCTGGGGTCCATTTTCAACATTAAATATTGATAAGTTTTGACGATTGAATATACAAAGGTGACATTTTGTTTCTAGGATCTAATTACAACGTTGAATAGTGACAATGGAATATAAAATGGTGTCAAACAGAAAAAAACAATGCTTTTCCACCCCCTTGTCCCCATACATAGTCCCTGTACTGGATCCGCTCCTAAACGAATCCTCTCCGAACAAGGGCTATAACTACGACAATGGTGCATAATGCTCTTGGGTCTACTGTTAAAGTTGAATGTAACACTGGGACCATACTTTATCCATTACATTCATGTTTTATTTTGGGACTGATCAAGATGTTGACACCATTATCAATCTACCAGATAATAGATACAAAAAGATCAAGCTTAGATAGAATGAAGGAAGATCTAACGATGGTTGGAGCAAAGATCCGGCTTTTGTCTCTTGTTTTTCATGACATAAAGTTCTAGGGTCCATAAATATCGACCCACGACCATTTTCGACAATTGAATATATTAAAACGACGTTGAATAGGGACCTCTGTCCTTTTTTGACAATTGAAAATGGAAAACTGTAATACTTTTCAGGGGTCCATTTTCAACGTTGAATATGGACCCGGGTCATTTGCTTTGACACATGAATATAAAAAGGTGTCATAATTTTCTTGGATCCATGATCAACGTCGAATAAGGACGCACGACCATTTTCGACAATTGAACCATTTTCAACATTTTATATAGACCCGGGCTACATTTTGACATTGGGATTGTGTCATATTTTTCTGGTGTCCATTTCAACGTTGAATAAGTACCTACATGTATGTCACTATTACAATTTTTAGGGGTCTATTTTCAACGTTGAATATGGACCTGGGTCACTTTTTGACAATTGAATGTTAAAAGGTTTCATGATTTTCTGGGGTCAATTTTCAACGTGGAATAAGGACCCGGGCCATATTAACACATTCAATTCGAAAATTGTCGAAATATATTGGGGTTATTTTTCATGTTCAATATGGACTAAGGTCATTTTAACCAGTATTAAATTGAAAAGAAAGTATGCCGTTCTTATGTCAAAACAATTGGATTTTTGTATTGTAACCTGTTGACTATTTTCAAAAATTGCATAATTTGGTTTGGCATCATTTTTTCATTTATGCTAATTTCTTAACCTTATAACATTTTCAATAACGTAGGTCTAATTTTGAAAAGTAGGTTTTAGTATAATTTCTGAATCCTGCAACAACTTATAAAGTTGAGGTTAAACTAGAAAAGACGTAATTCTTATGAACATGGCTTGGACAAATATATGTAAACTTCTGGACCCTATGACAATGTCTTCAAATATAGCTCAAATAATTTGGTCAAATAACGGGTCGTTTACAATCTCCTTTTCCGATTAATATTTGGGATAATTATTGAGCAATATTTTGGATAATGAAGGTCAATATTTCAAAATTAGGTCACGGTGACCTAATTTTATCATGCAACTGTTAAATGTTAATTCTGAACCCTATGAACATAATGTAGGTCAAATTTAGAAAATTGGGACACAGTGACCTTATTTTGTCAAAAAGTTGTTACCCCTATGACCCTTTTTGATAATGTACATTGTAGGTCAAAGTTTCAAAATTAAATCACAGAGACCTACTTTTGTCTAACATCTGTTAAATGTTAATTTCTGACCCCTACATTGTACGACCATTTTTTCTGATGTGCATGTAGGTCAAATCTTCAAAACTAGGTCACAGTGACCCAATTTGGTCAAACAACAGTTTAATGCTTATTTTCTTAACCCGATGACAACTTTTTATTACGAAGGTTAAATTTCCAAAAGTAGGTCACATTTACCTAATTAGGTCAGACATCCATACTGGGTTAATTTCTAGAAATAGGTCGCAGAACTACATTAAGTATAATCTAAGTGGATGTTTTAAATCAATATACTGTATCATTTTTTCATATGGTTCTCTTTTAAACGGGGGTCCATTTTTAACGTGTATGTAAACACAAATTTGCGTTAGGTTCTTTTTTCAACGGCTTCTAGGTTATATTTTCAAAATTGAAAACTGACCCCGATTCCATTTTCAACGGGGTTTATTTTCAACGTTACACTGGAACCAAAACGGATCGAAGACCATGCTTACAAAATCCTGATGCGTCCCAAATTAGAATACATGTACAGTGTCTCAGTTGGAACAACACCTGTTAAATTAACCAGTTGGAGAAAGTACACCGTCAAGTGTGTACAACATAACTTAACCTCAGCACCGGGATCCGCTCTGACATGTTAAACTCCCCACACTGGCCACCTTTCATCTTCGTCTTCTCAAGTTCAGTACAAAATCGTACACAATGCAGCATTCCATCCAAAAGTGTTGGTATCACTGTCGACCACCGCACTCGCTCAAGCCGTCACAACACATGCATCATACAATAAGATACAATAGGATAAGTAATGGATGTAGGCAGACACTTTGCGGGTTTATCAACATCTTAATATATTTTTAACGTATTTAGAAAGGAGTATTCATTAATTGTCATTTCATGAGATTCATGTATGTCTTTGAATAGCCATTGTTTCTTCTGGTCATGACACCAGACTTAGACCGGACACGTACAAATGTATATGTCCAAATGACTAAGCCAGAGGACCCTCGGGCTAGCCTTTGAACAAACAAGCAACCTTTCCTATAACACAATGGAATCTACTCCCCTAGTAAATAAATAATAATAATATTTATTCAGGTAAAATAGGCATGTTATTACAAGATATCACAATCTAGAATAAAATATATAATTAAAATCACATTGCAGCTTGTAAATAAAAAAGAGTATTTTATATTAAGACTGAGAACAATAATAGATCTGACCTAATAAAAGGTTTTTTAATTCAATCATTGACATACATCACAGAGTATAAAAATCTAAAAAAGTCTGATACACTGTAAAAAGGCAGATATTTCTATAAAATAAGACAAAATGAGACAGACTATTTTAGTAAATGAAGGTAGATATAAATAAATAGGTCGCATAATAGGAGTGGTGGTGAGTGCTATTTACCTAGGATTACCCATAAAAGCCACAAAGTGGCTTATTGGGGTCCTCAAAAAAAGGAAGAAAAATAATAAAAAAAAATCAAGAAAATCAATTAGGTAACGATTCAGATAGCACAGAATATAGGATATGTGTGTATCATATTTGATAATTCATCAGTAAGATTGTATTTCCTATATAGAAAACAATCCATACTAGTTATTTTATAGTGGCAGACAGCTTCTTTAGTAGCAAACTACAGAATATTTTTACATAGTTATTTTCAAAGATAACAAAATAAAACAAACTAAATATTCTAGAAAGGCATGAAAACTTGGAATTTGAAATCATTGTGCAATGCCGCAAGTCATGCTTTCCAATGGTTTGGGGTCCCCCTACCAGCGAAGTCTGCTCGACCTGCGCCATTGCACAGGTCTATATATGTATGTTGTGACAAAAGAATGAAGATGTAATAATAAGATGCTTTCAAAACCGCTTATACAACTCTAAATCACATTTGTTTTCATGTCACATATAGTTTGTCGTGTACGTGCCAAGTTGTTTTAATTACTGCATGCTGTGGTTTATTTTTTCCTTGTTTTTGTGTGTAGAAACCTTGTTATATGCCTGTTGTTTTCTGCATGTTGTCTTATATACCCTGTTTTTATACCTTTGTTTGTCGTAATAATAGCGCTACAGATCAGCTAATGTTTCCATTACAACATATATGTACGACTCTTAACAAAAGTTCTTGTATCTCTTGTATATTATGCACTTTAATTCATGTAGATGCCTCTTTACTATCCATACATATCTACAAATGTATAATTAAGATTTCTCATATACACATTATTAAATATAGAACTTTTTTCATTCAAATATTTTATTTAAGTCTTGTAAATTTGTATCTTTTAAGTTTAAATATCATCTTTAACAGTTTTGAAGGTATATTATATCTCTTTTTTTTTCATTAGATATTTTTCAGGACTTTATATGACACAGGTAGTTTTTAATGAACGCGCATATCCTAAATATAGAAGAGGTGCATTATAAAAGTATGTTGTAAAAACATCTTTGAAAAAGATAAGATACGAAACCAGTAAAACAATAGTGTAGTGCTACCTATTTTTTACACCCCTGTACAATTGAGTACAATTAGAATGATCTCCCTTCGTTAAGCCCAACTTCCACTGTAAACACTATCACCTGACTGGGGTGACTGTACTATTTGAAGCTGCTCTCGTCCCAAAATGCAGCTCTACATTGTCATACTGGTGCGTATTAACCATTTTATATATATGTTGCTATTTGAGATTACCTTAACTAAATGCAACTGACTGAACCACACGTGCTGTATATTAATGTGTACGGTGTACCAGATGAGTTATGAAAACTGACAGCTGACTGATGAAAGTTCAAGTTCAAGTTCTTATGCTACTGCAGCTGTAAAATTGATCAGCTGACATATCCCACACCCTCAACACTGATAAATGGATTTAATTTTTAAACTAAAATTGCTCATAAATAATACAGAAAACGACGAGTTTGAAAGATTATGGTGTAAAATTCTGATATACAGTACCCTCAGCTAACCAGGAAGGAGATGTACACTGTATGTATTCTATTTCAAGATACAAGAATATTTATTTTCCGTCGATTTTGAAAAACATACAATATAAGCTATAAAGAGCTTGTATTTCGACGAAACATTTCATAAAACAAAAAAGTGTAGAACGTACATAATGTATGTATAGGGTCTTTTCAATGCCTGAATCACATGCTTCTGATAGCATTTGTTTCATTTTTCTGCTTTCTTTTGGCTTTATGTGGACATGCGGGATATACAAATTATGTGACATGTATATTCTGTCTTTAATAAATACTATATTATAAGAGTTGGCTATTTTATCAACTCTTCTGCTAGGATCAATGTTGAACCTAGATCTTTGATGCTCTACTTATTAAGCTAAAGAGAAAGTCACCCTTCCCTAGCCAGGGTGAAATACTCGAGCTCCCCATCCAGGGTTGAACAGGGGACCTTTTTGGATTACTAGCAAGTATGAAGCGTTAGATCTCCTGCATACATGTATACTGGTAATAGGAATTCTCTCAAGCCAAGTCAGTAGGATTGGCTAGTATGTTACCAAGGTGACATGCACTAATAAGTATTATGCTCTCCCATCTCTCCCTACTCACCAAGCTTTCTCCTGCTGATGTTGGGGTGTGGTGGTAGTTGTAATTTGTAATCCCCAAAGATCCTGGTGGTTAAGGTGGTGGAGGAGTGTTAGAGAAATCTTCAAGTTATCACTACACTAGTGAGTGTTCTCCTTCTAAGGGAGGATTTCACTTGCAGCACATGCATGCCATTTTCTAGTGCTGAGATGCAAGTATCTTGACATCCAAACTTCCCTGAGTCCCTTCTGGCATCACGATTATTATATTATTTGCAAGGTCTCAGCCAAATATACCATTACAATAAAGATCACTCGGCTTTCTGAGAAGAATGAAAGTTTAGAGGATGTCTCCAAGAAGTCAAAATGTAAGATGTTAAATATTTTTAAAGGGGCCCTCCAATTTGAATTAAGGATTTCCCAAGTGAAATAACATTTTGTATATATGCATGGCACTTGAAACAGCACAGACTTTGAACCTTAAAGAGGATGACACCTTTGGTTGTTGTAGTTTAAGTTTGATACCAAATTTATTTGCTTATTTCAATTAATTTTATTTACTTTTTTTCAATAGGGAGTTCTGATTGGCTTTGTTCAAGTGGTTGAGCCTCAATCTGGACACACAGTAAAACATGTTCACATGATCTTCATGAACCATCTGGGTGAGTATCAAACACCAACAAATTATAATTATCATATTATCATATCAATTAAGACCATTTAGTTCCTCACAAACACATTATCCTGTTACACACCATTAGATTATAAAGTTTCTTTGTATGTTTGCATACATGTGCATCAACCGTTTTCATGCTCAAGCATGGATTTCATGCTCAAGCAAACTTTCTGGTAACTTGCTTCAATCATGTGACACCCTCATGATCAGATAGTCAAATGTTAACATTTAAAATAGAATGCGGCTTGAAGTACTAGTCTCTCCCAAATTCTTCCAAAAATGTTGACGAAATGTTATTTTTTATTAATTAATCACCCGAACAAGAAATGAGTTTGAGTATGAAAACGGTTTCATGAATACGGGCCCAGGTGAATTTTACTGTAGTAATACCCTCACCAGGTTTCAATGAAGATATATGTAATAAAAGGTTCTGTATTTAACAATGTAACAATTCAAGATGTTATATTGGCTAGGTAACCAGAACTTCCTTTTTGGCTGGATCTTGTTGGTTGTTATCTCATCTAGTCATTCTTAATTATGTTACTGCTGTGAAAAGGAAATATTCTACAACCCTATATGCATTGTAACATACATAGACATATTTTTATTCATCTAGATGTTGGATATGATGGCCTTCTACCAGAAGAGATTGGCTTTGTCAACAATATTCTCAATAAGTATTTCAATGTGTACTTTCCCCGTGCGATCAAAGTAGCTACAGAGCTGATGGGCCTTGGGTACTATGAGAAGCTCATCTACACCACCCATCCCTGGCTGGTCAGTCTGTACATGGACTGTCCAGCATACCTTACACTGGCCAACATACCACTCCAGGTAATTGAGCAGTCATCTCCAGGTACAAAGTACAACTTATGCATGTAACTTTCAGTAAGATATATGTTATAAGCATGATTGACACTTTTAGTAAGGATATGTTTATGTTTATGTTAAGATACCACAGGTGTGTCAGGTAGCTAAATTAAACAAATAATTTACGTGGTACTTGTGTTTGTCATTTAGACCAGCAGTGCGAATCTTTTTCTTATTCACAGTAATGAGGTTAAAGGTCAACTTTAAGTGCTAGTTGGGGGTCAAAAGTCAACATGGGTTAAAAGCTTTAACAATCTTCTCCTGAAACTCCATAAGGCCCAGGGTCATAATATTTTGCCAATAGGTACCTGGGATGGGGTGCTATACATTTTCCTCATTAAAATGATCTTGACCTACTTTCAAGGTCACAGGGCTCAAATATGTTCAAAATTTCAAACAACAATATCCTAAGAACCATTTGGACTAGAGTCATGATACTTGAGTTTGTTATGAAGACCAGCAGTGCAAATATTTTTCTTAATTACAGTAATGAGGTCAAATGTCAACTTTAAGTGCTAGCTGGAGTCAAAGGTCAACGATGGTTTAATGCTTTAAAATTATAATTTCAAATTTCAAACAACAATATCTGAAGTGTTTAAGTGATGTTAAAATGTCTTGGTTCTAGTTACCAAATTTGGTCTGAAGTTACCTATATGTCAGTTTCATGTAACAATAGAAACAGCTGAGCGATACAGGCCCTCTGTGCCTCTTGTTCATGAGACAAATTTATCCTACTTATTTACATTTGTGTTAGTGAGTATTTAATACCAACACAAGCATATGAGAAAGTAAAGATCACTCATGGAAAATTGAAGTCCCTATACAAATAAGTCCTTACAGGTAAGATACATGTGTATCTCTGTCAGTCAAAGGAAATTTATGTGTAAACTAACAATCCAAGTTATAATTTAAATAAAGGGATATTTGTTAATCATTAATCCCAAAATGTACAGCCAGAATTTAGTGATGGAGGTATTATGTAAAATATTAGTTCATTTTGCTAGTTTTCACATTATATAATATTGCATGTACATGTATTTAGTCTTGATGGTGAAGACCAGAGACCAGTATATAGAAGCTATATGTATGACACATGCTTTTTTTCAGTGCCCCAACGCAACCATGAAAGCAAAGTTCACTCAGGCAGTTCAAAATGGGATAATCACCTGGCATGCTGGTCCAATGAATATGCAGTTTGAAACACTGGAACCTTCAATTGTCAAGTTTGGCCTTCAGCTCAGTACTGACTTAGACAAATTCTTCAACATCACCAGAAAACACCGCACCCTCAGTCAGAGGGATGTCCCAGGTAGATATCATAATTAGTAAGAGGGATGTCCCAGGTAGTTATCATAATTAGTTAGAGGGATGTCCCAGGTAGTTATCACTGTAAGTTAGAGGGATGTCCCAGGTAGATATCATAATTAGTAAGAGGGATGTCCCAGGTAGTTATCACTGTTAGTTAGAGGGATGTCCCAGGTAGTTATCATAATTAGTTAGAGGGATGTCCCAGGTAGGTATCACCTTTAGTTAGAGGGATGTCCTAGGTATCCTTTGAGGTGGACATTCTAGGTAGAGGTTAGTTGGAAGGGGGAGTCTTCATTATTCAGAAATATGTCAATGAAGGAGGAGGTCAGTATGCCTCAAAAAGGAGGATTTTAATAACATAGTTGTAGTGTGTACTGAGTTAGATCTGTTTATTCCCAGCATAAGTTAGAGCTATCATTATTAATGTACTGTATGCACTCATTAGATTCAGGGAAAACTTTTAACTGACCTAATTGTTCACCCACAGGCATGAGCCAGGCCCTTATTCCACTGTTTGAAGAGATGGGTGTTGAGGCTGTCAGTGTGGGAGTCAATACAGTAACCTCCCCTCCTGCTGTGCCACCCATATTCCGATGGACCTTTAAAAACTCCAGTGTCATTGGCTTGTGGCATCCAGGTATGGAAAGTATATGGAAATATTAATTTGCAAACAGCTATAATGATTAATGACAGTAAATGTTTCTATCGGAAAATAATTACAACTGATCTACAAAAAGGTAGATCTGTGTGTGTTTGTACTCTGTGTTACACTTCCTGGTACACTGTGTTTGTCTGTCCTTGGTTCTGTAGGTGGTTATCCTGAGAATCCAGGTCCTTTTCCGTTTGCCCCTGGTGGATTGTCCCGACATGATTGTGCAACCTTTCCTGGCTTTGACCATGCATTGTGTTTTGGGTTCAGAACAGACAACAGTGGACCACCAATGGACATGGCTGTAAGATCCTCAACTGGACATTTTAATGAAACCTGTTTGATCGTCACCAATACACACTCATTATAATGCATGCATGAATTATTTATATTGATAAAATTTGTCTACATGTTTAAGAGAACAATATTATACATGTGATAAACCAATTGCAATATTTTCTTATGAAAGAATTCAACTTTATATTGGTTCTTGCATATGTCTTTCATCTGTACAACCTTTTCATCTTCAGGAGGTTTTAAGATTCTATGAGATTGCCAGATCCCAGTTTCCGGGAGCAGATGTACAAGCATCTACATTTGAGGACTTTGTTGCCAGTTTGGAGCCAATCAAATCAAAGCTTCCAGTGGTAACTAAGGAACTGGGTGACACTTGGATACAGGGATCAGCCTCTGACCCAAGGAAAGTTGCAGAGATGAGGGCCTTAATGAGAGCCAGGGCTGCATGTCTGGAACATAGCAGTGGTATGGTCAATAGATAATTTAAAGAAAATACTAATATGCTGTAGTTAATTTCTTGGAGAGACAGTCGTGTGATATTTACTCTTTCTGAAAAATAGACTTGTATTAATCTCATATACAGTTGTTAATGTCAACTTTTAAGTGCCCTTCATTGTAATTATCTTAAATTTTGTAATTAGGCTAGTGTATCTGAATTTCTCTGGATGCAAGAGGAGTTATTCATTACTATAGATATATCCAATAGATTTAAATTAAAAACAACAAAGAGGATTCTGTTTTATCTTTCTAGTTTGTATTTTTGGTTCCATATCAGTTTGAAACTGTTTAACCAGGTCGTGGATCCATTACAGCAGTTTTACTGGAAAAAGTTATGTTTTTTATGGTTATCATTTCTGATTTCAATCAGAAACCATTTGGAAATGACCATGCAGGAATTTATCAGAGTACTTTTTAGGTCCATTTTAAGGACACATTCCAAATTGGAAAAGAGTGTGATTTCCCCAATTTGCCCCTTTGAAACTCCAAATTATGAGGTCAAATAAATGAATAGATTTAAATGCATACCTGAAGACTGACTTGGTTCTCAAAATGCAGAGTATGTAGGAGGGTCAGAGTGATCTTCATTTGTGTTTTCATAAAATTAATATAGGCTAAATCATAAGTTAAACTGTCTAATTCCGTGTATTCAGAGTGTTTGTAATGATCACCTTAATTTCCCCCAAAAATGGTTCTTATGCCAAAGATTTGCCACATTTCATCCCAGGACCCATTTCCCAAAATTCCCTGATAAAGCCCTGCCATTATTGTTTGAATTTTTGGTCACAGCATGGAAAGTTCCCAAATCTAAAAACAAAACAGAAAGACAATTTCTGATCAGAAAATGTTTGCTAGTGATAATTCGTTGTTTTACTCCTGAATAACAAAATTGTGAGTTGGTAAATATAAGGTTATATATATTGAGGTTCCTACCAAGTGATCTTTTGTTTGCAGGTTGTTCTCTATCTGACGACAGAGTATACAACTCCAGTCGTTTCCTCCTGAAACTAGGGGAACACACCTGGGGACTGGACAGTGTGTTTGACCGCATCCATTGGACAAATGACCAATTCTATAAAATGCTGGATAATGGAAGTAAGTCATATCGATTTTCTTATGATCGTTTGAGTTAATATTGAAAATGCAAAACATTTCTTTCAACTTCCATCACCTTAAAACAATATGCACCTGTTAAAGATTAATATTCAAAGTTATGCTAGTGACAAGTTAATTTTGCAAATATGCAAGACATGATAACTAAAATGTATACTCAAGACTCTATTTGTATTTGTATATAATTGTATATATTTGTATATAATTGTATATATTTGTATATAATTGTATATTTTTGTATATATTTGTATATAATTGTATATATTTGTATATAATTGTATATATTTGTAATTTTATGGTTCCAAGCTCAGTTTTTTAATCAAATGGTTACTTAGATGAAAACTTGAATTGTTAATAGCCCAGAGCTTCATGAATGGTGTGCTGTCCTGGCAAGAGCAGAGAGACTTCTCCTACATTGGAGTGGAGGCCCTGGGAGACCAGCCTCTCGCTCGGGACATGCAGGCAGAGCTGGCACAGATCACTGCAACCAAACCTGACTTGGGCGGTGAGCTATTAACTTCACATCTTCTATTAAAGAAAAATTAACAAATGTGCAAGGGTTATGGTGGATGTACAACAAAGGTATTTTTTTTTTTTTATTTCACCATAATATACAAACATGTTTATTATATATATGGTTAAATATACATCAAAGGTGATAGAATTACATGTGAAATGTTATCAAGTGTATATTTGCCTGACTAATTACAATTGTTTAATTTTAAAATCTCTTTATCACAATGTACAATAAATCAGAAGTAAGGTTTCCTGTTATGCCTATCATGTTCTACAGCTGAAATGGTCACATGACCATCATAATTCTGTTAAAGGGAGGTCATTTATCCCTTTTTGCACCAGTAAACACATTAATACTTCAACTCTAAAATTATGATATCAGATAACTGTAAGAAAGTACATTGTATGCCAGTTGTGATAAAAAATATTTTTTTTAAGCCACAAGGTAAACCAAGATGGAACCATTCTTTCTATTTATTGTGACAAAAGATCTGTGGTTTGTCCTAAGTAACTTTAGAGGTTATGAAGCAGACAACTGTATGCTTGATCGCCAATATATTAAGCTTGGATGAGAACTTAACACAACTGCTGTACAGCCTTTGCGTATTTCTATGGAATTTTGTGGAAATTTTGTGGATTATACAGGGTTGATTTTCCATATTTTTAAGGATTACGGGTAGAATTTTATGTACCAGACTTTCTACTATATTTCAGACTAGTATACCGTCTTACATCCTTGGATGTGAGCTAAACCTGACTACTGTAGTGGTTCTATGTATTTCTATGGAGTTTCATGGTATGTTAAGGATTATCCAAGATTGGTTTTCCATATTTTTTAAGGAACACTTGTAGAATCTATGCATTGAACTTTTCCTACTATATTTCAGACTATGATGTGGTCACTTCTATGCTTGACATCCAGAGCTGCAGCAACGGGTTCCAGTTCCAGTTTGATGTTGGAGGAGCCTTGACCAGACTCACCTTGCCTGGAAATAATCAGAAGGTGATTAAATATAGTATTAAAACACTTGTATCAATTTCTCCTTGTATTTTCGAGCATTTATCTCTTGAGGAAAATTATTCTTTGAAAGCCAGATTTCTTGAAAAATAAATGTTAACTCCCACTTCAAGTTGCTGTATGATGTACAACTAATAGCTTAACAAGATGCTGATGATAAGCCAAGGGAGGTAACCTCTCTTGGGACATTATGACATTATGGACACCATTCTTAAAGTCTGGTTAGAATAGGTTCTTTATTACCTTTTGTGACCTCAACATAATAATGACATCAACAAATGGCCAATTATAGCACAATATAGGCTGTTGATTAGTGGTGGGAATCTGTATCAACAATGCCATGTGAATATCTTATCAGGTTTTTTAAAATCAAATGTCAGTGTTAAGATATGTGAAAATCTTTAAAAAGTTTCTTATTTGACTTATATTTCATCTTTTTTTGATATGTTTCTGCTAGTCCTGGGCCTCCACTACCCATCCCCTGGGCAAGTTTATATACCAGACCCTCAATCAGTCAGACTTTGACTATTTCAACCACAATTATCCCTATGGGAAGAAATTTGACCTCGGCATTGGCAAATTCAACATCTCAAAAAATGCCAATGTCTCGAGTCAGCTGTGGGAAGTGAGACTGATACAGTTATATAAGTCTAAACGTAAGTGTGACCTTGTTCTGTTTCATCTATTACATTAAAATATGAGTGATATAGTATCTGAGTTACACTTTATCTGAGGCATGTAGTTCAGCAATATCCTATAAATCTTGTCTCCATCACTTGGAGGTAATAGCTTATTGTTTGTGTAAGTCTTTAGTCAACACCTAATATAATAAACAGTGAAATATTTAGATTAAAGAACTTGAACTTAGTGATTTTATTTTTTAAATCAAAACTGTTACTTTAAATCCCACTACATATCATTGTGTAAGATACAAGATATTTCAATAGTTTAAGTGAATTCATTGTACAGAGATGAAGGTATTATTACAAATATCTAACATCTTTTTAGGTGTAATATATGTTATCCTATCTCACAACACATAGCCCCTGTATTGTCCACAGGTAACAGCTGTGAGTACATGTTACAACTGGAGATGAAGGACGCCATCACTCTACAGCAGTACGGTGCACCTGCTGTTATATTCCTCAAGTATGATGCAGCCATGTCAAAGACTAACACTGCAGGTAAGCACACTCTATATCTAAAATAATAACATAGTTACGGTGTAATGGTTAAGCTCAGTTAAAGAGTTTTTCAGATCTTGTACTGATGGATCCATATTTTGTTAATTTTGACGTAATTTTCAGTGAGTTTCCTGTTAAGTTTAATGGACTAAAAAATAGCAGGATGATAATTTTTGGGTAATTTTTTTTTTTGCATCCATTATAAGGTAAAATAAAAAGAATTTTCATAAAAACGAAAAAAAAGTAGAATTCATAAATACAAAAAAGCTACCCAAGTGGGAGTGCTGTTACATGTACAGCAACTGCTCAGATTTCAGAGTTGTTCCCCTTTATGTATGGGTGCATTGGTGAATTGACAGTTGTAATCCTATTTTGACTATTCATATTGGTCGACAATAAGCCAGATAATAAAAGAGTTTAAATAATGTAAAGATAGGATAATGGCTTGTGGTAAAGTATGTCATAATCACAATTCATTAGATTGACTTTTGACCTTTCAGCTGTAAGTGTGGAACTGCAGTGGTTCAAAAAGCCTCCGACAAGAATGCCCGAAGCTTATTATTTATCTTTTGAGCCTCCTCCTAGACAGGGTCACAAGTGGATGCTTCATAAGCTGGGTCATATGATAGACCCTCTTAATGTGGTGCAGAACGGGAGTCAGAGGCTTCATGGTAGGTTATGTGCTGATGGCTTTAGGATAGGAATCATATGTTAATTCATTCCTGTGATTGAATAAAATTCATTAAAGCTTTGTTATACCACAACCAAAAGTGTCATCCTCGATACTCCACTCACGTATCTGCACCTCTAGAATATGTCATAGCAAAATTGAAGGCTCAGCTTCAAAGAACAGGTATCAGCCTGACGATTGGTTAGGATTTTTTACCTGTGACTAATAAAACGGTTTATTTTATGCCTTAAATTTTGCTATGATATATTCCAGAGGTGCAGAGAGCATATGTGAGTGTCACCCCTGGAGTATCGAGGATGCATAATTGTCAGTGAAAGCTTAATTTACTGCCAACGTTTGTAGGGATAAAGTTTGGCATAAAAAGAGATGTGGCAATATATCAGAGGAAATATATAGAGGAATTGTAAAGAAAAAAGCAAAAGAGAACTATGAAAAAGGCTGGCATTAAATAATATAGCAAACTGAATTTAAAATCCCCATACCATTAATAAAAACTGTAACTATGTATTAGAAAATAATTTTCCAGCATAACTTTACTTTAGATTGAAAAGAAATCCTTACCTTGCAGGACATTTATAAAAAATTCTTAACTGATACTGATACACTGTATAAGAAAATATAATCAATAATAGTGTTCTGNGTGGGGTGGGGGGGGGGTGCTAGACCATGATTCTAATTCTGGACTTAAGATTGTTATTCTATTGCTCTAACCGACTGAGCTACCTGGTCAGTGTAAGGGCCTTGGCCACTTTAATAATGCTACAGGTATATACAAAATTAAATAAGGGGAGGTTACTGTGTATATACGGAAAGCTACAGTGCAGTTGGACAAGGATCGTTAAGGGCCATAATCAGTATATTGGGGTTTCTTTACCTACAAAAAATACCCGTCACTTGTTGTAGAAATGACATACAGTGCAGTACATACAAAGATAGTAATCGTGAGCAGTATTAAAATTGGTTTTCAGTGTATCCACCCATGGTATGGTAAATGAATAGTAACCAATTTATAAATATTTTATGTTTCTATGTTTTAGTTCAAAGTACACATTTATACAATTAGTTTAGATTAACTCAGTGTGTACAGAAACTATCAGTTAAGTTACTGTGTATGTTAATGTAATAACTCATCGCATGTCGGCAAAGTTATATTTATTCAATGTATGTATTATAAATCTGTATTAACTCAATGTGTGTCAGGTAAATGTATTACTTCTTAATATGTGTACCATATTTATTTTTAGCTCACCTGGCCTAAATAACCAAAAGGCCTAGGGTGGTGATATTTGGCCAGAAGCAAACTGGGATGTAGGGCCACCCAGTTTGTTCAAATAAATGACCTTCACACATTTTCAAGGTCAAAGGGGTCAAATATGTTAAAAACTGTAAACAATTTCTTCTGAATAACCAAAATACCCAGAGTGATGATATTTAGCCAGTAGCATGCTTGGATGAAGGACTATCAAGCTTTTTCATTTGAATGACCTTGACCCACTTTCAGGGTCACAGGGGTTAAATATGTATAACTATTTTAATCACCTAATTTCAATAAACAAAAGGTTAGAGTGGTGATATGTTGCAAGTTGCATCCTGAGGTGAAGGGCTATACAATTTGTTAAACATATAATGACCTTGTTAGACTTTCAAGGTCACAGGGATGAAATGTTTTTAAATCTTTTAACAGGTTTTTTGGAATGACTTTTAATTATGAATACTGATATTATGCCTGTAGCTTTATTTTAGATCACTTTTAAGGTTACAAGTGTGAGATTTATACCAGGTGAGCGATGCAGGCCCATTCAGCCTCTTGTTTTACTAAATGTGTAAGTGATCATTCATTTGCTCATTTTGTATGGTAACTTTATATTAACTCAATATGTAAACTGATTGTATATTTACTTAGTTCTTACATACATACTAATGTCATGTTTTTGCGCACATCATATTTCAGTGGTAAACAAGGGTGTATATTACCTAGATGACCGATCCTCGGGTATGGAGGTTCTGTCACGTGATGTTGGCCTGGTGAATGTGCTGACCACAGAAGACTATGTGAGCACACTGCCGCTACCACTAGCTCCCATCAATGATGTCACAGGCATGGCATTTAACCTCTACAACAATATCTGGGACGTCAACTACATCTTCTGGTACCCTTATCAAATGTCTGACACAGACTCTAAGTTTAGATTTACTCTGAACTTCCCTCGATGATAATCTGTGGTATAACGTGTAAGTGTAAATGAGTATGTTGTTTTGGTCAGGATGGTAAGAGGTACATGCTACAATCGTGATAAAATGTTAGCATTTCTTTTGAGACTAGTTGTACAGGTGTAGTGATTGATAGATATAAAACTGAATTAGGTAACAAAAGATTGTATTTTTACATTTCTCTCACATAACTGCCAAAACAATCATCACCCCAACGTCATGGTTTCCTGTAATCAGTACAGCGAGGTATAACCTCATTCAGTGTGAAATCACACCGTTGTCACATATGTTTGGGGTATGGCCTGGAAGAGCAACTATCCACTTTTTTAGTGATTGGTTATGGTTTATATTTGTTTAATTGACTTTAAAGTAAAACCTCTACTCTATGCAGCTTGTAGGCTTAGGATTATACTTCATCATTTTCTCCCTCAAATATTCTAAAGCATTACACGTATAACTTGTTGAATACCTTTATTACATAAAGTGTTGTATTTTGGTGACGATGATTGTTCATCAACAACACTAGGTAGTAGTACAATAAATGTAGCCAGTAAGATCTGATAATAAGGTCATGCTTTCTCTGGTTATGGTTTATCAGGTCAAAAAGATGACAAATGCTAGTTAAAAATTCTGTCATAATTTACATTTGACATCCCATTTGTCTCTGATAAACAATGTGGCAGGAAGAACAGAACAGTTTACCGATTTGAAAAACAATGAGCTGGAATAATTTTCACCATTATTGGTGTATAACAATACTCTTTGCTGTTAGGTTTATCAAAGGGCTACAACAGAAATATACAAATATTTGTGTAACAATTTAAATGTATCAAGTTTATTTTGTTGTCCAGGCTCTCAATCTGTCGTTATAATGGCTGACGAGGCTTGTACAAGATCTGGACACTGAATAGTGTGTCATTGATTGTTCTCATAGGATCTGATCTCTTTACTTTGTTATTCAAAACTATCTACAGCTCTCTGCTACTTTTACTCAATCTTTGATATGTATTTTTTATCTCTCTGGTTTTTTATTTAGAAACTATTAATCATCACGTACATAAAGAATCCTCAAAAAATGAAAGTTGCTTGTTGAATTTATCTCAACCTCATTAGTTAATTTTCAAAACTTTAACTAGACACTAGGTAAACAAAAGTTTGTTCTGTTATACATTTAGAAATCTCATTAACGATCTCGTTATTTTTTTGGAATGTTGTATTTAAGATTGTTTTGACTTAATCATGTATTTTGTCTAATAAGGATAAAGACAACTATATATACAGGACACATTTGTTGTTAAATCTAGGTTTCTTTTCTATGTCCTCCCATTATATCTTAAGATAGGTTATCTAAGAACATCTAATTTTGAAGTTCTAGTGTTTCATTAGCCAAATGTTGCCAATACTTTTTATCCAATTCGTGTTTGTTTTATCAAACAGTCTGTCCATCCGTATCTTATTTACACTTTGGGTTTAGCGCCATTTCTCTACATCTGCAAGTCTCAGATTCATCAAATATATCTAAAGGAATACAACACATAAAGCTGATACATTGCAGCAAGTTTCTGTGACCTCTATTTTCTGTTTCACTGACATTGGTCAGACTTTAATTCAGCTCCATTTGTGTGCTTAGACTTTTCTTTTAGTTCCATTCCTCTGATACTAAAGGTCCCATAGTCAACAATCTTTATATGCAGGTACTTTTTGCGGAATGTAATACACCTTCATGTGACATTTCACTCATAGGAATATATATACTAATGTTTAGCTCTATTTGTAAGCTAGTATTTGCATTTAGCTCCATTTCTTTAAGACTTTACATTGACCTTTGTTTCCATAAAAGCAGTATTGGGTTTAGCTCCATTTCTATACATCTGCATCATTAGCCTCGGGCATAAATTTCATAAATACATACATCTTGAATTATGTCCATGACATAACAAACGTTTAAAGCAACATATCTTTTTATCTTAAATACATTTTTGGGGTAGCTAAATTTCATGACATACAATTTACTTTCTTATTCATCAATATTTTATGATTCTTGCGTAAATGTTTATGTTACTGATAATGTTGTCTTCATCATTGTGTCGCATACTCTGTAACAATATTTTATATATAGATGATTTTGTTACTAGTCTAGTCAACATCATTAATTACCACCTGTCTATAGACTCGTCAACCCATTTTCAACAGGTTTTCTTTAATCAACAAGAAAATCTTGTTGATTCAAGTTCTGACCTCACCTGCATGACACTGAGAGAGCTTATGCCATGTCGCCTGTGATTGTTTGTTGACTTAGATCAGCTATATTGTGGTCAAAATTGTCAAAAAGTAATATAGTTAGTAACTTAAATTTAAAAAAGTTTCACGAAGCTAAAAAAATGTATGTGTGTGATATTCGAATATGTACAAGTTTGCAATATAAAAATGATGTTGACTCATCTATGCTATAAGCGTATGTACACTATATCTTTATACGTGTGCGAAATGACTGATCGATTAATAAATTGACTGGGCTACATTTTGTTTATTATAGATCTTCTAGAATCTATGAACCCCCTCATCTCGATTCATATCTTGCCCTCAGCTGTTCATCGAGATGACTTCCTTTCTGTGCCATTCCAAATAGATTGCTTTTTTGGCCCAATACTTCGATTCGGACAGAAAGACCATAAGGACAAAATTCATATTTCATGGTTCATTTCTAGTCTCGGTATATATGTGAGCGTATCTAATATGCGAATACAGAGTGCCAAATTGATTGATACATTCCAATTAGTGGACGTAATTATATACCGTGTTTGGTAATATTATTGATTGTTTTTGTTTGGAAACATCATATATTTGTGATTGCTGTACAACTGTTGTCTGATACAATCCAAACATAGTTTATGGGATGGTTATAGATTAAGTGAAATAACTATCGACGTTGCATAAAGGGTGTATTTTTGAAAGAAAACATCTTTAATGAATATATTTAAACATATTGCATGCAAAATTTAAATGTGTATTATAATTTCAGATATACATATTATATCGAAGTTCAACTTTCCTTCTTGTAAGAAAAGAAATGTTCAAACCTATTCTCAGTATGTGCAGGACCATTTTGAAAACTCTAGTAAACTGCTATGTAAAATTTGAAAATGTACTTATTATCAGTGGATATTTATCACAAAAGCATGGCCTTCCCACCAATATTACTATATGTTTCTACACACGATCACATTTTGAAAGAGTTGAATTACGCAATAAATATACAAATTTTCTTACATCGTCTTTGCATGAATCATTAAGTGTACTTATGTACAGTCTTTTATGCTAGTTTTTGCATATGTATTAATTGATGTAAGGAATTGAATCAACTGGCATTAAAACGATTTATACACAATGGGTCTCGGCAGTTTGTTTTACTAATCTTATTTTAGTTTTCGATGCAATGAGCCTTTTCTATCGATATTGCATATATTGTACTATGATTAAGGTTTAAAATAAATAATAACTACATGTAGAAGTTCCACAGACCCCATTGTAGGGAGATAGTAGTCCATCTCACTGCATGTTATCTGAAGAGGCGAGAAATGTTGGACAGCTGCAGAATCGGGGTCTTTTTGTCCACTGTTTAGAGGGCATAAAAAACCGAAACTGATCTGCTGCACTTATTACAGCACTTTGGATTTTATCTTTAATTTTTCTCACTTCCTTGCACTTCGATTCGGAGTGTCTGTATATAGCTAGGTACCTGTTTTCATATGACTTCGGCTGTTTGGAGGACGTTTCATCACAAACAAACAATACTCATCATTGATATTCAAAGATACAGAGGTTCCCGAGACTTGATAGAGATAATCACTACAGCGTTAAAAGGTTTCATGTACAGTATTATCTTTTTTCCTGTTTAATAATTGAAACTGACATTTTGTGACTAACTTATCTTTACTCCACCAGATGCCAAATGTATGTGTTTCAATCAATCAGAACGAGCTAGTTAATTTTAAAAAAATGTCTGGATCAATATTCTGTTAGACATTAAAATGGAGAATTTCAGATTACCATGACACCAGCCTACGATATATTATAAACAGTGTTTGATGATTTCCCATTAAATGCCATATATTTCGCTAGTATTGTCGAAAGGCGATATTTTTTCACGAGTGCAAAGCACAAGTAAAAAATATCAGTATGTTTCCCATTCTGTAAGTACTTAAAAGGCGGAAATTACGCTACAATGCGGGAATTAGAAGCGTAACCTTTCGTGTCATATTCGAATGTCGTCAGGCTTGACTACAAACTATAAGCAAGTGCACCATTTTGAAGTATGTTAAAACAACCGTTTATTCTACCGTCATTTCATCTGCATTTGAATAAAAAAATCTGCATCTTAGGATGAAGTGAATAGAAAGTACCGCTGTGGTTGGTTAATCTCAAAAGTGGTTTATTTAAACATACATTGACAGATCTGTCACGTTTGCTATCTGTTTCAGTGTTTTACGTTGACAGAATACAATTTCTCGCCATCAGACATAACCACACTTCCGGTCAGGGAAAAAGATTTCTCTCTCTCGTTTCTTGTTGGTATAAGACAGAGCTATCCCGGTGTAGAAGTCATTTCCTTTCCCGTCAGAAATTTTGCGCTTATTTGAAATTCCCAAGGTTTGAAGTTCCCTACCCCGGGGTATGGGGGATTTTCTTATAGTTTTACCCAAGGGTAAAGGCAACCGGGTTCTAATGTCATAATGATTGTAATGACGTCACGTCAAAGATGGTATCACGGAAGAGAACTCCGATGTGCTCGAAATTTTACAAGCAACGTTAGCTTTTGCATGAAATTACCATTTGCGTTTGAGATGGGAGAAAGAAATAATCATTCACCACTTTCGGAGAAAGAGAGAACGAATTCAACTTTCGAGATAAAATTCTCAAATGTCTTTCTCCGGTTAACTCTCGGGCTAGATATTTAAGAATATGACAAATTACCCTTTGGGTTATTTCTTTTCTGTCTCAATCTCAACGGCAAAAATAAGATAAATGTCTATTAAAAGGAACAAAAGATTATTGTTTTAAAAGATGTTCATCTATGCTCTTGTAACGTAAGTATGATGCGGAAAGCGATTCCTCTCCATCTGATTCTCTTTTCTATGTGCTACAGTCCAAAGTTTGCCATGGTGAAAGCAACTCCAGGGCCGGGATACGTTAGGAGTTCAAACAAGACGGCCATTCTCTTCAGACTAGGCGTGTCGCCACACAATGGCATGCCGTCGCTGTCATCTATCCCCGTAAATACACATTTCAAATGTTTTAGCATGATTCTGAAATACGAACAATAGTCAAGATAGTTGATTTGCCAAATGGGGAATAGGTATATTTGGTTGGTTTAAAGTGGAAAACAATATCTATCACCGATGTTTTCGAATGTAGTTTTGGTGTAAAGAGGTAGTTTTGGTGTAAAGAGGTGTTCGAAACACGATGTATTTAACATGAACAGTTGTAACATATTCGTACTGTTAGTACATTTTAACTTCCGTTTACAAGATACATGTAGGTCCAACACACTCTGAACAGGCAGCGCCAGTCTCCAGTTTGAAGACCTCGCTGTGACCACTCTCATTGGTAAATCTCCATATTTACATCATTCACCAGTGGAATACTGACAGTGAGGAATTTCACAGGTAGTGCAGTACCTAAACAGAGTGATATATTTCTCTAGCGTTATATACATGTATTAAAGGACACTGTTACATCTGTCTCTAATGTAATTTATTGTAAAATGGAAATTTTGTCGTATTAAAATGTTCGCGTTATGACCCATTGAAATAATAATGACGCGGAAGGGTTCAGGTCAGCGATGGTCCTCAATTTATTTTTCATTGATGAGTCTTTCACCCATAGACTCTTTAATAATTATTTGCACTCATCTACTTAATGCGAAAAAACGCAAGCATTTCCACACCGTTTCACTCTCATGCAGTATTTCAAAGTGATATTATTCACATGTGAAGTAAATTCTAGTTCGACAGAATACTAGTGTTTTTCACGAGTGCAAAGGATAGGGTAATACACACATATAGTTCACAGTATACCTTACAATGTTCTTACCCATCTCGAATCCACGAAGAGCATGCGACGGCGTATGTATGGTACGAGGGCATAATAGGAAAATTAAAGCAAAATGTTGTACCCGGTTCCCTCTCAACACGACCAACTATGCGTGTAATGATAGCTACCAACAAGCACAACAATACAACGTATTACTACGCCGAGATAATATTTCCGTTACAAGTATAATAATATGTTTATGATGTCGTTATATATAATTACCTTCTGTATTCGCTGTGCCCTTCCGCCACCCCGATGTCTTCAGGGATTTCCTCTATAGGACAGCCGTGCAGAATTGGATGCATCGAAGGAATACAGGCACTAACCACGTACTTGTAGCCAGCAAGCACTGTTGAAATATACACCACACATTAAAAACAATCAAGCACTGTTCAAATATACACGACACATAAAAAACAATCAAGCACTGTTCAAATATACACAACACACATTAAAAACAATCACACGATGAGTTTATATTATTTTTGATATATGCTATTTAACACGATATCCCAAGAAACTCAGATGAGAGTATATCAAAGTACGAAACGACAACACGATTGCATGTACATTTGTTTCAACAGAGTTAAAACAAACCACAAAATTGGGCAGACGAAAACAGCTTCAACTTCTCAAAATCTACAATTGTTTGCATGCTTTTCTGAAAAAAACGAAAAGCACACAATGACCCAAACCTTACACTCGATGGCACTACAATTTCTGTTGTTGAACTGACTAAATATCTCGGCCTCATTTTTTATTCGAAACTCTCTTTCATACCACATATAAAGTATCTGAAGGATAAGTGTTCCAAGGCGTTAAACATTATACGACTCCTTTCTCATACTGATTGGGGAGCGGACCGTGAAATTCTTTTGCGCCTATACAGATCACTTGACCATATCGATGAACATCGCATTAAAAAGGCAATCATTTGTTCAGACTCTCTATTTGTCCTACATAGTTTACAGTTATGAGATCCTAAAAGCATACTCGTACAAAACCTTGCTCTTCGAATATCAGAATTCAGTTTTTACTTGACCACAGCGACAACAGAACGGTGATATAGAAATTCAGCTTTCTTTCGGCCATAGTGACAACAGTACAATTGTATGTATATAGAAATCCAACATTAATTTGGCCATAGTGACAACAGAACAGTTATAAGGAAATCCAGCTTGTATTTGGTCATTATGATAACAGTACGGTTATAATGATATTGAGTATGTATTTGGCCACAGTAAACGGTTTCTTAGACATCCGGTTTTTATCTTGCCACAAAAAAAAGGTACGGTTACTTCGGCATCCAATGGTAATTCGGCCATAGTATTTTAAAGGATATATTAATTGAACTTATGAACATTAAAATTGCAAACACAATGATTTTTACAGTTTCATACTTAGTATTTCATCCTTAAACTTGTTGATTTCAACTCACGGTCATCAGCTAGTGGTGTGAATCCTCCTTTATCTGTGCAAAGTCCACCAAATACATGCATAGCAGCCATATTTATTTCGTTATTAGCACACTCAGAACGAATGTCTTTCTTTATCTGCTTTGCCTTTGTTGCAAGAACTCTACAATTAATAAACGCAACGGGTTAACAAACGTTTCCTTGGCAATATAAGTTAGATATAAATGATATACATACATTGTACGTTGTACATTTGTAAATAAACACCTTAGCGACAACACAAAAGGACAAGATATACTATTGTGTCAACTCACAAGTGAATCATAATACAATGGTATAATTTGAGGACAAATGTAACCAATCATAACACAATACAAACACACATGAACAAAACATAAAACACACAGTGACAACATTTTCCACTATTTCAACACACAAGGAAAAATATATACATGTAACAGCTTTAATAACAAGGACAACATTTACCACTTTTGCAACCAACAGGACAACATGAATCTAACCGTCAGCACACAATGACCAAATTAACTACACCGTCAACATACAGGACAACATATATCTAATCGTCAACACACAATGACCAAATAAACTACACCGTCAACACACAATGACCAAATAAACTACACCGTCAACACACAGGACAACATATATCTAATCGTCAACACACAATGACCAAATAAACTTCACCGTCAACACACAGGACAACATATATCTAATCGTCAACACACAATGACCAAATAAACTTCACCGTCAACACACAGGACAACATATATCTAATCGTCAACACACAATGACCAAATAAACTTCACCGTCAACACACAGGACAACATATATCTAATCGTCAACACACAATGACCAAATAAACTACACCGTCAACACACAGGACAACATATATCTAATCGTCAACACACAATGACCAAATAAACTTCACCGTCAACACACAGGACAACATATATCTAATCGTCAACACACAATGACCAAATAAACTACACCGTCAACACACAGGACAACATATATCTAATCGTCAACACACAATGACCAAATAAACTACACCGTCAACACACAGGACAACATATATCTAATCGTCAACACACAATGACCAAATAAACTACACCGTCAACACACAGGACAACACATATCTAATCGTCAACACACAATGACCAAATAAACTACACCGTCAACACACAGGACAAAATATATCTAATCGTCAACACACAATGACCAAATAAACTACACCGTCAACACACAGGACAAAATATATCTAATCGTCAACACACAATGACCAAATAAACTACACCGTCAACACACAGGACAAAATATATCTAATCGTCAACACACAATGACCAAATAAACTACACCGTCAACACACAGGACAAAATATATCTAATCGTCAACACACAATGACCAAATAAACTACACCGTCAACACACAGGACAAAATATATCTAATCGTCAACACACAATGACCAAATAAACTACACCGTCAACACACAGGACAAAATATATCTAATCGTCAACACACAATGACCAAATAAACTACACCGTCAACACACAGGACAAAATATATCTAATCGTCAACACACAATGACCAAATAAACTACACCGTCAACACACAGGACAAAATATATCTAATCGTCAACACACAATGACCAAATAAACTACACCGTCAACACACAGGACAAAATATATCTAATCGTCAACACACAATGACCAAATAAACTACACCGTCAACACACAGGACAAAATATATCTAATCGTCAACACACAATGACCAAATAAACTACACCGTCAACACACAGGACAAAATATATCTAATCGTCAACACACAATGACCAAATAAACTACACCGTCAACACACAGGACAAAATATATCTAATCGTCAACACACAATGACCAAATAAACTACACCGTCAACACACAGGACAAAATATATCTAATCGTCAACACACAATGACCAAATAAACTACACCGTCAACACACAGGACAAAATATATCTAATCGTCAACACACAATGACCAAATAAACTACACCGTCAACACACAGGACAAAATATATCTAATCGTCAACACACAATGACCAAATAGACTACACCGTCAACACACAGGACAAAATATATCTAATCGTCAACACACAATGACCAAATAAACTACACCGTCAACACACAGGACAAAATATATCTAATCGTCAACACACAATGACCAAATAAACTACACCGTCAACACACAGGACAAAATATATCTAATCGTCAACACACAATGACCAAATAAACTACACCGTCAACACACAGGACAAAATATATCTAATCGTCAACACACAATGACCAAATAAACTACACCGTCAACACACAGGACAAAATATATCTAATCGTCAACACACAATGACCAAATAAACTACACCGTCAACACACAGGACAAAATATATCTAATCGTCAACACACAATGACCAAATAAACTACACCGTCAACACACAGGACAAAATATATCTAATCGTCAACACACAATGACCAAATAAACTACACCGTCAACACACAGGACAAAATATATCTAATCGTCAACACACAATGACCAAATAAACTACACCGTCAACACACAGGACAAAATATATCTAATCGTCAACACACAATGACCAAATAAACTACACCGTCAACACACAGGACAAAATATATCTAATCGTCAACACACAATGACCAAATAAACTACACCGTCAACACACAGGACAAAATATATCTAATCGTCAACACACAATGACCAAATAAACTACACCGTCAACACACAGGACAAAATATATCTAATCGTCAACACACAATGACCAAATAAACTACACCGTCAACACACAGGACAAAATATATCTAATCGTCAACACACAATGACCAAATAAACTACACCGTCAACACACAGGACAAAATATATCTAATCGTCAACACACAATGACCAAATAAACTACACCGTCAACACACAGGACAAAATATATCTAATCGTCAACACACAATGACCAAATAAACTACACCGTCAACACACAGGACAAAATATATCTAATCGTCAACACACAATGACCAAATAAACTACACCGTCAACACACAGGACAAAATATATCTAATCGTCAACACACAATGACCAAATAAACTACACCGTCAACACACAGGACAAAATATATCTAATCGTCAACACACAATGACCAAATAAACTACACCGTCAACACACAGGACAAAATATATCTAATCGTCAACACACAATGACCAAATAAACTACACCGTCAACACACAGGACAAAATATATCTAATCGTCAACACACAATGACCAAATAAACTACACCGTCAACACACAGGACAAAATATATCTAATCGTCAACACACAATGACCAAATAAACTACACCGTCAACACACAGGACAAAATATATCTAATCGTCAACACACAATGACCAAATAAACTACACCGTCAACACACAGGACAAAATATATCTAATCGTCAACACACAATGACCAAATAAACTACACCGTCAACACACAGGACAAAATATATCTAATCGTCAACACACAATGACCAAATAAACTACACCGTCAACACACAGGACAAAATATATCTAATCGTCAACACACAATGACCAAATAAACTACACCGTCAACACACAGGACAAAATATATCTAATCGTCAACACACAATGACCAAATAAACTACACCGTCAACACACAGGACAAAATATATCTAATCGTCAACACACAATGACCAAATAAACTACACCGTCAACACACAGGACAAAATATATCTAATCGTCAACACACAATGACCAAATAAACTACACCGTCAACACACAGGACAAAATATATCTAATCGTCAACACACAATGACCAAATAAACTACACCGTCAACACACAGGACAAAATATATCTAATCGTCAACACACAATGACCAAATAAACTACACCGTCAACACACAGGACAAAATATATCTAATCGTCAACACACAATGACCAAATAAACTACACCGTCAACACACAGGACAAAATATATCTAATCGTCAACACACAATGACCAAATAAACTACACCGTCAACACACAGGACAAAATATATCTAATCGTCAACACACAATGACCAAATAAACTACACCGTCAACACACAGGACAAAATATATCTAATCGTCAACACACAATGACCAAATAAACTACACCGTCAACACACAGGACAAAATATATCTAATCGTCAACACACAATGACCAAATAAACTACACCGTCAACACACAGGACAAAATATATCTAATCGTCAACACACAATGACCAAATAAACTACACCGTCAACACACAGGACAAAATATATCTAATCGTCAACACACAATGACCAAATAAACTACACCGTCAACACACAGGACAAAATATATCTAATCGTCAACACACAATGACCAAATAAACTACACCGTCAACACACAGGACAAAATATATCTAATCGTCAACACACAATGACCAAATAAACTACACCGTCAACACACAGGACAAAATATATCTAATCGTCAACACACAATGACCAAATAAACTACACCGTCAACACACAGGACAAAATATATCTAATCGTCAACACACAATGACCAAATAAACTACACCGTCAACACACAGGACAAAATATATCTAATCGTCAACACACAATGACCAAATAAACTACACCGTCAACACACAGGACAAAATATATCTAATCGTCAACACACAATGACCAAATAAACTACACCGTCAACACACAGGACAAAATATATCTAATCGTCAACACACAATGACCAAATAAACTACACCGTCAACACACAGGACAAAATATATCTAATCGTCAACACACAATGACCAAATAAACTACACCGTCAACACACAGGACAAAATATATCTAATCGTCAACACACAATGACCAAATAAACTACACCGTCAACACACAGGACAAAATATATCTAATCGTCAACACACAATGACCAAATAGACTACACCGTCAACACACAGGACAAAATATATCTAATCGTCAACACACAATGACCAAATAGACTACACCGTCAACACACAGGACAAAATATATCTAATCGTCAACACACAATGACCAAATAGACTACACCGTCAACACACAGGACAAAATATAACTAATCGTCAACACACAATGACCAAATAAACTTCACCGTCAACACACAGGACAAAATATATCTAATCGTCAACACACAATGACAAAATAAACTACACCGTCAGCACACAATGACCAAATAGATTTCACCGTCAATACACAATGACCAAATAAACTACACTGTCAACACACAATGACCAAATAGACTTCACCGTCAACACACAAGGCAATACGCCGGAACAAGCTTCAACATACAAGAAAAGAACAAACAAAGCATCAATAGGACTTGATGAAATACAAAACAAAAGAAAACACTATGAACTTCTTTAACTATGGACTGCGGGACATGACTGGTGTTTTCTTTACACAAACTGTTGTGTACGATTAAGTGACATTTCTGGAGCGAACATCTGTAACAAAAAGACTTACTGACAAGATTCCTCTACAACTCGTACAAGGGCAGCTTTCAAGACTCGCTTTGGTTTATAAAGTCGGGATGCAATGTCGGATATAGTGTCTACCATCGCATCGCTTATTCTCTCTGTCAACATGGCGTACGAGTTGCATTCTGTGATGGTGGTCTGACGAACCGATATTTCAGTGTTCAACGTTCCCAGAGAATTTGGGGCAGCCAAACTCAAAGCAGTAAGAGCCAATATAACTAAACAAACCAAATCGGGAAAAGCTTAAAAATGGTACATGTGAATCATAAATACAAACATGTACAATGCATTTAAAATTGTGTTTCAGGATCAGTCTTTGAAACTACCTAATGAATAAAATGCACGTGGGCTGGTTTCAAAGCAGCTAACCCCTTCACCCCTATGTAACGTTAGTAGGCTCTACCATTTATTGATCTGGATGAGTTTATTATGGTCTACAGTGGTGAAAGGATTCAATTCGTCAAAAAGGTACAGAAAAAGTACAAAGTAAGGTAGCGCCTACCTGAAAAATTACTTTGTCGACGATGAAAACGTAACAAAGTAAACCTCCGCAATAAATAGCTGTTACCCATTTGCTTAAAAAACACGATTAATGAAGTGCTGTTATGTCAATATTATTTTTGCAATTCACATACAAAACGAGTTATTCTACATTTAATTCCATGACTAATACATTTGTGTTTAAAATAATAATAAAATAAATTGAAGTTTGGTTTATATCAGTAGTTATACCGGTATATACTGTCACTGCTATATGTTACGACACATATTTCATTTAACTCATCATTTTTCATGAAATCCAAAAACAGCAAGTTACAATCAAGGTCATTTACAAAGTAAGCACATGCACATACGCTATACATTCTGGTTGGTAATTTACGTAGATCTATAGTATACTGGAGGAATGGTTCATTCGAAGATAACAATTCAAAATACGATAACACTTTTACCCAATATATTTGCATTGGAATATCTTTAATAATTACATAGAGGTGATTTACAAATAAACAACTTACCAGTGATTTTGGAGACTTCCATTTCTTTTAAAACACAGCAGATGTTTTATTAGCGTTGTGTTTCACCGATTTCGCCACACTGTAACAGGATAATGCCACAAATGTAAAATACAAATCAATGGAGGGTAAGTATGCAAATATGGGGTAATTTGAAAAATGTCCATGCAACATCTGTTTGACATTACCATAATAACCTACGTAAATACTTAATGTAAACTAATTTATATTGATTACATTTAAAGGATGATACTAGAACAACAAGTCAAATTATGCATCATCTGCCGATTCAGCTGGATAGAGATACACTCATCTGCCTAACGGCGCCTTATACAGGGATCATTTACATGTTGTTTTCTGGTGTAACCGTGCATGAACATAATATATCATCAGTTATTTGTGAGTACAATTTTTGAATTATCCCCATGTCGTGTTTTTCATATTTTATACACAACAGCGTCCATACACTAAAAGGAAACCAAACACTAAGAGTCCAAGTTCAGATTTTCGACTGAAATCAAAATTCTATAAATAGAGTGTTATTTGAATACATTCCTAGTTACTTTTTTATATACAACAAGTAAGTGTTCCTTACTACCTTACTGTAATAAAATAATTTCAAGTATACATTTATCATTATAGTATTATAATCTTCTAAAAGTTTGATTAATATCTTCGTTTACATAATGGGATATATCACTGCCCGCTGACACACACCTACTACAGTTATTTTGGTAGAAGTCTTGACATCTGTTAGTAGAATTACACTCACTACTTACCTGCCAATCCGGCTATAGTTAAGCTATATGTCATATATATACGTTTTTTAATTTATTTTTGTGTTTGTAAGGCAGCTTTAAAGGCTACAAAATGGTACTGTAGCAGTTGGCTACTAAACACGCAATTGACTGTATAAGTATCTGGGATACTGCAATGCAAGTAAAATAGCCATGTAATAAAAGTGAAAACTACTCTCATTATGTTAACCAAAATATGAATCAAAACTGTAAAAGAATATAATATTTGTATGTGCAGTCATTTAGTTTTGCACTGTAGATGGTTCTCAAATTGATCAAAGCACTAGCAGGCAATATTCAAGATTGTTAATGTAAAGTACCAAGATAAACTGAACTTGTTGAATATCAAAAAGAAAGTATTCAGAAATAGTTGTTTTTATTGTGGTCTTATATATCTGAATGTCAGATACATGTCCACATAAAAATACCAGTTGTTGTCTAGTTTTGTGTCAAGATACATAACAATTATAGGAATAAAAATGTTTAAAAAAATGTTATGAGGAAAATAATCTCAGACAAGTTACACTTACTTATTGTATATCAAAACGTAAGTTGGAATGTATTGTGATAAAACTGTTTTTGTCGTGGTCTAATAAATCTGAAATATGGACGTCAGAGTCATGTCCAAATAAAACTAGTAGTTATCTAGGGCTTTCTGCAAAAAAGGGGGGAAAACAAACAAACAAACAAACCTTAAGCAAAAAACAAAAAACATAGCAATTATGATTTAAAATGTTAAAAAGGAGTATAAAGAAATGTAATCGCTCAACTGAGCTGAGACTTATACTGGAGCAGCACGTCTCTAAGTTAATCAAAATGTATTAAACTGCTATAATTATCGCATAACAGTAGTTCGTGTAAGTGTTCTGTCTGAAACGAAAGTAGAGAAACGACTCCAGTAAACAACCACGAGGTTTTGCTGTTTATGCTACATAATCCCCAACGTTCAAGCTTCAATTCCAAATGTTGTCATTCGCATACCCCTTTGACTCTCCGCATGACCGGTGACTGGTCGTTACAGTTTCCTTTACCTTGCGATGGAATCCAGATTTATACAATGTTTTAAGGCACAACCGAACTACGAATGTGTGCTGTGGGATACTACACAGTTTAGGATCTCGACACCGATACCATTACTATGTCGGGGAGTCTTCAATTTTGAATATATCGTAGCTCATTACAGCATTAGCCGTAATGCTCCATATAATAACAATAATTCCAGCTAAATGTAACATCAAAGTTTGATATATAACTATTAATGTAAAATATTAGAACTAATTTGACATATAACTATTAATGTAAAATATTAGAACTAATTTGACATATAACTGTTAATGTAAAACGTTAGAACTAATTTGACAAACATTATTTTAAAGGAGTTCTTCTTACAGTGTACATCATCGCAATGAAATGTATATTAACCTATACTGATATAACATAGCTAACATTTTAGTGTTTAGAGTTTTGCTTTCATGATGTGAGTACCAAGGCCTGGCCTTTGGATCACAACCATTGAAGAACCACAACTTAACCACTCAATCTGCTAATAATTACATAACATTGGACGCCATTGTTAACAATGGCTGATAGACTGAACACAGAGTCTGA
Source organism: Mizuhopecten yessoensis (assembly GCF_002113885.1). Taxonomy (NCBI): domain Eukaryota; kingdom Metazoa; phylum Mollusca; class Bivalvia; order Pectinida; family Pectinidae; genus Mizuhopecten; species Mizuhopecten yessoensis. The sequence goes on from NW_018404662.1 coordinate 2,368,807, forward strand.
TGTATACAGCTGATGGCCATGTCATTTATATACAGGTCTCAATCGCAAGTTCATGATTGCCGCAAAAGTTATTATCCCTGTAGTGGATTATTTGTCTCTACAGCTGTAGAAAGGTACTGACATCGACTGTAATAGAGTATGATGACATGATAAATGTTTCACAAATGTATTGAGTATCATCGGTTTAGTAGTCATCAGAACTACTTTCAAATGTTGTAAAATATAATCAACGTAGGCAGCTTGCGGCCTGAATTGATTGTATTTCCAACATTTTCGAATCCTGAGTAAGATATTCCATCATAATGTACAAACTTACGTTCATTATATCATTATATCTATTCTACCAAGTAAAATGTAATGAACGTCTTGTTCGTGTCTACTTCAGTGTCATTTCAGTGAGCAAACTAACCTAAATGATATTATTATTTATATAAGGCTGATCATTTTACGCACGGTTATATTTGTCACGTGATACGTATATGGCACACACTCTAGAGTTACAAACAGCTCATACACAACGTAAAACAAGAAACATCTGCCATCTAACATTCTAACAAATTCCAACCTATCATAAATAACTATGGGCGAACAGTTTACATAACAAGGAATGAATTAATATCTATATATCTTATACTTTGTCTCTCTTGGTAAAGCCGGTTGATGATGTACATTTATAATGTACGTTACTGTATAATAATGTAATAGCGTCCAAACCTGTATATATTTGGAAAGGATTGTTAATTTTCATTCGCCATTTAGTGGACAGACCATAAACAATTAACACTGACCTTATGTTTTACTTTATGTCGGATGTTTATTTCAATCAATCAAATCCACCAATCTGTCGACATCGCTCGCCAACACATACAATCAGCATTTGGCAGATTTACAAATACTATTTCAAATCGCTTTCGCGATAGGTTCAGTGGAACATTCTTACCGTGAGCTTGACAGGTTTTGAGCAGATTTGTTTGTCGGTCTGGTAGCAAATCGTCAAATACATGCACAATTAAATGCGGATACACTCATTCGACAAATAAAACCTGACCCACGACTCGCTTTTTTACCGGTACATTTCCGGGGGAGGTTTTTGGAAATGCGTTGGTCAATTGGAAAATATTTCACGCTCGAACATGATCTGTCGTCAAATAATCCAAGGTTATTAACCAATGAAAACGTGTCGTTACATCGCTAACGTGGTAGAAATTCAAATTAACAATGAGTAAAGCGTGTATATTATGAATCTTGCCACAGTTTAAAAGATATATTTGTGGGTAACAAGGTAACGGCAAACCTCGGGGCCGATCACGTCCGTCAGAAAATTCTACAACTTCGTTTCTTCGAACGACACACACTTGCTTACACCTGTTAGGGGAATAGTAATACTAACTTGGTTACACAGTTTAGGTTCCGTTGTATGATTATAGACCACTGTACCAGGCTAACAAATGGCCTGTATCCAGGGCCTGTATATACGACAATTATAACAGCCATGAGTGTAACACTGTTCAGATTCTTTATTTCGGAAAGTAGACATGCATTCATAAACAGTACGAGCAATTCAATATTATGTCTTTTATGACACTATTACACGAATAATTTAAAACAATATATGTCTCTTTTTGTGTCTCTTTCTTTTATTGAAGATAGTAGAGTACATCCGGCGTCACACTAGTCTCGTTCAACCAGACGCTTGATCACTTTGTAAATCTCTGTTTGACGTAGCTTACGCAGACAATAAGAGGCTGGTTTAACAAGACTAGCGTCACACATAAGCATGTCACTTGTCGTACTATGAGAACCTGTATATCATACCAGTAGCCTCTGTTATCTCTAGATCTGCGCCCTTACCATACACCATGTCTGAGATTGTTGAAATCAAACTGTGCATTCAGGCTTTTATGGAACATCTTACCGACTAGAAATGAGACTAATTAGGGTTGTTAGAATATGTTTCTGCTCTCTTATATTCCACCAATAAAATGTGATACATCGGTGTTGTTGTTTTTGTTATTTTGTGCGTATTTTAACAAACTCTTGAGTTAACAGCAGATAACCGATTTCCTAGTCATAACAAAATTCAAAAATTGTATTCTGTCAGCACGCTTCTACTTAAAAAAGGAGTTCTCCATTAAATACTCTCAATTTTATATCAACAGAGAGGTTTAAAACTGGGGATTATGTTAGAACATAATCATGCTACCTTTTGAAGTGCAGTATTTTTGCTACATGTAGGACTGGTAGGATATGTACTTATACAAATGATGGGTTTTCTGTTTTATCTTAGCTGAGGAAGGAAACGTTCAGTGCTACGGGTTAACCAACTAATATAACATTTTAAAATCCTCACCAAATAAATAAGAAAAGTTTTGTAACAACGCGAAAATAAATGTTGTACAATGTATGTAGTTGATTAGAGTGTCAAGCATTATGCCGTGATAAACGTAATGACAATTTAAATGATAATAGCTGTCAAAAAGGGGGAGGTGCCAAAATTACATAACAATGTATTAGCTACATGTGGCTATATAAGGTTTGTTACAAATACCAGGTTTAGCCATTGTTTAATTCTCAACCCAGATCATATAATCAATGATATATATATATATATATATATATATATATATATAAACAATGTACTTGTTATGAAAACAATAATAATGACAAACACCATTCACTGATTTGTAGCTTTGCTATAATAGTGGCATGCACGTAACAATCAACAGTTAGTTTCATAATCATGTTCGGACCAGTATGTTATTGTAAATAAACACTGATTCCGGTAAGCGAGGTTCTAAAATAGTATTTACAAACGCTGTGTCTGGTATAGAAATATCCTATAATAATGCATTAAAGACTCAATCTTTCCGGTGTAAAGAGGTTCTTCATAAGTATTATCAAACACTGTATCCGGACTAGAGATATTCTATATCAAGGTATTAAACATACTTACTCCAGTGTAGCGATGTTTTACACTGGTATTAACAAACACTATCTCCGGTGTAAAGAGGTTCTACATAAGTATTGTCAAACACTGTATCCGGACTAGAGATATTCTATATCAAGGTATTAAACACACTAACTCCGGTTGAAAGAGGCTCTTCACTAGTATTTACAAACGCTGTGTCCGGTGCACGGATATTTTATATTAACGTATAAAAGCACTATATCCGGTGTAGCAATGGTATGCATTAGATTTACAGATGAAACAAACACTGTATCCGGAGTAACGATGAATTTAAAAAAAAAACAAAAAACGTTTGAGGACAATTTTACGAGGTTCTATTGTTATATATGGAAACACCATATCTGGATTTATGAGTTCCTCTTGTTGATTTCTGAGATGACATGCTAAGACTTATTTGTGTGGTATCGCTCGGAGCCTTCAGGCTGCTGTCTTTTGAGTGTTTTCACCCACCCCTTTTTCACCATAATTGCTTCTAACTGTAGTCTCATCACATTTGCTTATAATGTGTCGCTTCGAAATTCATATCCTTTGCAAATTTCTCCAATCTATAATTCCGTGAGCAGGTTTCTATTGATAAACACATTTAATAAGAATGTTAAGTGATAGATATTTGTGTTTTGCATTGTATATTTGCTGTTTGTATCTCTCGATTGTGTGCCTCTCGACTATCTTAGTCGTCTTTCGTCGCATTAATTTATATTTTCATTTTTTTCATTCCACATGTATGGCGATCTTTTTTTGTGTTATGTTATTATCTTGCCTGCAAAAATAGAAATCTACTACAAATTCGAGTTGCTGTTCAATCTAAGCTAAAATTGAATTACTTTTTCTCTAATTTTCTGATTAAATCACACAAAATGTCTCTTTTTATTTTTCTCGTCTAATAAAGATGACAGAGTACTCTAAGAAATTAAGATAACTATAGAATTCCAAACTTAAAACTTTCTCTTACAATATCTTCCTTCTTGCTTTCTAATATGAAAACCTGTAATACTTGAGACGGTACTGTCAAATCATTGCCACTCTCTTCTTCCCAATTAGCTTGAGCCCCAAATAAAATTACAGGTACACCTAGTTACCTTGGACCACACATATAGCGACAGAAAACACAACATTTTACATATAAGACTAAGGCATCAATGAAGTTCTCTTAGATATGATTTATACAAACTTAGTTAAAGATTCAAACTGTTCAAATTGTTGTCATCATTGTGAACATTTATTTGTTCTTTGAGTGTCAATCTTATAGTAATTCTCGTACAGTACTGTTCCAATACACTAACATTATAAATATGCAAATAAGTTTGAGGTTACTGCTATATGGCGACGAAAACCTAGCTTTGGATGACAACTGTAATTTATTAAGACATTTGCAAACTTGTGTTATGTCCAGCGAAAGATTTTGAATATAAAATGTATGTACATATGTAGTTTTTGCCTTCCTACCTTTACTTGTATTATTTGTTATTGTCTATGTAATCGCTTGTTATTGACATGTTGATAGGAGATGGCTTCATAAGTTGCAATAACTTGTGCCTAAGCCTTTGTACCCATTAGGACAATATAGTGTTTAAAGTCAAGACTCTTTGTTCCTAAGTCAATGAGGCGTCACACACAAACATTTCACTGATCGTGCTATGTGACCCTGTAATCCATTTAAAAAGTCTCTATTATCTATCCGCCACACACCAAACTACATACCCCAGATGTTTTAATCCAGACTGTCCAGTAAGGCTTTTATGGGGCATCTTACTTGCTAGATATTAGGTCTTATTAGGTTAGTAAGACATGTTTTGTGCGTTCTTATATCTCGCTCATCAAATATGAAACATCGTTGCTGATACCGTATTTTGTACATGATCGAGAGTAATGTAACAAATTCTTGTACCGGAGTCTGATACTGTTCTATCTTGATTACTTCTTTTGATTTCAGTTTAAATTTAAATCACATTTCGTTTCATATAAAATAATTCAACTATTGAATCCTTCAATCACGCTTAGGTTGCGAAATCTCCATTAAATGCTACTAATTCTGCATCAGCAAACAGTTTCAAAACTAGGTGTCATGATAGAACATACATTGTTATCATGCTACCTTATCACATATACAGTTGTTACGGCAGTAGCGGATCATCGGCTATAGCGGATCAGTCAATAAACAAAAGCTGATTACACAAAATGTATTGATCCTAGAAAGAAATTAATTGTTTGCACATGGTAACAAGTTGTTTCTTATAATCTACAAACAAACAGAATAACTTCATATACGTATCATGTCCAGAAATCCCGTATTTTATATTTTCTCAATCTGCACCTCTAGCGATGACCGCCATCTTAGAGAACGGACGGTACGATGTAGAAATGGATTCTATTAAAATACACACTTACAACCAAATAAATATGCATTTAAATGATGAATTATGGTGTTTTGTTTCAGAATCATGTATTGTTTGGTAATCTTGGATAATGCTTACATGCGTTATTGTGTCGTATCCGATGTGTGATTTTTCGGCTATAACGGATCAGTGTTCATCTGCGCACGCGTATGCATTCGCATAGCATCGTTCAACGTGCATTCACGATTTCAAATTTCTACACATGTTTTGAGAGTTGGCACATGTATTGGAGTTATATTTAAAGTGTATTCGTTGCAAAGGCTTCAATTAATAATTAGATGCGATTAGTAACCTCTGAAAAGTGTGTTTTGAGACGTCCCATCTAACTTGAATCGTGAGTGAGAGGCCCGCCAAAGGGCGTGATCCGTTATAGCCGTACTGATCCGCTATAGCCGACAAATCGGTAGGTCTTGTTTTCCTTATTCCGTTGTGTATATTTGATTTTATGAAGATCTTTTAGTATCACTGGAGAGGTAATTAAATTTACTTTCTGAAAATATATGATGTCTTTAAAAAAAGGTTTTGCAAAAATCGTGTGTAGCAATTATATGCAAAGTGATCCGCTACTGCCGTAACAACTGTAAAATGCTAGCTATATGGTTGACTGATAAAATATATATTTATTCAAATAACGTAATTCATGCGTTCTCTTAGCTGAGGAAAGAAACGTTCAGTACAGCGGGTTAACAAACTAATATAATATAATGTCTTGAAATTCAAGTTAGCTGACAAAGTATCAAGTTTTGCAACAACACGAAACAAAACGCTGTATGTAGCTGAAGTAACAATATCGGTTATAACACAGAGTAACGCAACGCAGTAAGATGGTCTAGAGTTAACCCGCAGTCCAAAAGTCTGACAAACGGAATGTCACGCCAGGTCCAACTGTCAACATAAGATCACAGAAGCATGCCAGCCTCTTGAGACTTTCTACGTCACCACAGGCATTTACGTCGTTTTTATCAAATCCTTCAGAGTTACATCGTTCTTGCTCTATCATAATGCTGGAAAAAAATCAATTAAATTTTAAAATGAAAGCTAGCAAAAGGATACGTCATATTTACAAGTTTGCGATCATTTGTACATATTAAATACAGTCATTTTTACAAAACTTTATATCACGTTATTTCTAGATTTTTTATCTTGAATAAAGGATGCTTAACATACGCATTGTAGTAATGGAATTTATAAAATGGATCATATTGATAAAGAACTGCATCACTGCAGGTATGACTGCGTTTTAACATTTGCTGTAGGTATAGTTTCAAAGTTGAGTTTGCAATAGGTTTAATTTGGTAACAGAATTGTATGTAGGTAACAATACTATATTAAGTTATTTTTACATATATTTAGGTTGACGAGCTTGTTGTATATATTTAAGTGCATTATTGTCCTGTAAGGATCCATTTCATGAAGAAAACACTATGTGTGACTGTGCTGTGTCATACCATATGTAGCATATCATTGTTCTGTTTTTGAAGCGGTCTAGGACATTATCTGTTTATGTCATCGGCCTTCAATCTCAATTGTATCCGTTCTATTTGCAAAGAATTACACATACTGCCTGTAGGCCTGAGGACCTTTTCCCATGTCTATTGTTGGATCTAAACTCTCCGACCTGCAGGAACGCAGGACGGGTCCAACCTGGTGGGAACACTCACTTTCCCAGGCGAAGTTAGAGGTTACGAATCCATCAATCACTAGAAGAAGATAATACTTTTTGATAAGTGCTTATAATTAGTTAAAAGTAAACTTAAGTATATTAATAATAAAATATACAACATTTATTTAGCGCCCTATATACTTTAAGGGGCTTTACGACACATGAAAAATAGTATTCCTACACTGACAGTTATCAATATAGTAGATATGAATGGATACAAATCAGAATTATACATAAGTAAAGAGTTAAGACATTGATCTGCATACCCGTATGCGTTTATATTAGTGTTTTCAAGGAGTTTTGATGTGTTGAAATACATTTTTTTATGAATAGTAAACAAATTGAAATTTGCAGTAACCCCGAAAAAGTTGTAATGCAAATAAAATCTTAGCATTAACAATATTTAAAGACAAACAATAAATACGGAAATGTTAGAAAATGTGTAAATGTTTGAACGTTCTATCATTACATTTGGTCTCTTTGAAAATGGGTCCCTCCATAAAGACGATAGCCCATGAAATATGCTGAACACCATCACGTAAGCGTCATCTTTTAACAATAAATAAATCCGCTTGTAAATTTTGTGGCATTTTGAAGTATATATATTTGAATGATTTGATAATTTAGTTACCTATTAATGACAGGTTATAAAATGGTTCTTGTCATGCCTGACCGCACTTAATAGCAATCGTGACCTTGATCTCGTGTGACCCTACACAAAGGAAGAAAAGTCCAGGTGCTTTTTCGCTTTAGTTTATTTTCTTGAAGAAGCTAAATTCTCATCCCCCACATTCTAACTCGTGTGGTTGTTGGTGATCGTATAGTGGTGTATTAGTGGTCGTCTAATGATCCAGTAGTATGCAAACTGGTAGCGTGCCCTTTGGTTCCCTCAGTTCAAGTGCGTAGAGAACAATTGAGAACGGAGACCAATTTCTACTTATTGAGATTTCCTTTTCACAACTGGATTGCTATGCCCAATGTTCATAGGCACTAACTAGCTATCTGCACCAGTGTGAACATACCTAGTATGTCACATGACTGTCAAGAGAGATGTCAAATTCATATCTTTTTGAATAGATGTATCATTTCATAATTTCTACTTATTGAAATTTCCTTTTCATAACTGGATTGCCATGTCCAATGTCCATAGGCACTAAATGGCTATCTGCATCAGTGCGTACATACCTAGTATGTCACATGACCGTCACGAGTAATGTCATTAACACTTCCTCGGATAATCTTGCCAGTGCAAACCATAATTGATAATTTTCCAGTAAATAAATTGGATTTACCTATTTAGCAGATTTCAGTATTGTCGAAAAATGCTGGAGATGCTTCCGAACTTTTTGTAAAAGCTGAAATTCAGTGCTAAGATGTGGCAGTTATGTCAAACCTATGACGTTTTTTCGACTTAATGCTTTACTTTTTACCAAATCTAGATATTATTTTAAAGATTGTACACTTACTAGCATATTCGTTGGGGGCGATTAACGGAGCGATTGTTAATGTTTATCTGTCAATGTATTGGAACTCTTGTGTTTAAACTATCGGTAAGCGTAAAAGAGAATAATAAAAGCACATACATGATACCAATACACAGTAATCCCTCTGATTTCTTATAACATTAAATTTTACAAGTAGTATTACCCGATGTATGAAATGCATTTGCCTCGTTGACCTGACAAAAGATGGTCCGTTTTCTGTTTAATCAATGACATTTATCCGGAGTAAGTTTTAGGATCTTGTTAGGACCAGTTTATTAGTATATGTAAACACTATTTCCGATGAACGAGGTTCTAAAGCAGTAACTAAAAATAGCAAGTCTGGTGTAAGATATTTTACGTCAACGTACATGTATAAATCACCATTTCCGGTGAATCATGCCTTTATCGAATACAGACTAACACATAAGCTGCGAAGTGTGGTTTTATATACATTGGATGTTATATAGTCCCGGACACATTTTGAATTCATTTAATCTACTTACATCTATATAAGAATTCCGTCATTGTGCCATTTTCATAACACAGTCCACTGAACACGTGCATGTTTGCCAAAACTTCATCCGCATTAGGACAGCTTTCTAGTGTGTTGCGGTATCGATCCAAAAGAGAAGAGAGTACACTGCAAAAGTAGAATAAGTGTTCTATTTTTATTCATTTTTCAAATTAAGTTCCAATAAACATACTTCTTTTTCAAAAAGTTCATATCTGATATTCCAATGGAAGATGTTTCAGCCATCGTGTATCCAGTCCCAAACGTTAGTTCGCCCGATTATGGGGTTTTAACTAAACGATATCTTATCCTCGTTAAACCCTATTTTGTCTGGCTTCCACCGACGGAAGGCTTAAAAAGATTCTGCCAGATTAAATCATCAGTTTGATGAATAACCATCCAGTACAAAAAAACCCACTTAGAATGGCAATGGAAATGCATGCAGAAAATATTTTTCACTTAAAGAGGATGAAAAATTCATGGAGTTTGGAAAATATAGCGGTACATATGCCTTTGTTGTACAGAATAGTACATGTAAAGCAATTCAATGCATTGTAATGAATTACAAAGAGTAAAAGCTACCAAAAAGTGACATATCGCAAGTCTACTTAAGGGGTAACGATCCGTCCTTAGAATGATACAATGGGAACAACGTTTAATTGTAACAAAGTAGTCCAAATCACCCCCGTGACCTGCAGTAATATGAAATTGTACTTCTTACATTTACAAAGATATTTTGATTTGAATTGTAGCATTTATACATTTCGACCTAATGAGAAGCCACACAGTGGCCATACTGCAGAATAACTTAACGGATGTTGTTTTTGAGTTAATGGCGTCATAATTCTCCTATTCAGGAAATTAACTGAAAATGGACGATTTCTAGGCTTCGACGAGTTCATGATAGCCATCCTGTTGGACGTGTAAACGGAATTTTAGAAGAGTTCAGAGTACAATGATACACTAACAAAACAAATGAAATCGAAATCGACAACAACTGCGTTTTGGCCTTGAGGTGACAAAGCTCTGGCGGCTCTCTAACGGAGGCGGGACGACTTTGTTTCTGCACACTTGAAAACTAATACATGACCATTTGTTTCTCCATGTTTCATTTTTAATACTCAACAGAGAACAACTGTTACAGTCAATTAAGTATCCACCAAGTACTGATTGCGGTGGCCATGTTAAATACCAGATTAGAAATAGCATTACATAACGCACATCTACTCATACCCATCATTTCTCGACAGGGGACGTTGTCGTTAAAAAAAAGAAACATGCATAAGGCTGTATTCAATAGAGCCGACCCGTATGGACCTTGTACATGAATTTGTTCAACTTGTTTAAAACGATTCTTTTACGCTCTTTTTCCGAAACTAAACGGGGACAACTGATATAATTTAAATCCTAACTGAAATATATGTTCTTTTGTTCAGTTTTAGTCAAAATGTGAAATTCAAACATATTTACACTGGCTTATCATACGCTTTTATGATTTAAATAAAGCGTCAAGTACTTGCGTCTTCATATAGTATAACCACCTGCCTACGTAAATCATATTTTGGACCACTTTATAACTATCATAAATCACAACCCCTTATCCAAATAGATAGTAAACACACAAATCACATCCCCTTACCCAATTATACAGTAAACACACAAATCACAACCCCTTACCCAATTATACAGTAAACACACAAATCTCAACCCCTTACCCAATTATACAGTCAACACACAAATCACAACCCCTTACCCAAATAGATAGTAAACACACAAATCACAGCCCCTTACCCAATTATACAGTAAACACACAAATCACAACCCCTTACCCAAATAAATAATAAACACACAAATCACAACCACTTACCCAAATAAATAATAAACACTTACCTGCACATTGCAATAGCAGCGGAACGCAGATCCGCCTGGGTAATCACACCCTGTTGGAAAAGCTGTTCAGCAGTACCTCTTGTTAAATCCATCACATCAAAACTCAGTCTATGTTGTAACTCAGAGTACGAAGTGCATTCCAGCTGTCGTGTTTGTCTCCGCAATAGTAACACAGACCGGGACTCGCTTTGTGGAAAACTCGTCGCGGAGGAAACTACCAACACTATCAAACCTATCCAACCTTTAAAAAAGAAGAATTGTGAAAATACAAATATTTGAAATTTGTTTCATTTCTCTTTTATGCAGCGATTATTTCATATAAAATATGTGAGATATATACAATATTTCAGCTGTGCATATTAATTGATCAACATATCAGGATATTTCTCAGACAGAACTTATTAAACATTGGAATGAAACCGTCTTACCGAGTAGTCTGATGTGAATATCCATAGTGACCAACATGCAATTAGAGTATTCTGTTTTGAATGACTAGCGATGTAAATACGTGTTGTAATGTCCCTCCTGTATTGTACAGTCAATGGCAGAGTTTATGTATAGCATACCATACAGACAACACCGCCTAATCATTGGTTGACATTTTCATATCTCAAGCGGCAATTAGGGAAATTGAATGTAGTTAAATGCTATCATCTTCACGATTTATCGTTTGACAACTGCAGATTATTTCAGCATGCATTAAATAACATAATTATATCAAAATATATGGCAAAGTATTTTTTATTTGAAAGGCTAAAGGCCTTTCTGGTATTATGACATTGACGTTGACGTACAAGATACAAAAAGATACAAGATACAATAAACTTTATTTAACGTCGCATACAAGTGAACACGGAAAATTAGCTCTTGAGAGCTATTATTGCGACAAACATATGTAAAAATAATAATAACATATTATATTACAAGTAAAGGGAGATAATCACATATGTTAATAATAAAATAGTTATAATCATCACAGAAAAAGAAAGTATACATATCTCAGGTTTCTAAGTGATTGAGAGTCCCCTACCTACAAAGGCCCCCGGGATAGATATATAAAAATGGTGTTAATATATGAAAAGCATTAAATGTAAACAGATAAGTAGTATTCAGAATAGGTAAATAAAAGACATAGTTAATAGTGAATGAATACTTGAATATACATACAATTCTTATATAGCAAAGAATATAAATTGACAGAATATACACTATTATAGTGTGAATTAAAAATGATACCGAAATCAATTAACAAAATTTATCAAGTTTTGTAAAAAAATATATGTTAGAAAATATGGAATTAAAATACAAAAAAATTGCAGCAAATATATCGGATAGAATTAAAACATAAGAAATGAGATAAGACAATAAAAGTATCACACAATCCAAAATATCAGGTGTCAGAGGTAACCAGGGCACAGTATGAAGTATCACTCTTTGCAGATATTGCAAAGGCAGATGGGGTCATCCCAGGAATGGACCAGCCTCCTGAATTCTTTGAAGTTTTCAACTTTTCTTAAGTCATTTGGGAGACTGTTCCACACCCCGGCGGCCTGAAAAGCAAACGATTTATGTCCATACTTCACAGTGTCGACCCTGGGCACCTCTGCAGTATTTTCTTTCCTGATGTCATAATTAGACATCTTAATATTTAATGTTATGAATATATTCAGGAGAAATTTTGTTTAAAATTTTAAAAACCTCATTACCCATTTCCTTCAGACGCCTTACATGAAGCCTGTCGCTGTTGGTAATACTGAGTAAGTGTCTGAAGGATGAGTTGTGATCATTATGCATAAACCTTAAAGCTCTTTCTTGTATCTTTTCTAGCTTTCTGACACTCTTCATGGAACAAGAGTGCCAGACTAAAGGACAGTAGTTAAAATTTGAAACAATAAAAGACTTATATATTACAAGTCTACCTTGTTTGGTTAAAAAAAACTCCCAATTCGCTTTAAAATGGACAATTGCCTTGAGGCTTTCCTACACATTTCAGAGATATGAGCTTCAAAATTTAAAAATGAATCAAAGTTCACACCTAAAAGTTTGACAACACTGTCAGGAACAATATCTTTTCCTCCAATACTAAAAGACTGTATAGCATCTACCGAACGTTTACCTATACAAATGGCCTGGAATTTATCAGGGTTTGCTTTCATCTGGTTTAATCTAAACCAGTCTATTTAATTTTGAGTCATTTTCAATATTATGTTTTAAAGCATCTAGGTCTTTATTTGATTCACTGACAGTGTTGTCGTCTGCATAATTATACAATTTAAAGGATATCACATATAAAAACATATTATTTACAAATACATTAAAAAGCAAGGGTCCTAAAATAGAACCCTGGGGTACCCCTTCAGCACTTCCAGCCAGTCACCGCATTTGGAGCCAATTTTTACCTGCTGCTTCCTGCTGGTCAGGTAGCTGAACACCAGGTTAACGAGGCTTTACTCAGGCCATAGGCCTCCAGCTTACCGTCCAACAAGTTATGAGGAAGACAGTCAAAAGTCTTGGATAGGTCCATCAGTATGGCAGCGACATACTCATGGTTGTCCAGGGCTCTACGCCAATCCTCAACAAGTCGCAATAGGGCGGATTGATACCCAAATCCTGGTCGCAAGGAAAGGATGAAAAACATTTATCAAAAAGGCAGTCAGTTGATCACGCATGGTTCTTTCAAAAGATTTCGATATACAAATTAAAATGCTGACTGGTCGGTAGTTTTGTTTATCTAAAATATCTTTTTTCTTAAAAACAGGAACTACCTGTGCCTCATTGAGTCTGCAAGGCAACTCTGATCTATCAAAACAGTGGACAATCATGTCGCTCAGAGGCACACTGATGTCAGTACAACAGGCTCTAAGGAGTTTTGAAGATATGCCATCGAGACCAGCGGCCTTCTTCGCATTCACCTTAGAGATAGCCTTTCAACCACGAAAGGAGAGACATGATTAAAACAAAACTTTGACTGATCATTATTTTGTGCCCTTATCTCTTTTAAAATAGTTTCATCAGAAGAATCTTCTGTTCCAATATATAATAGCCTCATTTTCATTTAAAATTACATTATTGCATTGTGCAGAGCCCTTATTTATAGAGGTTCCTCAACGAGTGATTGTTGGTTATCGATATTTATCTAATTCGAGTTACATGCTGTAGTTAAGGTGTACGAAATTAACTAACGAGAGTTTAATAAACGTGATAAATTATTATAACAAGTTTAGGGACCTTTTTCTCCTATAACGTCCGCACATCGCCCACACATGGTGCGCACAACTGTGCGATTTAACAATCGTTCGCCCCTGTTGTGCTTTTCTCTCCGCACAACTGTGCAATTTGTTGATCAATATTACGAAATGATAAAAATATGGAAGGCTCGTATGTGCTCATCACACTAATTAAGATTATGTACAATTTTACAATGCGTGTAACACAGTATAGAGTGACCGTTAGACTGTCACAAATGGGTTTGGCTCCTCGTAACAGAACAGGTAAATATCAATTTGTGACCCGAGTTTTACCTGGCCTTTGCCTGACACGTGATACCGTATGACCGTTATGAAAACACAACTGGACGTTTAATATTTGTAATTTGCATTCGTTTTGGTCTATAGATCCCCTTCACCTGGTTTTCACACCTTGGCGAGTTACGTAACTGCCCAGGGCGGGGAAAACTACGGCCCAGGTACAAAGTTGCTATGTTTACCTGTGTTGTCGATAATGTGTTGTAATTTTACATGTGTCGACTAAGGTCGACAAACCGAACACACCATTTCTATATTAAGAAAGTATAGACAGAAATATAAGCTTATATGTAACTTGATTATAGAAACATACTAAAAAAATCAAGTGTTTATGTTTAAACACTAACCCGTATATATTGTTAAGCCATTCCTCAATTTACGCCAACCACGATTGTTATCGCACAACGTTCGTCGATCGTCCGTACAAATGTGCGCAAGGATTGATCGTCAATTTTTTTATCGTTCACACACCGTGCAACATCGTGCGCACACCGCACATCGTGTAACGTTGTGCGATCCCACAACTGTACCAACGGTGATGAGCTAGATAGAATACAGGCACATGTCATTAAGCAGAGGAACAAAAAAGACAGAGGTCAAACCTATGTGACAATAGAGACAGAGGACAACCCGATGTAACAAAGGAAGCAGAAGACAGATCAATGTTACAAAAGAGACAGAGGACAAACCTATTTTACAAAAGAGACAGAGGGGAAACCTATGATACAAAAGAGGCAGAGGACAAACCTATGATACAAAAGAGGCAGAGGACAACCCGATGTAACAAAGGAAGCAGAAGAGAGACCAATATAAAAAAAAGAGAAAGAGGACAACCCGATGTAACAAAAGAAGCAGAAGACAGATCAATGTAACAAAAGAGACAGAGGACAAACCTATGATACAAAAGAGGCAGAGGACAACCCGATGTAATAAAGGAAGCAGAAGAGAGACCAATATAACAAAAGAGAAAGAGGACAACCCGATGTACAAAAGAGACAGAAGACAACCCGATGTAACAAAGGAAAATGAAGAGAGACCAATGTAACAAAAACAAAAAAAAGAAGCAGAAGAGAGACCAATGTAACAATAGAGGCAGAGGACTACCCGGTGTAACAAAGAAAGCAGAAGACATATCAATGTTACAAAGGAGACAGGGGACAAACCTATGTTACAAAAGAGACAGAGGTGAACCTATGTTACAAAAGAGACAGAGGACAAAACTATGTTACAAAAGAGGCAGAGGACAACCCGATGTAGCAAATGAGACCGAGAACAAACCTATGTTACAAAAGAGAAAGAGGACAACCCGATGTAACAAAGGAAGCAGAAGAGAGACCAATGCAACACAAGAGACAGAGGACAAACCTATGTTACAAAATAGACAGAGGACAAACCTATGTAACAAAGGAAGCAGAAGACAGATCAATGTTACAAAAGAGACAGAGGACAAACCTATTTTACAAAAGAGACAGAGGACAAACCTATGTTACAAAAGAGACAGAGGGGAAACCTATGATACAAAAGAGGCAGAGGACAAACCTATGATACAAAAGAGGCAGAGGACAACCCGATGTAACAAAGGAAGCAGAAGAGAGACCAATATAAAAAAAGAGAAAGAGGACAACCCGATGTAACAAAAGAAGCAGAAGACAGATCAATGTAACAAAAGAGACAGAGGACAACCCGATGTAACAAAGGAAGCAGAAGACAGATCAATGTTACAAAAGATACAGAGGACAAACCTATGATACAAAAGAGACAGAGGACAAACCTATGTTACAAAAGAGGAAGAGGACAAACCTATGTAACAAAAGTTACAGAGGATAAACCTATGTAACAAAAGTTACAGAGGATAAACCTGTGTTACAAAAGTGACAGAGGACAAACCTATGATACAAAAGAGGCAGAGGACAACCCAATGTAATAAAGGAAGCAGAAGAGAGACCAATATAACAAAAGAGAAAGAGGACAACCCGATGTACAAAAGAGACAGAAGACAACCCGATGTAACAAAGGAAAATGAAGAGAGACCAATGTAACAAAAACAAAAAAAAAGGAAGCAGAAGAGAGACCAATGTAACAATAGAGGCAGAGGACTACCCGTTGTAACAAAGAAAGCAGAAGACAGATCAATGTTACAAAGGAGACAGGGGACAAACCTATGTTACAAAAGAGACAGAGGTGAACCTATGTTACAAAAGAGACAGAGGACAAAACTATGTTACAAAAGAGGCAGAGGACAACCCGATGTAACAAATGAGACCGAGAACAAACCTATGTTACAAAAGAGAAAGAGGACAACCCGATGTAACAAAAGAGACAGAGGACAAACCTATGTTACGAAA
Organism: Mizuhopecten yessoensis; assembly: GCF_002113885.1. Taxonomy (NCBI): domain Eukaryota; kingdom Metazoa; phylum Mollusca; class Bivalvia; order Pectinida; family Pectinidae; genus Mizuhopecten; species Mizuhopecten yessoensis. The sequence goes on from NW_018404662.1 coordinate 2,385,588, forward strand.
GAGGCAGAGGACAACCCGATGTAACAACGAAAGGAAAATTAAGACAGACCAACGTAACAAAAGAGACAGAGGAAGCAGAAGAGAGACCAATGTCACAATAGAGGCAGAGGACAACCCATTGTAACAAAGGAAGCAGATGACATATCAATGTAACAAAAGAGAAAGAGGATAAACCTATGTTACAAAAGAGACAGAGGACAACCCGATGTAACAAAAGAGACAGAGATCAAACCTATGTTACAAAAACTGCAGAGGACAACCCGATGTAACAAAAGAGACAGAGGACAAACCTTCGTTACGAAAGAGGCAGAGGTCAATCCTATGTAACAAAGGAAAATGAAGACAGACCATTGTAACAAAAGAGAGAGAGGAAGTAGAAGAGAGACCAATGTAACAAAAGAGGCAGAGGACAACCCGTTGTAACAAAAGAACCAGAAGACAGATCAATGTAACATAAGAGACAGAGGACGAACCTATGTTACAAAAGAGACAGAGGACAACCCGATGTAACAAAGGAAAATGTAGACAGACCAATGTAACAAAAGAGACAGAGGAAGCAGAAGAGAGACCAATGTAACAAAAGAGGCAGAGGACAAACCTATGTAACAAAGGAGACAGAGGACAAACCTATGTTACAACAGAGACAGAGGACAACCAGATGTAACAAAGGAAAATGAAGACAGACCAATGTAACAAAAGAGACAGAGGAGGTAGAAGAGAGACCAATGTTACAAAAGAGGCAGAGGACAACCCGATGTAACAAAGGAAGCAGAAGATATATCGATATAACGAAAGAGACAGAGGACAACCCGATGTAACAAAGGAAGCAGAAGAGAGACCAATGCAACACAAGAGACAGAGGACAAACCTATGTTACAAAATAGACAGAGGACAAACCTATGTAACAAAGGAAGCAGAAGACAGATCAATGTTACAAAAGAGACAGAGGACAAACCTATTTTACAAAAGAGACAGAGGACAAACCTATGTTACAAAAGAGACAGAGGGGAAACCTATGATACAAAAGAGGCAGAGGACAAACCTATGATACAAAAGAGGCAGAGGACAACCCGATGTAACAAAGGAAGCAGAAGAGAGACCAATATAAAAAAAGAGAAAGAGGACAACCCGATGTAACAAAAGAAGCAGAAGACAGATCAATGTAACAAAAGAGACAGAGGACAACCCGATGTAACAAAGGAAGCAGAAGAGAGACCAATGCAACACAAGAGACAGAGGACAAACCTATGTTACAAAATAGACAGAGGACAAACCTATGTAACAAAGGAAGCAGAAGACAGATCAATGTTACAAAAGAGACAGAGGACAAACCTATTTTACAAAAGAGACAGAGGACAAACCTATGTTACAAAAGAGACAGAGGGGAAACCTATGATACAAAAGAGGCAGAGGACAAACCTATGATACAAAAGAGGCAGAGGACAACCCGATGTAACAAAGGAAGCAGAAGAGAGACCAATATAAAAAAAGAGAAAGAGGACAACCCGATGTAACATAAGAGACAGAGGACAAATCTATGTTACAAAAGAGACAGAGGACAACCCGATGTAACAAAGGAAGCAGAAGACAGATCAGTGTTACAAAAGATACAGAGGACAAACCTATGATACAAAAGAGACAGAGGACAAACCTATGTTACAAAAGAGGAAGAGGACAAACCTATGTAACAAAAGTTACAGAGGATAAACCTATGTAACAAAAGTTACAGAGGATAAACTTGTGTTACAAAAGTGACAGAGGACAAACCTATTTTACAAAAAAGACAGAGGAAAACCCGATGTAACAAAAGAAGCAGAAGACAGATCAATGTTACAAAAGTGACAGAGGACAAACCTATGATACAAAAGAGGCAGAGGACAACCCGATGTAATAAAGGAAGCAGAAGAGAGACCAATATAACAAAAGAGAAAGAGGACAACCCGATGTACAAAAGAGACAGAAGACAACCCGATGTAACAAAGGAAAATGAAGAGAGACCAATGTAACAAAAACAAAAAAAAAGGAAGCAGAAGAGAGACCAATGTAACAATAGAGGCAGAGGACTACCCGTTGTAACAAAGAAAGCAGAAGACAGATCAATGTTACAAAGGAGACAGGGGACAAACCTATGTTACAAAAGAGACAGAGGTGAACCTATGTTACAAAAGAGACAGAGGACAAAACTATGTTTCAAAAGATGCAGAGGACAACCCGATGTAACAAATGAGACCGAGAACAAACCTATGTTACAAAAGAGAAAGAGGACAACCCGATGTAACAAAAGAGACAGAGGACAAACCTATGTTACGAAAGAGGCAGAGGACAACCCGATGTAACAACGAAAGGAAAATTAAGACAGACCAACGTAACAAAAGAGACAGAGGAAGCAGAAGAGAGACCAATGTCACAATAGAGGCAGAGGACAACCCATTGTAACAAAGGAAGCAGATGACATATCAATGTAACAAAAGAGAAAGAGGATAAACCTATGTTACAAAAGAGACAGAGGACAACCCGATGTAACAAAAGAGACAGAGATCAAACCTATGTTACAAAAACTGCAGAGGACAACCCGATGTAACAAAAGAGACAGAGGACAAACCTTCGTTACGAAAGAGGCAGAGGTCAAACCTATGTAACAAAGGAAAATGAAGACAGACCATTGTAACAAAAGAGAGAGAGGAAGTAGAAGAGAGACCAATGTAACAAAAGAGGCAGAGGACAACCCGTTGTAACAAAAGAACCAGAAGACAGATCAATGTAACATAAGAGACAGAGGACAAACCTATGTTACAAAAGAGACAGAGGACAACCCGATGTAACAAAGGAAAATGTAGACAGACCAATGTAACAAAAGAGACAGAGGAAGCAGAAGAGAGACCAATGTAACAAAAGAGGCAGAGGACAAACCTATGTAACAACAGAGACATAGGACAACCAGATGTAACAAAGGAAAATGAAGACAGACCAACGTAACAAAAGAGACAGAGGAGGTAGAAGAGAGATCAATGTTACAAAAGAGGCAGAAGACAACCCGATGTAACAAAGGAAGCAGAAGATATATCGATATAACGAAAGAGACAGAGGCCAACCCGATGTAACAAAGGAAGCAGAAGAGAGACCAATGCAACACAAGAGACAGAGGACAAACCTATGTTACAAAATAGACAGAGGACAAACCTATGTAACAAAAGAGGTAGAGATCAACCCGATGTAACAAAGGAAGCAGAAGAGAGACCAATGTAACAAAAGAGGCAGAGGAAGCAGAAGAAAGACCAATGTAACAAAAGAGGCAGAGGACAACCCGTTGTAACAAAGGAAGCAGAAGACAGATCAATGTTACAAAGGAGACAGAGGACAGACCTATGTAACAAAAGAGGTAGAGGACAACCCGTTGTAACAAAGGAAGCAGAAGAAAGACCAATGTAGCAAAAGAGACAGAGGACAGACCTATGTAACAAAAGAGGTAGAGGACAACCCGATGTAACAAAGGAAAATGAAGACAGACCAATGTAACAAAAGAGGTAGAGGACAACCCGTTGTAACAAAGGAAGCAGAAGAAAGACCAATGTAGCAAAAGAGACAGAGGACAGACCTATGTAACAAAAGAGGTAGAGGACAACCCGATGTAACAAAGGAAAATGAAGACAGACCAATGTAACAAAAGAGGTAGAGGACAACCCGTTGTAACAAAGGAAGCAGAAGAAAGACCAATGTAACAAAAGAGACAGAGGACAACCCGTTGTAACAAAGGAAGCAGAAGAAAGACCAATGTAGCAAAAGAGACAGAGGACAGACCTATGTAACAAAAGAGGTAGAGGACAACCCGATGTAACAAAGGAAAATGAAGACAGACCAATGTAACAAAAGAGGTAGAGGACAACCCGTTGTAACAAAGGAAGCAGAAGAAAGACCAATGTAACAAAAGAGACAGAGGACAACCCGTTGTAACAAAGGAAGCAGAAGAAAGACCAATGTAGCAAAAGAGACAGAGGACAGACCTATGTAACAAAAGAGGTAGAGGACAACCCGATGTAACAAAGGAAAATGAAGACAGACCAATGTAACAAAAGAGACAGAGGAAGCAGCAGAGAGACCAATTTAACAAAAGAGGCAGAGAACAAACCTATGTAACAAAAGAGACAGAGGGCAAACCTATGTAACAAAAGAGACAGAGGACAAACCTATGTTACAAAAGAGACAGAGGACAAAATTATGTTACAAAAGAGACAGAGGACAACCCGATGTAACAAAGGAAGCAGAAGAGAGACAAAGAAGTCAGAACACATTCCAACAAAGGAGGTAGCAGTCAGACCGATGATACAAAGGAGGTAGCAGTCAGACCGAGAGGACAACCCGATGTAACAAAAGAGACAGAGGACAACCCGGTGGAACAAAGGAAGCAGAAGAGAGACAAAGAAGTCAGAACACATTCCAACAAAGGAGGCAGCAGTCAGACAGATGATACAAAGGAGGAAGCAGTAAGTCCGATGATTCAAAGGAGGTAGCAGTCAGGCCGATGATACAAAGGAGGTAGAAGTCAGACCGATGGTACAAAGGAGGTAGCAGTCGGTCCGATGATACAAAGGAGGTAGCAGTCAGACCGATGATACAAAGGGGACAGAAAAGAAATACTAATTTTAACAAAGGGGATTGGAAACAAACTAACTCGACAAAGAAAGTATAGTCATTGATTTATATAACAAAGAGGACGGAGGACAGACATCGTTAAACAAGAGACAGATGGCTCGAAGGGGATGAATGGACGAAGGGGATGAATGATAATCTAGATTTCATTGGAAACAAAGGACTGTTTTCCTAAGGAACAATATTATATAATGCTGTGTAAAACATTCTTGAATGACTGAAAAACGATAAGGACTAACAAATGTATTGCAGACATTAAAATCATCGTTATTGACCTATAACAGTCATTGATTAGTACTGGAAACAAAATCAGTACTAACCTAGTCTCCATTGTGATTCAGTTCTGTCTCGTGGGATATATATTTTCGTTTTAATTAATGAAAAGGTCAATCGAAACTCCAATTATATTTATCTAATAAGACCATATGAATCAATATTTACATGCCTGTTATTTTTAGTTAAAGATAAATTTATAATTAGATTTACATGAATTGGCCATTCAAATTTAATTCTTAAAATCAATAAAATTGGTTTTGAATTATTTACAACCAATCAAATAATTACATTTTACATTTAATAATTTCGTGGTAATGTGGTAATACAAAAGCAGTTTAGGTTAAGCGCTCACAATCCGAAATCGGTCCGATGGAATGTCACACAATGCCAGGCCCCATGTAAAAGGAAATATCGAGAATGCAAGACAGAATCTTGGGACTTTGCATGTCTCCACAATCACTATCATTCAAACCATCAGAATTGCAGTGTTAATGGTCAATCCTAATTCTGTAAAATAACATGCATATTGAAAGTGGAAAGAAGTCACATTTTGACTTCTTATGCGAATACGTCAGACAACCGCTACCCAGCATCAAAGCACAATTATAGTTCTCTATGTTATAGTTATTTATGGAAATAAAATAGCACACGTCAATACATTTGAATGTGACATTAAAGTGTCGGGCAAGTATCTATTGATACATTTATTCAACAAACTCACCATACCATCCATTAACTACTGATATTGCGGACGATTTTATTGTCTTTTTTCCTTTTCTAGAAGTATATTTGATATTTGTCTCATTTCTATTGCCAACAATATGTACACATCTGCGTTGATCAATTAAGACAAACGTTACTAATTTACTTCACTTTTGCGAAATAATTTGATATTTGAAATCCTTGCATTTGTTTACATGGTTATAGTTGTAGGATGGGGATCTTTGGTAGCCCCCCTCAGCCCCCTGGGGGTTCGCCCTTCCGTTTCTACTTCTTTCAATCTCTACCCAATAAGAATGCTTCTAACAAAATTGTATTGATATCCATCGAAAATTACATTTGTCATATTCGGAAGAGTTTATTATTACCCTACCAGAGTCATTGATAGAACAAAACCTTTAGACAGTTACAGGAGTGTACACATGTTCCGGTGATAAAGGGACTAATGTAATGTAATAGTTTAGTGTAGGAGGCTCGACTTTGTCGTAGAATGGATAGTACAGTCGCTATATATATAAGCGGGAATTACGATTGTAATACATTCTGTCACTTTTGTCTAACACTAACTATAGTAATGTTACTTTTTCGTACGCATGTCCTTCTCAAAGTTTCTATTTAGTCATGTCCATCCTTAGTATTGTTCCACAGCAAACAGTTGCCTTGGTATGTAGCAATGGTGAAAAAAATCCCCTTTTAAGCTACCCTCCCCAGACCCTTCATTTGTGTGTGTAGCATGGATATTAATCACACCTTATCATTTCATTTGATGACAAAGACACACACATTTTTTTTTGGCAAAAACCCATAGGTGTTTACACCTTTATAATTCGACAAATCAGAAATGAGCATTTCAAAGCACGCCAATTATTGGTTTTAGTTTCTTATCACACATAAAATATTGTGAAGTTCATTACTATAGCTAAGAAAAAACGATATTATTAAAGGTTCTACCAATTATGTTTTAGGAACGAATACTTTTATTAAAGGTAGGCTTATGATAAAGAGTAGAACCGAACATTCTTCTGGTTATTGGAAACATAGTTTAATGACATTCAACAGCTACCATTACTTGACCTACCTTGGTTGACAATATTTTTGTTGAGGTCTGTGGGTAGATTTTTCCAGCAGATCATAAAAATATCTGTTAGAACAAAGTGTGCCTCTCCTTTGAATAACAGTAAATGTATTGACCACGCCGATCGTGGATACCCACCTGAGCTGAGATCAAGGCCACGGCAGACTCTACTCTTTAGCTGCTATCCTCGATCGTTACTTACAAAAAGACAAACAGGGCCGGCTTACTACATATCGATTTTCTGTTCGACTCATGATTTTGTTGTCACATCGATATTATCTTATTGTTTCTTCAAAACTACCTGTTTATTTCATTTCTGAACATAAAATACTGATACATTTGTGGGATCGCACAATGTTACACGATGTGTGGTGTGCGCACGATGTGTGCACGGTGTGTGAACGGTGTGTGCACGATGGGCGAACGATAAAAAGCTGTGAACGATCATTGCTTCCGCACATATGTGCGCACGATGGACGGACGTTGTGCGATAACAATCGTGGTTGGTGTAAATTGAGGAATGCCTTAACAATGTATACGGTTTCGTGTTTAAACATATAAACTTGATGTTTACTTATGTTTCTATATTCTAACAACATCTATAAACTTATCTTTCTGTCTACATATTCTTATATCTAGGAATTGTGTTTTCTGTGTTTTTAAACAAACTTAATGGACACATGTAAAATTACAACACAATCCCGTATACAGGTAAACATAACCACTTTGTACATGTACCTGGACCGTAGTTTTCTCCCCGCCTGGGGCATTTACGTAATTCGTCGGGTGAGCCCGGGGGTGTGAAAATACAGGTGAAGGGGAGCTATAGGCAAACGAGTGCAAATAACAAATACTATTCATTACGGTCAAACGGTATCGCATATTAGCTCTGTGTGTCAGGCACTGGTCAGGTAAAACTCCGGACACTCATAAAATTGTTATTTACCTGTTCTGTTACCTTGGAGCCAAACCCATTCTTGACAGCCTAACGGTCGCTGTAATACTGTGTTACACGCATTGTGAAATTGTATAATCTTGATTATTGTGATGAGAAATTACAGATATATACACAGTGTACATTATCGCATACAAGCCTTCCGTATTTTTGTCATTCCGTAATTTTGATCTACAAATGATACCAAATCGCACAGTTGTGCGGAGCAAAGCGCACAACGGGGCGAACGATTGCTAAATCGCACAGTTGTGCGCACCATGTGTGGACGATGTGCGGACGGTGTGTGAACGATGTATGCACCGTGTGCGCACGCTATTTTTGGTGCGTTGTGTGGTCCCACAACTGTAGTTTCCTCATTTAAACTGTTTTTCCTTTCCATTCTTTGATATAATTAGCACAAACGTTTCGTGATCATCATTTGTAGTTTTTGAGACATTTAGTGATACTGGTCTTTTATGTAAAACCTACTTACATTCATTCAAGAAAGTAGTTGGATTGCCGTTGTCCCCGCACACTCCACCAAACACGTGCATGTCTGCCATAACTTCCTCTGCGTTAGGACATTCGTTTATGATTGTTTCTAAAGAATTTACCCTCACAATAAGTTCTCTGCAACAGGTACCGTGACATTTCCTATTTCACATAATATATCTTAACATACATACATGCATACATACATACATACATACATACATACATACATACATACATACATATAAACATACATACATGCATACATACATACATACATACATACATACATACATACATACATACATACATACATACATATAAACATACATACATACATACATACATACATAAGAATACTTGTACAGTTCAAACTAAGACGGCGAACTGATATATCCAACCCGATAATTTACAATACCTTAACATAATATAAGGGTTTTGACTTTAGTGTCGTAAATAAAATCATTGTTTACCTCTGCCTTGTCAACGAGTCGACATTTTGTCGAAAATCATTGCATTATCATTGATAGTGAATTCATATAGTGTATTAAAAAGAAATGTATGTGGAGAGCGATGTATTTGTCATCTTAAGTGTGGGTCCCTCTCAGCACAACTTCCTCTTTACTTCAAATTGACAATCTGTCAAACTGTGGGTCAGAATTTCACCTAGGAGTTCAACATATTATGATAACAAGAGCGAAATATAATAATATGATAATTTTCATATCTTATAGCCTTTATCAGTGGAATGCCATGTACTCATAACTCATCTTAATTATAGCTGTAACACCGACGAATCATTCGTAGTCATATACGGTTGGGAACAAAATATGATAAAATTAAAAATTATAGTATTTTAATTTCATGTGCTTATCATCCAGGTGACATTACATATAATTAGTATGTTAACTAAATCGGCCTTATTTTATTGATTTATGTCTCGGTTATCAACGGTAATGTCTAAATAATAGCATACATTTATTGATACAGGATTGACGGGGTAGCAGAAAGCCTAGAATCATAACAAAGGAATTATACAATTATAGCATATATATACAATTATTAGTATGCCACCAAATATCAGCTACTATAATTTGTTGTGAATCATCTAAACATATATTGAAACTGTCGTATAATGATGTGATATTGCACATACATTTTTATTTTAAAATTGCCTGATGGATTCAATCTGATTTGTTGATCTGTCCGATTAAATGTTTTTAGTGGAAATTGCCAACAATTTTTTTCTTCAGAAAATGGATGACTTAAACAGTCTAAAGTATTAGCCTATTTGTTATATTTCAAAATGTTTTTAAAACATGCATTTAAATAATTTCATAATTGTTTTGATTTCATTATATAAAAAAAATGGTTACGTTGTTCAACAATTAAGGGTCAGTGAAATCTCAAATGTAGTGTAACGTTTAAGACTTTGGCGGTTGAAAAAACATGTATGTAAGTGTCCAGAATATTACGGAAACTTAATTCAATATATTAGATCAGGCACGTATAAATATACATGTACATAAGGTCGTGGTTACAAGAAACATACCATGTCACCCTTAATGTCAACCACAACAACGCATTTTCTTAATGGTGCAACATGGATAGACAGTTAGTGCCATTTTCTGAACCATTCACTTGATTTACTCCGCAAGTTTTCATTGTTTTATATGCCCACCTCCACCCCTTACTTCCTCCAATTTTAATTACAATCCAAAAATTGGTTTTTGACATTTTGCTATATGCTAGGCCAATTATTTTATATCTAGTCCCACCTATTTTGCCTATAACATTATAATGCTATTAGACTTTGGCATTTAAATAAATGCTCTATTACAACAATAAATGTTTTGTGTCATTTGTGTCATTTTTGGGCAAAAAACAAGCAGAGTTCTCCGGTGTGCTTTAATTTCAAGTAGAACACATAAACACGATGTTATAACGATATTCTAACGTATCGGGTAAGACGTGAAGTTGTATATTTTCCTTATTTAACAGTTACAGTGTAGGCATTGTTAAAATGTCTAACTGTTGGACAAGAAGTGGTCTATTCATATATCCAACGGTTACCCATTGGGTACATGATTGGGCCACGACTTATCCTACAGTTGAATATTTGAACAATGCCAACAGTTGAACAGGGTTAGCGCTATCAAACATCAAAACGTGGAATTCATGTAAACAGTAAAAACTATAACATTGAATGCAATGCTTAATGAGAGTATTCATCAACCTATATGTAAACACATGGGAAATAAAGAAGAAAAACAGAATCCTGTTCAAGTGCTCTTCAAATCGATTAGAATCATTTCAATCTAAGTAAGCTTGACCTGATTTCAATGTTTCAAATACAGGTGTACCCCTAAACAAAAGAAACATTGGACATTTGCTATAACCTGAAATCAAACTAGGGATGTCAATAAAAATGTACACGAAATTAACCTCTGTGAATTTTGATGTTGTTAATAAAAAAAATTAAAAAAAAATTGCATACAAAGTATGTTCAATCACTAAGCTAGGTCACATCATTAATACATACGTTGTTAAATATTATTCATTAAACAATATTTTAATTAAATAAATAAAATTAATTTCATATACTTATTTTCACTTCGGCAAGCTGCTATTCAGACCATTTCTCCTTTATCTTCCTACCAAGTTCATCACTAAGAACAACATCAGTATATGAATCTTGCTGCTCCCTATATATACAAATAGCTATAGGTCATTTTAGTGATAAAAACATCATCCAGTCCGCATCATGCCTGCACTCACATATGTACGAATTACCTTGAACACCTGTGTTGGGTATGTACGTACTGGTTATCAAAATAAATGGTAACACCTCAGGTTTTATTAATGTGCTATAATAAGCATATCTTTCGGAACACCTCTAATTCTGCTCATGTATGCGTGGATGGTTAGTGGGCCAAGTGTGTGAATGAATACGATTTGCAAGTGAAGGTTATCCCACTGTCACTTTCATATAATATCCAACCCACTTCATGGGTACTAAATATATTGTGTGGAGTTTTTAAGTAAGTTAAATCACTTGTTTGGTGTTGAATAAGCCAGTGAATGCACCCTATCTCATTCGGCCTCGACAGGTACTGCTTTCACTGGCTGAGCCGACACCAACTCGTGATTTATCCTTTACGTAAACAATTGCATGCACACGTAATAAAACTTAATCAAATTACCCACCAGGTCAGTCTGACTACTAGAGTGACGGACCTTTCAATGACATAGACATTCAGCTCCTAATGGAGTCATTATAGTATTTTATCTAGCATTATGGCCCATCTCGTCTCCGTTTATGTTTACATTCGTTTTCCTAATCTGCATGTAATTATATCTGGTTTTCACATGGTCATGTCTTTTAACTAGTTAGCCGTTGTCAGGGTCAATTAGTTTGCATGATATATAATCATTGGTATGTTTCACTGGGTTTCAGACCAGGTAGCTCTTACGGTACAGATTTGGACATTAATCTGTTTACCTCATTTTTCTGAGATTCATATTTTCTCTCTATTTTGACCAAGTTCGCTTCTTCTCATTTCTTACAAGTATATACTTCACGTATATACTTCACGTATATCAACAGTAGTCTGTTAGCCGCTGTAGAAGCGAAGCGTTCAAAATTGCAGGCGTTTATTTAGTCCTACACAGTATTATCAAAAACTACAAAAGCTGCCCTTTTCATGTGTTGTTATTACGAGTTTCAAAAGTCGTTATTACGATTTTCGTATGTCGTTATTACGAGAAATAAAGTCGTTATTACGAATTTCGAATGACGTTATAATGAGAAATAAAGTCGTTATTACGAACGTTTGAATGACGTTTTAACGAGAAATAAAGTCGTTATTACGGTTTACGAATGTCGTTATGACGAGAACGTATTACAGTATATTATAAACAGTTCAAATTAAAATAAAGTTGCAAAGCAAATGAGCTAATGGGGCATCGATAACTTGACTCTCACACATGCACAGATAAGTTTATACTGTACAACATACCTTTGATAATCAACTACCAGCCAGATGCATTACACATATCTATAGATACAGATGGAATTACCAGAAACGGTGTCAACTAGATTTACACCCCAGTATCGAGGTGCCCGATACACAATTTAGGAAGTCATATAACAACAAAATAAAAACAACAAAAAGGTTATATTACGAAGGATATAATGTCCTTAATTAAGTAGCTTAAATTTATATATATCCTGAATAATGAGCTCGTGTTCTATGTACAGGTAGATAATAATGTACCCGTTACTGTTACACATATGTGAGATGTGAACTTTATGCCTGTACATATAATGTTCATATACACCTGTACCCGGCCAATACACAGCTAGGACGGTATTTCCGGATTGAATGAAACAAAAAGGTATTTTTAACAGTTTTGTTTTATAAATAAGCAACACACTGTGTGTATATGTGTATGCATGCATTGCTAAACTGGTTAAATGCTATATTAAACCCGTTTGGATGTCTCAAAACCTGGGTTGAAAGTGGGATAAACATGAACATATCAGACTTACGTTCGATAACATGTCTTAACATGTGTCGAAATTCCACAAAGTAAAGCTTGAACGCAATGATTTTAATACCTTTCTTAGACTTGTCATTTGGCGATCTTCATTATTAAATATTTATTATATCACTGTACTTATCTGTACCTGATTAGTCGACTTTAAAATAGTTTTATATGAAAATACCCTTCGTAACACCACTATGTCTAAAAATAGATGTAACTGGAAATCCAGATTTAAACTTTAAACTGAACTGAGACATTTTTTCTGTGATTGTAAATCTGGCATAAAGAACGTTTTATGTTTACCACACAATAAACCCAAATGAATAGACTTAACAAAACAGTTTTGTTAAATGTCGGTTCTTATTCTTGTTCTTGTCAGTTCTACATGCGTCCATTTTATTGAATGTTTCGGTAGTAAAACACAATTACACACACGAATGTGTGTTTTTACATGAATGGTTTCAATATATCTCTTCAAACTGATTTATATTCAGATAACTCAAACTGATTACCTTCGAACAAATGCACTAAATGCTCTTAGCATCTCCCCAATACCGTATGGCTTAAATATTATATTATATTATACATATATATAAATACATATATATAGAAAAAATAAGATTAACGACCGACTAAAAAATTAACTGCTTTCACCCTTCACATGGCTCTGTGAAGGGTGAAAGCAGCTAGATTTTTAGTCGGTCGTTAATCTTATTTTTTTCTATCTTTACTACCTTCACATGGGTATTTAATCCTTTATTATATATATGCATATATACCCAGCATGTAAAGTAGACCTACAGCTTCGAATTCATATTTTGCAACAAACTAAACAATTTTAATAAATCATTATCATTAAAGCATATGAAAAATAAAAAAACTCTTAGTGGGGAATATATAGTCCTATATATAAAAAAAAAATATCTAGTGCGTAACATTTGACTTTTTATGATAAAGTTAAACATATTTCTGATGACATTAAGTGTTTTTACCTTGAACATATAATAGCTTATAGAGATGACTACTTATTGTTACTATAAATCATTGTGTAATGACGTCATAGCTCCAACCTATCCTCATTATATTATTCTATACAATAGACGTTTATTTGTGTATGGCTGCGATGCAGTTTTTGGTGTCGCAGATTATTTCCAGAAATCACCGTGATAAGTGTACATGCTATTTCATAAAAATGTGGACTCATGCCATTGTGAATACTGTTCATATTCCAACATTTATACTGACGTCATTGTGACTACTCCCTGGATTAATGCTGATGTCGTTATGACTATTGTTAACATTCCATCGTTATAAATTGAGGTCAGCATTACTACATGTAATGTTTATATCCACACATTGAGCACGAATACTATTGCTGTTACTCTTTACTGGCCCATTTGTTCACAAGGTGATTATCTTTTATCTTTTGCAAAAACTAAAAGTTTTTATCTTGTATTATGACCACATTATTGGAAGTTGCAAATTATCGTTAAACAGTGATGACGCGGTTCATCCTTTGAGCATATATCCAGGTAGTTTGCTGTTTGGATCAACTGATTCTGAAATATAATCTTTATTTTTTACAACAACTATGAAACAAGTTAAATCAACTTTTTTATCACTCTTGTTTTCCCGGATGGTAGCGCCAAGATTGTGTACTGGTCACTGTAACCAATTCTTACATTTGAGTATTATATAACGAACCTTTTGGTTTATATGCAATTATTGTTAATAGATTTTCCCTTAGGAACGCCATCGATCACTTAATAAGACATTTGTTATATCATCAACTGGTCACTTTCTACGTCATTTACAAAATTACAAAACCTTAGTGATAGAAGTATATGTATATCAAATACTTTGACCATGTCATGAATTCTAACTTAAGTTGATCATGCCATCCTGAAGTTTCTTTTGATTTTAGAGAATTAACACTGGGTCATTCTATAAATTCTTATACAAAATATAAATAAAATAAACACTGAAGTTTATAATGCCGTTTTAAATAGATTGCATTTGCATGTTCACACCAAAATGGTCGTATACCATCGATGAGCCAACCATAATATAGCCCGGTCCATGATAATTCGATAAATACACATGAAAGTCATTTCTAGTCTTTATAAAAATACATATAGTTATTGCAATCTTTATTCAGACATTAGATAGAATTGAAATCGTACGAAAAAAAAAGAATTCACTCAATACAGTGTTTACATTATTTCGATGAGGACTACAACAAGAGATAACTCTAGATTCGAATCTATATAATACAAAAATAGTTTCATCCATTCTGTGTTGAAGTACGGTAGTAATCTATCATATTAAGTGTTACTGTGGTTCCTGTTTTGACCAATACAAATTAAACTCTAACCAACCAATTAGATTTAACCCCTGTTTAAGCATATATACATGCACATTTCAGGTTTTGATAATATGAAAATATCAGCTGTGGTATTGGCGATTCTGTTGTCCTGTGTCTTGAATGCAGAGGCCAAAGATCAAGAAGAAGATGTAAGTTGACTTTAACTAGTACTTTGATGATCGTGTACTTATTCAGTATGTCATATACATATAATAATGTTGTCTAAGGTTTTCATAAAAACTTCTATTGGATTATTTGTAATATGGATATATCCTTTACTGCTATTATTCCCAACAACTTTGTCAATTTTGTATGACCCACCTAACTAATGATCAGCTAGGTGCACTGTAATATTGGTCAACCGTATTTGATATCTTTTGTCGGAGCAAATGATTATAAAACGTGTGTTTTGACGTTTCTTCAAAAACATTTTCCTAGTCGCCTTTTTGTAAATTTGAACAGGAGTTACTCCCCTTGTCACAAAACTACTTACTTGCAGCTTAAACAGGCAAAGGGTACTTGATATGATATCTTATATGAAAAACAACACATATATAGGTAGCAATTTTTTTTTTTATAATTCTAATTTTAGATTCATACTATCTTACTTTCTGCTGTCGATGTGTTCGACTATAAATGCTATTCTGCAATGTGATGAACTGGCAAAGTGACATGATGTTCAGTGTTTGTTTACATTGCACACATTACCGGGGTGTGGAGTTAGCGTTTTGAGGTCTTAAAACACTGAAAAAAAATATATATACACATTAAGTGATATAACCCCTGGCATAAAGATATCGCTACAATAACTATACGCCTGTTTCGTTGGATTTCTATTTCAGTTAAAATCGGACATAGAATACGTAGCGCCCTCTGGTATGAAGTGTTTGAAATGTTATCCGGGTACTTACCTGCTGAGTCACTGTGTCAGCGAAAACACAAATTCTAGTTGCCAACAATGTAAGGACGGGACGTTTAACTCAGACAATAACATTGCACATTGTTGTTATTCTTGCGACCCAACTTGTGAAACCGCTGAATTGGTTCCTGTCGTTAACTGTTCACACACATCAAATTTAAAATGTGAATGTCCAAACGGCCAGTATAATCTATATCCTCATTTGAAAAAAACCCACGCAGTCTGTCAGGAGTTTGGACCCTGTCAACGTGGATATGGTGTTCGCGTCAAAGGTAAAAGCTGTATGCGTTTTTAATTTTCATGTACAAACATTGGTAATTAGTTCAAACACTTTAAAGTAAAGTTGTTTTACTCATTTTTCGTCATGCTATATCCACAAATAATGCATTACAATTGACGTTAGTAAGTAATGGATAATTGTTAAGATGTATTATACGTGCGAGATCGCCTTTACTACATGTACTTGATCAGCTAGAATGATAGTAGTAACGGTATTGCTTGAGACGACAAGCAGATTCCAAAAATAATGACAAAATGATTGTGAAATAATGCTTTTTCATTTTTATTTTTATTTTAACATTATGTTAAATGATATTTATAAGTTATATAACGGAATCATATGTCATTTTATCATATTTCAGGCACCTCTGTCAATAATACAACCTGTAAGAGATGTGATTCGGGAAGAACGTTCTCTTCGACTAATTCATCCTTGGATGAATGTCAGCAATGCACCAAATGTGGACCAGGGGGCTTCCTGACTGACTGTACCTCGATGCAGGATCGGAAGTGTTATATCAAACCCCCTGATCAGAACAGAGGTTCCTCAACAGGTACATTTATATTTGAACATTATGTACAAAACAAATACATGAAGTACGGTAATTAAAGCGAAGTAACTACTTTAATATTCGTTAAACACAGACACAGATTCATTGAAACAAGTAGCACGTTTGTTGTACAATGTAACGAATCATGACGATTTTATGAATGCTGAAAATTTCTTAAAACTCAATATTTTGTTAATGATTTTGTAAACGAAATAGGGAGCAAGGTGATTTTTTCAGCTTGAAAAGAAAAGAGAAACAAAATTGATGGTTTAAACCTTTTAGGATATATCGACGAGGTTTGTATATTTAAAGTATAATTATAACAACTATTCGGTGAAATATATTCTTTTTGGATAACACGAGAAGAACATTCATTTAACGTCCCGCTCAAAATCTTATATTAATATTATTGAAGTCGTTACGATTTCAAATATCACATTTTGATAATTGCGACAAGGGTTTTAAAATGGTAAATACATTTGATATTTTAAACATAAAAGGAAATTTGCTTTATATTTGTTTTGTACTTTCAGATGTAGATACTCCACTGCTGAAAGTAGTCCTACCAGTAGTCCTTGTAATCGTCATAGCATCTGTATTATAGTAACACTATTTCTACGGAAATCAAAGAAATGTTGTTTCCAAGAAGAACAAGGCCAAGAGGATGCTTCTACTTCTAAATGGTACTGACCAACTTCAACAATTTGAAGATAAAATGTCCGACGAGGAGTGAAACATAGAGAGAGATTGTTTTTAAACAGGTCAGGTGGGATTGAGGTATGATTTTCTTACCAGAAAACATTAATCAAAGTCATACTTGTACGTTTTTGCCAGGTGTAAGGGGATCGTTAAACATGTCTTATGTTACTATGTTATTGGCTTGTTTATGTTTGCTGTGATTGTAAGTATACCAAACTGTATAATATAACAATATACTCATTTATAATCTGTCGTTATTGTGTTGAAGTGAATGTGATTTTTTAAAAATACACCCACAGATGACTACAAGATGGTGGGCAAAAACTTGTCTTATTATTATAATTAGTGTTGCCCTCAACTAAAAGTAGAGAAAAGGTTATGAAAATTAAGATTAAACGAAACAATATCGTATGTAAGTTATTTCTGCATCACATACTGTTGGTATACAACTGTTATATATAAGTTGGCCTGAACTCAACTATGAAACCCACCTAATTTAATCTCACTTTAGATGTATATATAAATTCTGTACGAAATACCAAATCAATGACTACGATTGTCGAGAAGTCCCCAAAAATCTAATAAATATTTCAGATAAGAAATGTGCTTAGTTTACAATTAGTAAGCAAACGCACGCCACGTCTGCCATTACTCAGTTGTTGTAAAAGGCAAAATTGTTTCGATTTCGATCGAAATTTATGTTATCATAAACCATTAATTAATTCAATACTGTTAAACAAAAGTTATTAAACAAAACATTATGAATCATTGGGGACAATGTAGTCAAGAGAGCTTCGTCAATCTTTGTCTTCGTGTGCAGTGATAAATATTCATATACTATTGAGATGTAACTTGTTCCTCTTTAAGATGTCAATGGCTGATTAATTTTTAATAAAAAAAAAATCTAAATGAATATCTTTTAAGGATATCCTTTACATATTTTTATACTGCTGTCATAAATATATTGTTTCTTACTTGAATAAAAATAAACATATAAACAGGCTTTAAGCATCGTTGTTTTTGATCGTTTTTCTATTTGTTTTTACCAAAGTTCAACTAAATTATGGAAATTCAAAAAGGTAAGATACCTTGTAAAAGTTGTTTGCAGATAGTCCAAGGGAAATAACACGTGACTGTTAATTGTTCGATATAGAAATTATGTATTATGTTTTATCTTATGTTTATTTCATTTTTATTTCTAAATTAAACAGTGTTTTGTGATACACGTGTCACTCGTATTACATATACGACTGTACCATTATCAATAATGTATAACAGTTCCAACAAATCATCTTTCAGAAGAATTGTTTGACATCTACAAATGTCCGATAAAACGTATTACACCTTTCACATTGAATTACTTTGTAACTTATGTTGCTGACTGATGTTCATTATAATGATAAATTCTCCATCATTCCAGAGAGAAAGAAAGACGAAAATGAAACTGCAGCGAATACCTCCCGGTATACAGTTAGTATGCAGTGTGTTGCAGTGTTGGTAAAGCGATCTCATCCATTACTCACTGTGCTGCTAAATCTTACATACTATAGGGATTTTGAATGGAAACATTGCTAACAGGTTACATATATTTGGGTTGATACATGTTTGGTTTAGTTTCAGTTTAAATTATTCGTAAAGTTTTTACGGAAGTATACAATTTTCTTTCATACGATATATTAGTTCTGTATATAAGTTTTACGTTATTGGCTACTAACTAGCTCCGAAATCCTGTAACTATCTGTGTGATATATCAGTGTCTATTTCCCTCATACAATATATTAACAGCTAGAGGAAGATATCATTGTCTATTTACCTAATACAATATCTCTACAATCTGAGTAAGATAAAATGTTATTAGGCGAGTTACACTGATGAGAAATAATATGAAAAGTACGGCGTAACTGTAACAAGCATCAGACAACAATTGATGTAAATCGGTCTTGGAGGAGGTCAACAAGAACGTGAAAATACACAACGTGAAATAAGGTCAGAACACTGAAAATACGGATTTAAAGAACATGAGAAAAAGAGGCTAAAAAGAAAAGAAAAAACACGAAACCAACATGGTCTTAGTGGAAGACCATAAATCAACGACGACTAAGGTGCATGAAAAACATAACACCTGACGTTTAATCCCTTAAGGGGAACATTTAGAACGCATATATGTTATACCTCTTTATTTCCCTTACAGTCTCCCTACATAAAATACCTTAAGATCTAAAAAATCTCTAAAAAGTTTTACAAACTTCCTGCAGTTAAAAACATCGCACACGACCTCAGGAATGCCTCACGATAAAAATAATAAATAAATAAATATACAACATTTGAGATAGGGCGCTATATCAAATATTGTATATTTATTTATTTATTATTTTTATCGTGAGGCATTCCTGAGGTCGTGTGCGATGCTTTTAACTGTAGGAAGTTTGTAAAACTTTTGAGAGTTAACATGTCTACAAACACCAATTAATGATATCTTTTTTTATTCAAAGATCAGTTAATTAATGTTGATTACTTACGCAACTCGTAATTTATTATTTTTTTTGCAATATAAAACAAATTTTATTATGCTGAATCTGGTAACAGAATAATTACGGTGTAAATGTATAACTCTTAACCAAAGGGAAACAACTCCCTGTTATGGAGCATGACTCGTTCACACAACATTAATGTTATTATATAATAAACGGGTTTCGTGATAAACAAAGGCCACTAGAAGGAAACGATGAAATTGCGTGTCACGAACCTACAATATAGCATATTTTGTCTCAACTACAGTGAAATACGTTTCACAAAAAAATTACGCATCATGGCAAGTCTAAACTACAGTCAAACACTTCCAAATCATATTAATTAAGTCGTACAATTAAATAGCTTACAATTGCAAATCACATAGCTCCACAGTTACAACTCGCATATTTCTATTGTTTTATATATCATAACTCGAATACTTAACGACCGAGTTCACCTATAAATAGTGGACCTTTTTAAAACATGGCAGATCATGTCTCAATACATGTACGTAGCTAATATTGTAAGACTCTTCTGTACACGTTTCTGCACGACAATTGCAAGCTACAACGTTTGAGGTACATGCTGGCAGCACTTGTCGACGCAATAAAGGCTAGGCCAGGTGTTTTGTTGTGGATATCCCACCCCAAAGACGTCTGACAAGATCCTTAAACTTATAAGTTGTGTCATTTAACATATTCGACAATACGACAGTGTAGTGGTATCAACGAATAGGTTGTCATACCAAACAGCCTGTGGGGAACGTACATTGCGACATTTGGAGTCATAAATATGTAGAAATGTAGCAGAAAGCCTAGTATCATAACAAAGGAGTTATACAATTATAGCAATATATATAGTCGATATATAATCATTAGTATGCCACCAAATGTCAGCTACTAGAATTTGTTGCCAAATTGCCCCCTTTTTGCCCCGCCCCTCAGCCCCCTGGGGGGTCAGCCCCATCATGTGTACAATTTTGAATCCGCACCACCTAGGGAGGCTTGCAGTCAAATATGGTTGATTTCAATGGCACAGTTCTACAGATGAAGTCGTTTGTAGCAATATAGCCAAATTGCCCGCTTTTGTCCCCGCCCCTCAGCCCCTTGGGGGGTCAGCCCCATCATTTGTACAATTTTGAATTCCCCCCACCTAGGGATGCTTCCAGTCAAATATGGTTAATATCCACTTCTTAGTTCCAGAGAAGAAGTCGCTTACAGCAATATAGCCAAATTGACCCCTTTTTGCCCCGCTCCTCAGCCCCCTGGGGGGTCAGCCCCATCATTTGTACAATTTTGAATCCGCACCACCTAGGGAGGCTTCCAGTCAAATATGGTTGATTTCAATGGCACAGTTCTACAGATGAAGTCGTTTGTAGCAATATAGCCAAATTGCCCCCTTTTTGCCCCGCTCCTCAGCCCCCTGGGGGGGCAGCCCCATCATTTGTTCAATTTTGAATCCGCACCACCTAGGGCGGCTTCCAGTCAAATATGGTTAATATCCACTTCTTCGTTCCAGAGAAGAAGTCGCTTACAGCAATATAGCCAAATTGACACCTTTTTGCCCCGCCCTCAGCCCCCTTGGGGGTCAGCTCCAACATTTGTACAATTTTGAATCCCTGACACCTAGGGATGCTTCCAATTAAATATGGTTGACATCGAATTCTTATTTCCAGAGAAGAAGTCAATTAAATCAATATAGCCAAATTGACTCCTTTTGGCCACGCCCCTCAGTCCCCTGGGGGGGTCAGCCCAACCATTTGTATAATTTTGAATCCCCACCACCTAGGGATGCTTCCAGTCAAATATGGTTGATATCCATGGCATATTTCTACAGAAGAAGTCGTTTGTAGCAATATAGCCAAATTGACCCCTTTTTGCCCCGCCCTCAGCCCCCTTGGGGGTCAGCTCCAACATTTGTACAATTTTGAATCCCAACAACCTAGGGATGCTTCCGGTCAAATATGGTTGATATCCATGGCATACATGTAGTTCTACAGAAGAAGTCGTTTATAGCCATATAGCCAAATTGCCCCCTTTTTGCCCGCCCCTCAGCCCCCTGGAGGGTCAGCCCCATCATTTGTACAATTTTGAATTCGGACGACGGACGACGGACGGACGGACGGACGGCCGAACGGCCGGACGACGGACGCCACGGTATGGCATAAGCTCACCTTGGTCCTTCGGACCAGGTGAGCTTACTAGTTAGCCATTGTCAGGGTCAATGGTGAGTTTGCATGATATATCATCATTGGTATGTTTCACTGGGTTTCAGACCAGGTAACTCTTACGGTATAGACTTGGACATTAATCTTTTTACCTCATTTTTCAGATATTCGTAATTTCTCTGTTTTTACCAAGTTCGCTTCTTCTTATTTCTTACAAGAATGTACTACAAGTATTTCAACAGTAGTCTGTAGGTCGACGAAGGCATTAGTCGCTGTAGAAGCGAAGCGTTCAAAATTGCAGGCGTTTATTTAGTCCTACACAGTATTATCAAAAACTACGAAAGCCGCCCTTTTCATGTGTTGTTATTACGAGTTTTAAAAGTCGTTATTACGATTTTCGTATGTCGTTATTACGAGAAATAAAGTCGTTATTACGAATTTCGAATGACGTTATAATGAGAAATAAAGTCGTTATTACGAACGTTTGAATGACGTTTTAACGAGAAATAAAGTCGTTATTACGGTTTACGAATGTCGTTATGACGAGAACGTATTACAGTATATTATAAACAGTTCAAATTAAAATAAAGTTGCAAAGCAAATGAGCTAATGGGGCATCGATAACTTGACTCTCACACATGCACAGATAAGTTTATACTGTACAACATACCTTTAATAATCAACTACCAGCCAGATGCATTACACATATCTATAGATACAGATGGAATTACCAGAAACGGTGTCAACTAGATTTACACCCCAGTATCGAGGAGCCCGATACACAATTTAGGAAGTCATATAACAACAAAATAAAAACAACAAAAAGGTTATATTACGAAGGATATAATGTACTTAATTAAGTAGCTTAAATGTATATATATCCTGAATAATGAGCTCGTGTTCTATGTACAGGTAGATAATAATGTATCCGTTACTGTTACACATATGTGAGGTGTGAACTTTATGCCTGTACATATAATGTTCACATACACCTGTACCCGGCCAATACACAGCCGGGACGGTATTTCCGGATAGCATGAAACAAAAAGGTATGTTAAACAGTTTGTTTTATTAATAAGCAACACACTGTGTGTATATGTGTATGTATGTATTGTCAAAATGGTTAAACGATATTTTAAACCCGTTTGGATGTCTCAAAACCTGGGTTGAAAGTGAGATAAACATGAACATATCAGACTTTCGTTTGATAACATCTATAAGTGTTAACATGTGTCGAGATCCCAGAAAGTAAAGCTTGAAAGCAATGATTTTAATATCTTTCTTAGACTTGTCATTTGGCAATCTTCATTATTAAATATTCATTAAATCATTGTACTTATCTATACCTGATTACGCGACTTTAAAAATAGTTTTATATGAAAATACCCTTTGAAAAACCACAATGACTAAAAATAGAAATAACTGGAAATCCCAAAGATTTAAACTGCGAACTGAACTGAGACATTCGTCTGTGATTGTAAATCTACCATATCACAACAACAAAAATCTATTAAATGACATTTATTTTAATAAATTTTATTATATATATATTAACATACATAAATGGATAAGATAACATCTTAGGCCTGTATCAATCTTCTCCATGATGGTGTAATTATGACATTATATATATACATGTTATTAACAAGCTATTTATAGTATTGTATTAAACTCATACACTCAATCAAACATTCATACAATTATCTACTTATACACTCTCTATGCATACTCATGTCAATACTCATTCTCTATATGATAATATTATCTAAACTGACTAGCAACTATCATCAATTATTATTACATGACATTACTATATATAACTTGTTCAAGTCAGTACTTCATAGCGTCTACCATGAATGTTTTGATAGTAAAACACAACTGCACAAACGAATGTCTTTTTGCATGAATAATTTCACTATATCTCTGCCGACTGCTTTATATCGAGATATCTCAAATGTATTACCTTCGAATAAATGGACTAATTGCTGTAAGCATCTCCCAAACATTGTATATCTTAAATAGTTTCCATATTTATTTGCAGCTTGTAAATTGGACCTACAGCTCCGAATTCATATTTTACAACAAACTTAACAATTTTAATAAATCATTATCATTAAAGTATATGAAAAATATAAATTTCTTAGTGAGGAATATAAAGTCTGAGTATACATCGTGTATGTACAAATATCCAGTACGTAACAATATAAAGTTAGTTGACTTTTTGATGATACAGTTGAATATTCTTCTGATGACATTCGATTATTTAACCCACCACCAAATATAAATTGTACTAGTGTTTCCACATTGATCATTATTATTATAGCTTATAAAGATGACTACTTATTGTCCCTATGAAACATTGTGTAATGATGTCGTGGTTTTAACCTATCTCTATACAATAAACGTTTATTTGTTTACGATTGTGATACAGTTTGGTCATGTCGCATTTGTTAGTCGAAAATACACCTCGCATACCCAGATTAATAACTGATATCACCGTGATTAATGTTAATTTCGTCAGAATATGTACTCGTGCCATTGTGACTACTGTTAATATCCCTACATGTATACTGACGTCACTTTGACTACTCCGATGTCGTTATGACTATTGTTAATATTCCATGGTTATAAACTGACGACAGTATTATTAATGTTTATATCCACACATTGAACACGAATATTATTGCCACTACTCTTTACCGGCCCAGTTGTTCACAAGGTGATTATCTTTTATCTTTTAAACACAACCATTCACCGAGTTAAACATTGCAGGTAGCAAATAGTTTAGTTGAGTGAAAAACATGCAAAAACTAAGAGTTTTTATTTTGTATGATGACCACGTTATTGGAGGTTGAATATTATCGTTAAATGCGCTTCATCCTTTGAGCATATATCCAGGTATTTTTCTTACTGCATGCTGTTTAGGTCAACAGATACTACAATATAATTTTTATAACAACTATGAAACAAGTTAAATCAATTTATCTTAATCACTCTTGTTTTCCCGGATTGTAGCGCGAAGATTTTGTACTAATGTCACTGTGACTAATTATTACATTTGAGTCTTGTATAACGAACCTTTTGGTTTATTTGCAATTATTGTTAGTATATTTTCCAATAGGAACGCCATCCAGCACTTAATAGGGCATTTGTTATCTCATCAGCTGATCACTTTTTACGTCATTTACACAATTACACAACCTTAGTGATATAAGTATACCAAATCTTCCACTATGTCATAAATTCAAACTTGTAGGACTTCTTAAGTTGATCATGCCATCCTGATTTTTTTCGAATTTCAGAGAATTAACAATGAGTTATTCTTTATCTTCCTATATCTATGACAGTAAAATATAAATGAATTAACACTAGAGTGTTTACATTATTTCGATGAGAATCAAATGTATCAGCAGGCACAGATAACGTATCATGCAAAGCGTACCACAAAAGGTAACTTTAGATTCTAATCTATATTACACAAAGACATTTGTTCCAGTACAATAGTAATCTATAATATAAAGTGCTACCGTGGTTCCCGAAACTATATCCTGACGGCGTTATTTCTTTAACCAATAAACCTATAACCATCCAATTTGATTTGACCCCTGTTTAAGCATCTATACAGTGGTCAAATTAATGATATATTACTATCATTGCACATTTCAGGTTTTGATAATATGAAAATATCAGCTGTGGTATTGACAATTCTGTTGACATGTGTCCTGAATTCAGAGGCCAAAGATAAAGAAGAAAATGTAAGTTGACGTTAACTAGTACTTTGATGATTTTGTATCCTAATTAACTGTTTTTCACACTAACTTTGTCAATTTTGTGTGAATCACTTAACTAATTATCAGCTAGGTACACTGTAATATTAGTCACCCGTATGTGATATCTTTTGTCGGGGCAAATGATTATAAAACGAGTGTTTTGACGTTCCTAACATATAAATTGGAACAGGAGCTACTCCCCTTGTCACAAAGCGATTTACTTGCAGCTTAAACTGATAATGTAAAAATTATAACAAAACAGAGATATTTGATATGCTATCTTATATGAAAAACAAGACATGCCATGGAACATATATAGGTAGCAAATAGTTTTTTTTTAGATTCTAATTTTAGATTCATACTATCTTACTTTCTGCTGTCGATGTTTTCGACTATAAATGCTATTCTGCAATGTGATAAACTGACAAAGTGACATGATGTTCAGTGTTTGTTTATATTTCACACATTACCAGGGTGTAAAGTTAGCGTGTAGAGGTTTTAAAACACTGATTTATATCTATATAGACAACACGTGATATTACCCCTTGTATAAAGATATCACTACAATACCTATACGCCTGTTTCGTTGGATGTCTATTTCAGTTAAAATCGGACATAGTATACGTAGCGCCCTCTGGTGTGAAGTGTGTGAAATGTTCTCCGGGTACCCACCTCCTGAGCCACTGTGTCAGCGAGAACACAAATTCCCGTTGCCAACTATGTGAGGACGGGACATTCACGTCGGAGTATAACGTTGCAGAGTATTGTGATCCTTGCATGGAATATTGTGAAATCGCTGACTTGGTGCCTGTCGTTAACTGTTCAAACACATCAAATCTAATATGTGAATGTCCAAACGGAAAATTCAATCTATTTCCGCATTTGGACAAATACCATGCAGTCTGCCAGAAGTTTGGTCTATGCGGGCCTGGATATGGTGTTTATGTCAAAGGTAGTAAATATTGCTGTCTTTTCAGTAAGCCGTTTACGTTTTAAGTTTATTTATATAACAAAATCGACAACAAGTAAAAATTACCAAAATCTTTTATAACGAACACTTCTGTTGTCCTTATGTTTAAGTATTTTGGGAAGAATTAATTTATTTTAATTCCATTGAAGGTAAAAAAAATCATTGTTAACGTTGCTACGAACTATTTATCAATTTAACTTTCTAGGGTGAAAATGTAAGTATATGGACCTGCAAATCGAAGTCAGTACATGTATCTCTTGATGGTCTATATAGAAACATATTCAGAAGTTCTTAATTGTTGTATTATTCATGAACTATATATATTTAAATATGAGTTTCCCATTGAACAAGATGGAACATAAGAAAATTATCATATTCACAAAAAATTGATTACAATTGACGTGAACGGAGAAACATTACGATGTATAAAACGTGAGTGATCGCCTTTACGGTCCGATAAACTAGAATACAAGTAAAAACGGATTCCAAACAATTGACAAATTGGTTAATTAATTCAAATTTCATGTGCAATCATAAAAATGACTGCTTTTATTTACACATTATTTTAAATAATGTCTATGAGTTGTACACTCTAATGATTTGTCCTTTTATGATATTTCAGGTACCTCGAAAAATAATACAACCTGTGCTAGATGTGTATCGGGAAAAACATTTTCTTCTACTACTTCCGAATTTGATGAATGCCAACCATGCATAAAGTGTGGCCCAAGGATCATCTTGACTGAGTGTACCTTGACGGAGAACCGGAAGTGTAATCTCGAACCCCCTGTTCAGCATAGAGTTTCATCACCAGGTACGTTTGCATTTGAACATCGTTTATGAATTAGAATGTATACTTGGGATTCTATATTTAACACACAGTAACTGGAGAATGTGTTGGACACGAACTTCGACTTATTTAAATGAACAGGTGGTAATGTACAGTGTAACAAAATATGATGTGTTGCTGTAAAATTTTAAATTCCCAACCTGAAAAAAACCCCGAAATAATACCGCTAACACAAAATTAAACATGAAGTGTGATTTTAAGACATTCTTCTGTCCGTGTACGTAATTTTATTTTCTCTATAGAATGGAGAAAAGTGAATTAAAGAGTAAACAGAGACAGAGAGAGAGAGACAGACAGNAGAGAGAGAGAGAGAGAGAGAGAGAGAGAGAGAGAGAGAGAGAGACTCAAATCAATGAAATTGGGGTGAAATATAAACAAAATGGAAGATTCACTCTTGATAAAGTACGGTACGAGTACAATTGTTCTTTTTTTTAATGTGTTTTTTTCATAATAACAGAGTTGTTAGTATCATCTAATAAGATATATCAGCAATGTTTTCATATTTATTTAGTGGCTTTAATAAATATTCGATTTGTTCTGTTCATGTAGGATATCTGTACAAAATATAGTTTCAGTGTAACTTCCCGTTCATTATTTGACAGTATATTCATGCATTGTATTGTTGAAGTCGCTATAATTTTAATTGCCTCTTTGGATAATTAAAACCATTTTATCTATTTTCTTCAATAAAGTCGACTCTTAAAAATGTCTTATCATCGAAATGTGTAATTGTTTTTATGTACTGTGCTGTACTTTCAGTTGATTGGAAGCTAGTGTTGGCAGTAGTCCTGTCTGTCGCAACTGTACTTATACTAGGAGTTGGTGTTTTACTCATCCTATGGCTTAGGAAATCGAAGAAATGTTGTTTCAATGAAGAGCATGGCCAAGATGCAGTGAGGTTAAATCAATTAACCGATGAAAGGTTTGTGACTTCCAATATCAAATAATGAAAAATTATAATTACTAGATAGGTAAATGTAAAATACATTAGTGTATATGCAATAGCAATGATGTGTATGGTATTAATATTATTACAACTTCCATTGGTTACAGCGTTTTGACTTCAGCATAAATAACTAAATATACGCAGTAAGGAAGTACCTAACCAACCATTCGATTTGTCAATGCTGAAAATTAAACAAAATAAACGTGTTAGTGAACCACATTGGATTTTGTTGATGTATGACACATCAGTAGCACTTAAAGGACAAGGATCGATAACCGATGTCTGACGTGGTTCGAAACATACCAAGAATAGAGCGGAAAGGAGAAAGTGCCTACTAAACAAGTCGTACCGTTAATAGGGATTGGTGTCATATTTGGCCGTTATACGGCCGTCACCAATAAGCAATAGGAGTATTCTACCTGAACAACGATAAACTAGTGCGGACTATTTACTTCGTTCCAGTAGATAACGCGGTATAAAACAATGCTAGGTTTGAATGGCATACTATAAAACAAAGTCTCATCTGGTTGGGTCTGGTCTGCTCTGATCTCACTGGTCAAGTTTAGGGACCAAACCAATAAGACTAGACCAGACCAAACTTAGGGATCAGACCAATGTGATCAAACTAGACTAGACCAATATTTGAGATCTGACCAATGGATCAGAGCAGAGTGACTTAACAAGACCAGAACACGTTTAATAGTATACCGTTTAGAAAGCCACTTAGAACTGAATACATCGATCGCAACACTTGTATTATAAGATATGACCAGCCGTTATCATCTGTTCCTCACTATCTATTATTATTGTCCGTTTTTAGCTCACCTGCAATATCGCAGCGTCCGTCGTCCTTCAACTTTTCCTTTAAAACGCTACTTGTCCTGAACCGCCAGGTAGATTTTGGCTAAATTTGGCCTGGAGCATTCTTAGGCCAAGGGCTCTCAATTTTTTTGGTAAACAGTGGGCGTGGCTTCCCTAGGGGAAGAGAAGCGGGGCCCTATAGGGGAAATAGAAGTAATACCTTTAACTTGTTCTCCTACCATAGGGATTAAGGGATTGTATCCCAATTTGGTCAGGAGAATCCTTGGGACAAGGCACCCCTCGGGACAGAGGAACGGGACCCAATAGGGGAAATAGAGATAAAACCTTTAAAATCCTTCTTCTACCGTGGGGATCAAGGGATTATATCCTAAATATATTCTGGAGGATCCTTGAGCTCAGGAGACTCATTTTAGTGGAAATAGAGGTAAACTTTTAACATCATTCTTCAACCGTCGGGATAAAGGGAGTTCATCCAAATTTGGTCTGAAGCATTCTTTGGCCAAGGGGCTCCATTTGGTATAAACGATGGGTGTGGCATCCCTTTGGGGCAGAGGAGTGGGGCCAAGGAAGGAAAATAGAGGAAAAACGTTTAAAATCCTTCTCTTACTGTAGGGATAAAGGGATTTATTCATATTTGGCCTGTAGCTTCCTTTGAATAAGGGGACTCAAATTTGTATAAATGGTGGGTGTGGCCCCCTTGGGTGTAGAGGGTGGGGCTCAAAAGGAGGTCGTGGCCCCTCTGGGTGCAGAGTGTTTGAGTCCAAAAGGGGGAATTTGAGGTTTGAATCTTTAAAATCCTTCTTCTTCAGTACCATTGGAGGGATAATTTGTAATAAGAATAATTTCCCATGATTGCTTTTTTATCCAAGTGAGCGATACGGGCCCTCTGGGCCTCTTGTTTAAAAAGGCGTTATAGCAGATGTGAAGTTGCTAGATTATAGACACGTGGTTACCATGTACAATCTAAATCGCATTGAATTATCCAGTAGTGTACATTTGTGTAGGTAACTGTAACATACCGTATTCTTGTACCTATTCAGGTCGCCCAACAGATCAGCATATCCCCAATCTGAATACCAAGCCTATGGTGACCAGCGATCAGAGTCGTCTCTCCCTGTAACAGCAACAGGTGTGGCACTATCTCTGCCGTCAACGTCATCTCAACCCAACCAGACTCCGAAGGATAGCTGGGGATCGTCTTTTTATGTTATAAGGCAGAGCGTTGGTGAATATTTGATTACAAACGGACCGTGGGAATTTTTCATTCGGGAGTACTATCAAGGTACCTTTGGACAATTATTCACATTAAAAAATCACAAATAAACCTTGATGATCGTTTTAACGGAAACTTTAATAACTGATTGATGTTTATCAATGAGAAGCGATTTCAAATTCAATATGGGACTTATAAAGGTTCTTTTTGCTATATGATATGCCAACATTGCATTGAAAACAAATGTTTTACTGTAATTTGTTTTATGTTTCATGTATGATCTGGTTGTTAAAGATGTGTTTGATTCGCCAAGAAACATAAATGCAAGCTAACCATTCATAGACGTTTGTTCATCTTTTTTCAGTTACGACGAATAACTCTGATGGAAACGTTGATGCAAAGATAACAGAGATCAAAATAAATCATCCTAACAATGTTAAGGAGCAGATTTATCAGTGTTTGACGTTTATCTGTGAGAGGGGTGCGACACCAGAGAAGTTGATAGAAGCCCTTATACGGAGGGAATTCCACTCCCTCGTGGCAACGTTACGTAGGGATTTCCCTGACGTGTTTAATTCAGGCGAAATTGAAGTATAGGTATATGGAAATTGTTTTCAGTTACCTTCTTAAGAATAGAAAATAAAAATGTCGACTCTTTGGTCCAGTATTATGATCTTCCTCTATCAGGATATCAAAGGGTTCTGTGATTAATGTCCTGTGAACCTGTACTTTAGAAAAAATGAGAACATTAGGGACGATATACTTACAGGTATGTAACCTTTCACGGTTGTATGACTGCTACATTCGACAAATCGACTAAAGGTGAAAAACAAGGCACCATATCATATGGTCTTAAAATGCTTACAGCAACAAGAAGCAATATATTAATTATGCATTAAAACGTTAAGCTATTGAATTCAGGAATTGAAATCACTTTAAAAAGTTATTTGCTAGATTTTCATAGTATGGTTTTGAAGCTGTTCGTTCAATTTTCTGTGTATGATTGTTAAGTCGGAGTGATGAATCTTTCTTATTGTGCCAATGATATGCTAGATTTTGTCAGATAACAAAATGACATTTTTCAAAGCGTTTTGAGTCAAATTAAGTTTGACCTCTCTATGTTGGTTGTGAAAGGGTTTCATCCAGAGGAATTCGTTTCCCAATCTGATCTTGTGTAAATTAAAGACCCTGTCCGACTGCAACGTTTTTTTTTAATATACAGTGACCTCCCTTTTACTTCCGTGTGGTCATAACAGTAGCACAGTTGGACATGAACACTTCCGTTGGCGAGACAGCTCATTTGTTTTTGTATATACAGTAACATTCCTTTCACTTCTGTTAGGACATAACTGTAGCATAGTTTACCATGGATACTTCCGTTGGCGAGATTGGTTACTATCCGAAGTCCATCGTTTGAACCCCGGTCTAGCTCCTACTATTTATTTCCCCACTCAGAACACTGCTGTTGATTATATTTTGTTTATTTCATCTTAATTATTTCTCATAAAAGTCTGTCGAGGTATGATTTTATTATCAGAAATAGTTTTAGTAATACATGTACTTTTTTGCCAGTGGTTAGGGGATCGTAAACCATGACTTATCTTTCTCTGTTTTTGGCTTCATTATGTTTGCAGTGATTATAAATATACCAAATTGTATAATATAACAATATACTCATATATAATCTGTTGTTATTGTGTTGGAGTGAATGTGATTTATTTTTAAATACACCCACAGATGACTACAAGATACTCGATTAAAACTTGTCTTATTATTATAATTAGCATTTTCCTTAACTGAAAGTATAGGAAGGTTATGAAAATTAAGATTAAACGAAACAATAAATGATGTAAATTATTTCTGAATCATATAATGTTGGTATACAATTGTGATATATAAGTTCGTCTCTGGCCATTGTCCTAGACTCAACTATGAAACCCACTTCATTTAATCTCACTTCAAATCTATAAATATAAATTATGTAAGAAATACCAAATCAATAACTACGATGGTCGATGCTACAATTAGTAAGCAAACGCACGCCATGATTCAGTTATTATAACAGGCAAAATTGTTTAGATTTCGATCGAAATTTATGTTATCATGAAATATTAATTGTGAAAAAACGAAGTCAAGATCTTCGTCAATCTTCGTCTTCGTGTGCGGTGATAAATATTCATATACTATTGAGATGTAACGTATTCCTCTTTAAGATGTCAACGATTGACATTGGACATGCGTATAGCAATATATAGTTTAAAGCAATTCATATTCTTTTGGATCTGCGTCTGAATTTTCAATAACAAATCTAAATGAATATCTTTTAATGATATCCTTAATATATTGTTATACTACTGTAATAATTATATATTTCTTACTTTGATAAAAAATAAATATACAAACAGGTTTGATGAATTGTTGTTTTTGATCGTTTATCTGGATTATTTACCTAAGTTCATCATGTTTATGGAAGTCAAAATGTTAAAATACATTGTAAAATTTGTTTGCAGATAGTCCAAGGGAAATAACACGGGATTGTTAATTGTTCGGTATAGAAATTATGTAAAAAAAAATATGTTTAATCTTATGTTCATTTCATTTTTGTTTCTAAATTAAACAGTGCTTTGTGATAAACGTGGCACTTATGTATACCTATATACGACTGCACTTTTACCAGAACTGTATAAGAGTTCCAACAAAACATTTTTCAGAAGAGTTGTTTGAAATGTACAAATGTCCGAAAAAACACCGAGAATTTTTCGCCTTTTCAAACACCAAAACATACAACACTTCGCCCAGTAATAATTTCGCCTTTCACATTTAATTACTTTGTAACTTATGTTGCTGACTGATGTTCATTGTAATGATAAATTCTCCA
Organism: Mizuhopecten yessoensis; assembly: GCF_002113885.1. Taxonomy (NCBI): domain Eukaryota; kingdom Metazoa; phylum Mollusca; class Bivalvia; order Pectinida; family Pectinidae; genus Mizuhopecten; species Mizuhopecten yessoensis. The sequence continues at coordinate 2,419,220 of NW_018404662.1, forward strand.
TCATTCCAGAGAACAAGAAAGACGAAAATGAAACTGCAGCAAATACTTCTCGGTATACAGTTAGTATGCAGTGTGTTGCAGTGTTGGCAAAGCGATCTCATCCATTACTCACTGTGCTGCTAAATCTTACATACTATAGTGGTTTTGAACGGGGAAACATTGCTAACAGGTCACATATATTTGGGTTGATAAATGTTTGGTTGAGTATCAGATTAAAATATTCTAAAAATTAAGAACTTAATTTATAAGTTGTTTCAGAAGTATACAATTTTCCTTCATACGATATATTAGTATTGTACTTAAGATTTACGTTATTGGCTACTAACTAGCTCCGATATTCTGTAACTATTTGTATGATATATCAGTGTCCATTTCCCTCATACAATATCTTAACAACCAGAGGATGGTATCATTGTTTATTCACCTCATACAATGTCTTTACAATCTGAGTAAGTTAAAATGTTATTAGGCGAGTAACACTGATGACGAAATAGTATGAAAAATACGGTGAAACAGTAACAGTAAATCAGGAGGCTTCAGACAACATCTAATGTAAATCAGGAGGCTTCAAACAACATCTAATGTAAATCAGGAGGCTTCAGCCAAAATCTAATGTAAATCCGGAGGCTTCAGACAACATCTAATGTAAATCAGGAGGCTTCAAACAACATCTAATGTAAATCAGGAGGCTTCAGCCAAAATCTAATGTAAATCCGGAGGCTTCAGACAACATCTAATGTAAATCAGGAGGCTTCAAACAACATCTAATGTAAATCAGGAGGCTTCAGACAACATCTAATGTAAATCCGGAGGCTTCAGACAACATCTAATGTAAATCAGGAGGCTTCAAACAACATCTAATGTAAATCAGGAGGCTTCAGACAACATCTAATGTAAATCCGGAGGCTTCAGACAACATCTAATGTAAATCAGGAGGCTTCAAACAACATCTAATGTAAATCAGGAGGCTTCAGACAACATCTAATGTAAATCCGGAGGCTTCAGACAACATCTAATGTAAATCAGGAGGCTTCAAACAACATCTAATGTAAATCAGGAGGCTTCAGACAACATCTAATGTAAATCCGGAGGCTTCAGACAACATCTAATGTAAATCAGGAGGCTTCAAACAACATCTAATGTAAATCAGGAGGCTTCAGACAACATCTAATGTAAATCCGGAGGCTTCAGACAACATCTAATGTAAATCAGGAGGCTTCAAACAACATCTAATGTAAATCAGGAGGCTTCAGACAACATCTAATGTAAATCCGGAGGCTTCAGACAACATCTAATGTAAATCCGGAGGCTTCAGACAACATCTAATGTAAATCAGGAGGCTTCAGACAACATCTAATGTAAATCAGGAGGCTTCAGACAACATCTAATGTAAATCAGGAGGCTTCAGACAACATCTAATGTAAATCAGGAGGCTTCAGACAACATCTAATGTAAATCAGGAGGCTTCAGACAACATCTAATGTAAATCAGGAGGCTTCAGACAACATCTAATGTAAATCAGGAGGCTTCAGACAACATCTAATGTAAATCAGGAGGCTTCAGACAACATCTAATGTAAATCAGGAGGCTTCAGACAACATCTAATGTAAATCAGGAGGCTTCAGACAACATCTAATGTAAATCAGGAGGCTTCAGACAACATCTAATGTAAATCAGGAGGCTTCAGACAACATCTAATGTAAATCAGGAGGCTTCAGACAACATCTAATGTAAATCAGGAGGCTTCAGACAACATCTAATGTAAATCAGGAGGCTTCAGACAACATCTAATGTAAATCAGGAGGCTTCAGACAACATCTAATGTAAATCAGGAGGCTTCAGACAACATCTAATGTAAATCAGGAGGCTTCAGACAACATCTAATGTAAATCAGGAGGCTTCAGACAACATCTAATGTAAATCCGGAGGCTTCAGACAACATCTAATGTAAATCAGGAGGCTTCAGACAACATCTAATGTAAATTCGGAGGCTTCAGACAACATATAATGTAAATTCGGAGGCTTCAGACAACATCTAATGTAAATCCGGAGGCTTCAGACAACATCTAATGTAGATCAGGAGGCTTCAGACAACATCTAATGTAAATCGGAGGCTTCAGACAACATATAATGTAAATCCGGAGGCTTCAGACAACATCTAATGTAAATCAGGAGGCTTCAGACAACATCTAATGTAAATTCGGAGGCTTCAGACAACATCTAATGTTAACCGGTCTTGGGATCGCAAGAACGCAAAAATACACAACGTGAAATCAGCTCAGAACACTAAAAGTACTGATTTAAAGGACTTGAATAAAGAGTTTAAAAGGGGGAAAAAATACATGGTCTTTGTGGAAGAACATAAATCAACGACGACACTAAGGTGCATGAAAAACACAACAGCAGACGTTTAATCCGTTTAGGGGGAACATTTAGAACGCATATATGTTATACCTCCTTCTTTCCCTTACAGTCTCCCTACATAAAATACCTTAAGATCTAAACATCTCTCAAAAGTTTATAATCTCCCTACAGTTAGAAACATCGCAAACGACGTCAGGAATGTCTCACGATAAAGTTAACATGTCTACAAACACCGATTAATGATACCATTTTTTATTCAAAGATCAGTTAATTAATGTTGATTACATATACAACTCGTAATTTATTAACATTTTTGCAATATAAAACAAAGTTTATTATGTTGATTCTGGTAACAGAATACTAACGGTGTAAATCGCTCGACCAAATATATAACTCTCAACCAAACGGAAACAACTCCCTGTTATGAAGCATGAATCGTACCCAAAACATTAATGTTATAACATGATAAACGGGTTTGGAGATTAACAAAGACGACTACAGGGAAACGATGAAATTGCGTGTCATGAAACTACAATATCACATACTTTGTCTGAACTACAGTGAAATACGTTTCACAAAAAATGTACACACCATGGCAAGTAAGTCTAAACTACAGTAAAACAATTCCAAAGCATATCAATTAAGTCGTACAATTAAATAGCTTACAAATGCAAATCACATAACTCCACATATTTCTATTGTTTTATATCTCATAACTCGTAAACTGGAAGACCGAGCTGACCTATAAATAGTTGACCTAACTAAAAAAAATGGCAGATCATGTCTCAATACGTAGTTACAGTTATAAGACTCTTCGGTACACGTGTCTGCACGTTAGGCCCAGTTGCACAATGTATAAACACGGCTTCTTTTCAATTGTGTACGTAAACAATATTTGTCTCGGTTGTTCATGCGTGTCTGTGGAATAGTCTTATGTGTATATACACAATACTACACAATAGTCATTTTCATATTGAAAGGTGTCCGAAAAAATATTTTGGTGTAAGTTATCAGATGATGATGATGGATAAGCATATTTTGTACATAGTTTGACTTCATAATTAATAACTCTATTTCCGTAATTTTGATGGAACGGAGAGACAGCTTATTGACTATCAAAGGGTTTGACACTAAAATAGAAAATCATCTGTTCCTGAGTGTAATTTGATATCCTGCTTCTGTGATCGTTCTGTGACAATGAAGTACACAAATAATAATACACTATTTTACCAATAAGTATGTTTCATTAAACATATTTCTTATCGTATATTGGATATTGTGTCTTTTGTATTAAAATGGATGTAGAATAAAAACCTATATACCGATGATTTAGTATCCTTGTATTTGACATCCACGTTCGTATTACCTTGGATATAGCATCATGATGGATATACCATTTTTTAAATTATTTATTAGTAATATTTCCAATTTATGTACCTGAAATATGACTTCCGCAAGACCTCATGAAGAGTAAATGTTTTGATTTTTGTCGCATTAATTTCCAATCGCATAGTTGGCATTTAACCCTCTATAATAAAAATGTCCACAGCCTTAAGAGAGATGCTTTTAGTGGAAATCGTTTTCGTGACCTTCTGTTTTATGACTAAGGCACCCACACAGAGCTGTCTTAAATAAACTCGACACTGCAAATAGTCTTGGTGTCTAAAACAATAGATTTAAATAGGTATTATTTCTTTTGTACATCATCCTTGACATTTTCAAACGTTTTCTTCATATAATATAACGATATAGACTTATGGTGGACATATGATATAACGATATAGACTTATGGTGGACATATGATATAACGATATAGACTTATGGTGGACATATGGTATAACGATATAGACTTATGGTGGACATATGGTATAACGATATAGACTTATGGTGGACATATGGTATAACGATATAGACTTATGGTGGACATATGGTATAACGATATAGACTTATGGTGGACATATGGTATAACGATATAGACTTATGGTGGACATATGGTATAACGATATAGACTTATGGTGGACATATGGTATAACGATATAGACTTATGGTGGACATATGGTATAACGATATAGACTTATGGTGGACATATGGTATAACGATATAGACTTATGGTGGACATATGGTATAACGATATAGACTTATGGTGGACATATGGTATAACGATATAGACTTATGGTGGACATATGGTATAACGATATAGACTTATGGTGGACATATGGTATAACGATATAGACTTATGGTGGACATATGGTATAACGATATAGACTTATGGTGGACATATGGTATAACGATATAGACTTATGGTGGACATATGGTATAACGATATAGACTTATGGTGGACATATGGTATAACGATATAGACTTATGGTGGACATATGGTATAACGATATAGACTTATGGTGGACATATGGTATAACGATATAGACTTATGGTGGACATATGGTATAACGATATAGACTTATGGTGGACATATGGTATAACGATATAGACTTATGGTGGACATATGGTATAACGATATAGACTTATGGTGGACATATGGTATAACGATATAGACTTATGGTGGACATATGGTATAACGATATAGACTTATGGTGGACATATGGTATAACGATATAGACTTATGGTGGACATATGATATAACGATATAGACTTATGGTGGACATATGGTATAACGATATAGACTTATGGTGGACATATGGTATAACGATATAGACTTATGGTGGACATATGGTATAACGATATAGACTTATGGTGGACATATGGTATAACGATATAGACTTATGGTGGACATATGGTATAACGATATAGACTTATGGTGGACATATGGTATAACGATATAGACTTATGGTGGACATATGGTATAACGATATAGACTTATGGTGGACATATGGTATAACGATATAGACTTATGGTGGACATATGGTATAACGATATAGACTTATGGTGGACATATGGTATAACGATATAGACTTATGGTGGACATATGGTATAACGATATAGACTTATGGTGGACATATGGTATAACGATATAGACTTATGGTGGACATATGGTATAACGATATAGACTTATGGTGGACATATGGTATAACGATATAGACTTATGGTGGACATATGGTATAACGATATAGACTTATGGTGGACATATGGTATAACGATATAGACTTATGGTGGACATATGGTATAACGATATAGACTTATGGTGGACATATGGTATAACGATATAGACTTATGGTGGACATATGGTATAACGATATAGACTTATGGTGGACATATGGTATAACGATATAGACTTATGGTGGACATATGGTATAACGATATAGACTTATGGTGGACATATGGTATAACGATATAGACTTATGGTGGACATATGGTATAACGATATAGACTTATGGTGGACATATGGTATAACGATATAGACTTATGGTGGACATATGGTATAACGATATAGACTTATGGTGGACATATGGTATAACGATATAGACTTATGGTGGACATATGGTATAACGATATAGACTTATGGTGGACATATGGTATAACGATATAGACTTATGGTGGACATATGGTATAACGATATAGACTTATGGCAGACATATGGTATAACGATATAGACTTATGGTGGACATATGGTATAACGATATAGACTTATGGTGGACATATGGTATAACGATATAGACTTATGGTGGACATATGGTATAACGATATAGACTTATGGTGGACATATGGTATAACGATATAGACTTATGGTGGACATATGGTATAACGATATAGACTTATGGTGGACATATGGTATAACGATATAGACTTATGGTGGACATATGGTATAACGATATAGACTTATGGTGGACATATGGTATAACGATATAGACTTATGGTGGACATATGGTATAACGATATAGACTTATGGTGGACATATGGTATAACGATATAGACTTATGGTGGACATATGGTATAACGATATAGACTTATGGTGGACATATGGTATAACGATATAGACTTATGGTGGACATATGGTATAACGATATAGACTTATGGTGGACATATGGTATAACGATATAGACTTATGGTGGACATATGGTATAACGATATAGACTTATGGTGGACATATGGTATAACGATATAGACTTATGGTGGACATATGGTATAACGATATAGACTTATGGTGGACATATGGTATAACGATATAGACTTATGGTGGACATATGGTATAACGATATAGACTTATGGTGGACATATGGTATAACGATATAGACTTATGGTGGACATATGGTATAACGATATAGACTTATGGTGGACATATGGTATAACGATATAGACTTATGGTGGACATATGGTATAACGATATAGACTTATGGTGGACATATGGTATAACGATATAGACTTATGGTGGACATATGGTATAACGATATAGACTTATGGTGGACATATGGTATAACGATATAGACTTATGGTGGACATATGGTATAACGATATAGACTTATGGTGGACATATGGTATAACGATATAGACTTATGGTGGACATATGGTATAACGATATAGACTTATGGTGGACATATGGTATAACGATATAGACTTATGGTGGACATATGGTATAACGATATAGACTTATGGTGGACATATGGTATAACGATATAGACTTATGGTGGACATATGGTATAACGATATAGACTTATGGTGGACATATGGTATAACGATATAGACTTATGGTGGACATATGGTATAACGATATAGACTTATGGTGGACATATGGTATAACGATATAGACTTATGGTGGACATATGGTATAACGATATAGACTTATGGTGGACATATGGTATAACGATATAGACTTATGGTGGACATATGGTATAACGATATAGACTTATGGTGGACATATGGTATAACGATATAGACTTATGGTGGACATATGGTATAACGATATAGACTTATGGTGGACATATGGTATAACGATATAGACTTATGGTGGACATATGGTATAACGATATAGACTTATGGTGGACATATGGTATAACGATATAGACTTATGGTGGACATATGGTATAACGATATAGACTTATGGTGGACATATGGTATAACGATATAGACTTATGGTGGACATATGGTATAACGATATAGACTTATGGTGGACATATGGTATAACGATATAGACTTATGGTGGACATATGGTATAACGATATAGACTTATGGTGGACATATGGTATAACGATATAGACTTATGGTGGACATATGGTATAACGATATAGACTTATGGTGGACATATGGTATAACGATATAGACTTATGGTGGACAAATGGTATAACGATATAGACTTATGGTGGACATATGGTATAACGATATAGACTTATGGTGGACATATGGTATAACGATATAGACTTATGGTGGACATATAATACATGTATAACGATATAGACTTATGGTCGACAAATGGTATAACGATATAGACTTATGGTGGACATATGGTATAACGATACAGACTTATGGTGGACATATGATATAACGATATAGACTTATGGTGGACATATAATATAACGATGTAGACTTATGGTGGGCATATGGTATAACGATATAGACTTATGGTGGACATATGGTATAACGATATAGACTTATGGTGGACATATGATATAACGATATAGATTTATGGTGGACATATACTATAACGATATAGACTTATGGTGGGCATATGCTATAACGATATAGACTTATGGTGAACATATGGTATAACGATATAGACTTAGGGTGGACATATGATTTCTTGATGTATAATCAAGATTGTTGTTTGGATGTTTAGAAAATACTTTATGTAAAATACACATTGTTGGTCGATATTTGAAGAGATCAATATATTTAGGATTTAGTTGGTTGGTCGGAATTTGACAAGATACATATATTTATGATATAAGACTGTTGGTCAGTTTTAAAAGAGATCAATGTATTTAGGATATAGATTGTTGGTCGTTATTCGTTGGTCAGTTCTTATAAGAGATACATTTATTTATGATATACGTAGACCGTTGGTCGACATTAGACGAGATCAAATTATTTAATATATAGACTGTTGGTCTGTTTTTGAAGAGATCAATTCATTTATGATAAAGACTACTGGTCGATATTTAATGAGATCGATTTAATTATGATATAGACTGTTGATTCGTTATAGACTCGTTGTCGATATTTGAAGAGATCAATCTATTCATGATATAGACTGTTGGATGATATTTGAAGGGATCTGTATATTTATGATTTTGGTCGACATACACACCGATTACCCTATGTATGATATAAAACCGTCGACCGGCATCAAAAGATACTTGAATATACAGGTATCGCTCCTATATTAAAAGGGATACAAGATACTTTATATTCCTGGAATTAATCTTGTGTTCCAGCCGAAGCCCGAGCGAAACATGTTAAATCGAGGAAAACAACATATCGCGTTTCCCCACATACCGAAATAAAACGGTCTGGAGGATCAGACTTGTGTGCCCTTATTGTTGACATTTGATTTAGTCAATCGATGTGATGTCTCTTGCTCACTTCGTCAGAAAGATTTCAAATAATGGAACTTAGAACGGCAAACCCGAGTGGGTGATGAAAAACAATATGCTTCATTTCCCCGTCATGTGATCAATACAATTCATTCCAAAACGCTGCGATAAAGTTGAGGTTTAATAGTTTATTTGAAAGGCTTTATTGACATGTGAAGAAAAAACATAATTAGATAAAAATCACTGGTATGTACAAACATGAAATTTGCAATTTCAAATAAATTCCTTGAAAATTCGTAGATTGGCAATCGGAATCCAAACGAAAACTCAAAATTCCAGTTTCACCAAGAGTATTTTAACCTAAATCTGACAAAGATTTTCTCACATAGGCCGAAACATAAATGGAAACCAGCCTCCCAAAACACACAGGCATCCATCTTGCACACAGGGGAGTTCATGGGTTAACGCTTATGCCTCAACCCCTCAAATAGTACATTTGTATGTACATATCTAGCGTGAAATTGACAGTAACATATGGTCGCTTACGCTAAACTGTGAATATATTACGATTAATCCGTGCAGCATGCGATATTACGGATGATAAATGATGGTAATGATCACATCGAGAATTATTTGATATTTAATGAAAGCTTATATTGTAATCAAATATACTTATAAAGGATGAGCATGCATCGGTATTTACTTTTAAGATGGTTTCGTTCATACATATTAAATAATGCGCGGAAGTCATAAAGGTTAAAAAGATGTAGTGCAATCCTCACATTTCAGTTTAAAAATACAAAATTGATATTGTATACAATGTACCAAGAATATGTTGCTGGAATTTATTTTCGTCGTTTTTACACAGTTAAAGGGCGGGAGAACGGTCCCAGTATACAGTATTAGTTTATCGTCATTGTGGTCTCATTGCATTCAAAATATATTTCAAACATTTTTAACCTAGTGACGGAACAGACATTTTTTTCGGGAACAAGATTTATTCAATGGTTGTACAGTGAAAATGTGATAACACACAAAACCAGGAAAATGTGTGAAGTATTCACCGCTGTTCAATTGAGAGGTGTCATACAAAATGTTCAAATGATATTCCGGTTTATATAGATTAACAACCGATTACAACTATACCATTATAGCCACGAATACATTTATAAATCACAATATACAAAAAAAGCCTAGAATATACGTGATACTATTTACTGACACATTAAAGAAATATACATTTGATATATTCACAAATAATTGTTTAAAAAGAAGCAATATGCCACTCGACACTGCTTACCGGAACAGATTAAGAACACAGTCTGTTACAATGAAATCTCAATATAAATTATTCAACATGGCACAGCTGTATGTAACACGTCTTTTTCCTTAGCACGTTATGTAAATCTTGCCATGGTTAGTCACAGATGAAATTATATTATTAGTCAAGACACGTAATAGTACGCTTTTTAGTATAGAAAACTTTTATTAAAAACCCTGATATATAACACCATTCAAAATTGTTTATTGATGTGGGCTTCAATCATTTGCTATCACAACCAATAACCGCCACACAGAGTTGTTTTTGGGGGCTAGTCAGAACTACAATAATGTCCTAACCTAGACACATTACGATACACAGAAGTGTGATTGACTGGAAAGTCAGAGTTACAATGATCAACTCACCAAGAAAGATAACGAAACACTGACTGTTTTTCTTTTATTTGGTTAGTCACAGCTACAAAGGTTTACTATCCCAGACATATAACGCCACACAGGTTTGATTATTTTGTTTGTTAGTCACAGCTACAATGATTTACTATCCCAGACATATAACGCCACACAGAGTTGTTTTGAGGTGGTTAGTCACAGCTACAATGATTTACTTACACAGATATATAACGCCACACAGAGTTGGTTTTGGGTTGTTAGTCACAGCTACAATGATTTACTTACACAGACATATAACGCGACACCGAGTTGTTTTGGGGTGGTTAGTCACAGTTACAATGATTTACTAACAAAGACATATAACGCCACACAGAGTTGTTTTGGGGTCGTTAGTCACAGCTAAAATGTTTACTAACACAGACATATAACGCCACACAGAGTTGTTCTGGGTTGGTTAGTCACAACTACAATGATTAACTTACAGAGACATATAACGTTCTAAAGAGTTATTTCGGAGTGGTTAGTCACAGCTACAATGATTAACTAACACAGACATAATTATAACGTCACACAGAGTTATTTTGGGGTGGTTATTCAAAGCTACAATGATTATCTAACACAGACATATATAACGTCACACAGAGTTGTTTTGGGTTGGTTAGTCACAGCTACAATGATTACCTAACACAGACATATAACGTCACACAGAGTTGTTTTGGGGTGGTTAGTCACAGCTACAATGATTATCTAACACAGACATATAACGTCACACTGAGTTATTTCGGAGTGGTTAGTCACAGCTACAATGTTTATTAACACAGACATATAACGTCACACTGAGTTGTTTTGTGGTGGTTAGTCACAGCTACAATGTTTATTAACATAGACATATAACGTCACACAGAGTTATTTTGGGGTGGTTATTCAAAGCTACAATGTTTATCTAACACAGACATATATAACGTCACACAGAGTTGTTTTGGGGTGGTTAGTCACAGCTACAATGATTATCTAACACAGACATATAACGTCACACTGAGTTATTTCGGAGTGGTTAGTCACAGCTACAATGTTTATTAACACAGACATATAACGTCACACAGAGTTATTTTGGGGTGGTTAGACACAGCTAAAACGATTAACTAACACGGACATATAACGTCACACAGAGTTGTTTTGGGGTGGTTAGTCACAGCTACAATGATTAACTAACACAGACATATAACGTCACACAGAGTTGTTTTGGAGTGGTTAGTCACAGCTTCAATGATTTAATAACACAAACATATAACGACACTCATATTTTGTTATAAAACAAACAAATTACATCTTAGTGTCACGAGTTTCAAGAATGTTTCCTTACCAAAGCCAATCTTTGGTATTTAAGATTTTACTCAGCAAGCCTAATTGAATGTAAAAAAGAAAAAATGGACTGTGAAATCAAGGTGGAAGCGGGGGTATAGTCATTCTTATACTAAATACATTTATAAATAGTAAGTTACGTACATTGTAGAAGCAAACTATCAATCGCTTGCCTATAAAATATATCAATGGATTCCCTTGGTGTAGTTATCATAGCTATAATAATGTGCTAACCCAAACATGTAGGACCATTCAGGATAAGTTGAGGATGATTAGTCGCCACATCCACAATTAACTAACCCAGACCTGTCACAACAGCCAGGATAAGTTGAGGATGATTAGTCGCCACATCCACAATTAACTAACCCAGACCTGTCAGACCATTCAGGATAAGTTGAGGATGATAAGTCGCCACATCAACAATTAACTAACCCAGACCTGTCACACCAGTCAGGATAAGTTGAGGATGATTAGTCGCCAAATCCACAATTAACTAACCCAGACCTGTCAGACCAGTCAGGATAAGTTAATGATGATTAGTCGCCACATCCACAATTAACTAACCCAGACATGTCAGACCATTCAGGACAAGTTGAGGATGATTAGTCGCCACATCAACAATTAACTAACCCAGACCTGTCAGACCAGTCAGGATAAGTTGAGGATGATAAGTCGCCACATCAACAATTAACTATCCCAGACCTGTCAGACCATTCAGGATAAGTTGAGGATGATAAGTCGCCACATCCACAATTTACTAACCCAGACCTGTCAGACCAGTCAGGATAAGTTAATGATGATGAGTCGCCACATCCACAATTAACTAACCCAGACATGTCAGACCATTCAGGACAAGTTGAGATGATTAGTCGCCACATCAACAATTAACTAACCCAGTCCTGTCAGACCAGTCAGGACAAGTTGAGGATGATTAGTCGCCACATCTACAATTAACTAACCCAGACCTGTCAGACCAGTCAGGATAAGTTAATGATGATTCGTCGCCACATCCACAATTAACTAACCCAGACATGTCATACCATTCAGGACAAGTTGAGGATGATTAGTCGCCACATCTACAATTAACTAACCCAGACCTGTCAGACCAGTCTGGATAAGTTGAGGCTGATTAGTCGCCACATCCACAATTTACTAACCCAGACCTGTCACACCAGTCAGGATAAGTTGAGGATGATAAGTCGCCACATCCACAATTAACTAACCCAGACCTGTCAGACCAGTCAGGATAGGTTAAGGATGATTAGTCGCCACATCCACAATTAACTAACCCAGACCTGTCAGACAGGTCAGGATCGGTTGAGGATGATAAGTCGCCACATCCACAATTAACTAACCCAGACCTGTCAGACCATTCGGGATAAGTTGAGGATAATTAGTCGCCAGATCCACAATTAACTAACAAAGACCTGTCAGACCAATCAGGATAAGTTGAGGATAATAGTTCGCCACATCCACAATTTACTAACCCAGACCTGTCAGACCAGTCAGGATAAGTTGAGGATGATTAGTCGCCACATCCACAATTAACTAACCCAGACCTGTCAAACCATTCAGGATAAGTTGAAGATGATTACCAAAATTCCACCTTTTAACGCAGAGTTATAACAAAATCGTTCACAGATCTCCTGAATGAATAGTATTAGATAGTACACTGTAAGAGTTTGCCACATGTTAAATAATGAACCTTAACATTTCATAAATATGAACCTTAACATTTCATAAATAAGTATTTTTTCTCATTATAAAACACTGCAACAACTAAAAGCATTCTCAGTTGATTTAAGCAATGCTTTCAAACGCAAAATCGTTGTATTCCTCAAGTTAAGAATCTTTCGGGAAACTGAATCATAAGACTCTGTTCCCCCAGGTCTACTTCCCTTAGGCAATGCCTGGAAAGTCCTGACCAAAGGAAACCAGATTATCCCGAAATCATGTATGTTTACTGTTTCATTAAATACCGATAAAAACCAAGCAGGCTGTTCTTTTCGACCACATACATGTATCAAGAGACATATATATATATACTATTATTGGCTGTACTGGTGTTTCGATCGATAAACTAACTAACTGAGGGGTCAAGATAAAAAAAACAATCTCCGTCCACTTCACTTGATTGCCCAGGTCATTTCTGTAAAGCTACGAAAACTTCCGAATGAAATGTTGTGTTTTAACATTTCTTGGCAGATAAACCACTCCTTGAACAGGAAAGTCAATGGAGCAGCATTGATACAGTTAAGTCTAACAAGCTAGTTATACATTGTATATAGTGTAAAGTACTGGTATAAGAGTCAAACCTACAATATTTGAATTAGTTTTATCCCTACTTCACACACTTTATAATGCTGTGGCTTTAAATCGCAGAAATTGTTATCGTGTTTTTTTTCTTTCGACCTTTCGATGGTATCTTTCTACAGTGTCGTGTTTCTATCTGTCACAGCAGTAGGGGTGGTTGTGGTGTATTCGTGGTCATAAGATCACAATGAAGCATCGAACAGGTTCATATGTTGGCATCTGATGATGGTCCTACACAAATTACTATCTTTCTTTCTTCTATCCATCCTTCTCTCTTGCTTAGTCGCCATCGTGGTGTTTTTTTCAAAAATTGAATTGGAATATCGTGTTTGTGTTCGATGCCAAGCAATGCACACTGACCTGTCAGTCATCGGCAACATCGGGATTCAATATCGATTTCCTGAAACAATTGTTTATTGCTTAAATGTTTGAGTGAAGGTAAATGGTGTATGGCGGCTGATGTTTTGACACTGATTGGGATGGGCGGGGGAGGGCGGCAAGAAAGGAAGGGAGGAGGAGGGGGAGGGGAAGTCGATAGATAGTGAAGGATAAGGAGAAAGAGGACGAAAAACAAGGATTGTGAAGAATGATGGATAAAATGAAGGACGGGTCAGATGAAAAGAGGATAAATTTAAAAAAAAAAAGCAATGATAAAAACCTTGAGGATAAAGAGGAGACACGGACATGGGGAGAGATGTATTGGAAAAACTGGAGGAGGAAGGAAGGACGAGGAGGACGAGCAGGACGAGCAGGAGGAGCTTGTATTGGGAAGTCAACACGTATTTAGAAGTTCCGTTCCTTGCTTGCAGAATCGATCACCAGTCGCCCGTCATTCCATCAGCTGGGCTCAGGTGTCAGTGACAGAATTAAATCTGCGCGTGCCCTTGATCTAGGTGGGTGATGCTAATCTGCGGCCGGGAATTTACTCTGGGGAGTCATGCACATAAATAGTTAATTTTGTTAAGAAATATAATGATTAATCATACAGAGCACTAATACTATTAACTCGTGGTTCAGTCATTTCATAGTATACTATATTTACGAGCGTGCTTGGTTTAGGGAATCGAGGAGGAGTGATAGGGAAGTCAACATTTCCACGGTAAGTACTATCTCATGTGCATTTTTTCAGAATATATTTCTATTTATTATTACAGAATAGTGACACAACAGCAAAACAAATATTACTATAGAATTGTATACAACAGAATCACATGTATGTACTACATAACTATATACTACAAAATTACATGTGTGTACTACATAATTATATACTACAGAATTACATGTGTGTACTACATAACTATATACTACAAAATTACATGTGTGTACTACATAACTATATACTACACAATTACATGTGTGTACTACATAATTATATACTACAGAATTACATGTGTGTACTACATAATTATATACTACAAAATTACATGAATGTACATTGTACTTCATAATTACATACTACAGAATTGCTTGTTTTTACAAAAACACTCCGTCTGGTTTTATTTTATATGTTAGTTACATACCCCACTAGAACTGAAAACAAATAGACGACGTTTGCTTGCTTTCATATACCATTTCCTTTTTATTATCATTATGATTATTGATATTCAATATTGGTTGTGGTTTGTTTTTGTTTTTGTTTTTTGTTCTAGTGACGTGAATTTGCTTAATACTTTGCCCTAAATGTTCAAATGAAAACAAATACATTGCAAAATCTTTATTTACCCTTCACATATAATGACAATTGGCAGACATTTGGATTTGACATTCTCTTATGATATATCAAGGCATTGCCCATTTCAAAGTGACTTTATATATGTAGAATGTAATGTAATTCCCTGATGTATGTCATACCTACAGATGTAAACCTCATTGTGAGTATGTTAAAGAAAACCTCACAGAGCTAAGACGTATTGATACAAGGTACTTACAAATAATACATATTGCAGCCTATTTCCAAGAAACGCGATATTTATTATTATTGATATTCATACTGATTATAGCCCCTCTGCTTACTTTGATTCTAAGATGGCAATCATTATTTATCTACCTGTAATAAGAAATGTATTGTTTTCATTTCAAAATGTACTGATTTACTCCTTTGAAAATTAAATATTTACACAAAGGAAAGAATAAGGGACGTTGAAAAACTGAGTAAGCAACAAACAGACCAGTCTTCGGCCTTTGATGTAGTCTAACTTTGACTTTCGTCCTTTTAACCTTTAGTTATGTTTATAATGAAATGTAAATGTCGACCTGAAAGTTAAATGTGACTCGGACAGGTTTAAAGTATACGCGTTTTTCTCGACACTTAAAAACGCAGGCTATAAAAACTGCAGCTCTAGCAGAACTGTTACAGGTGTCGTAAAGTAGGTTCGATTATGTGCAGCCCGGCTTATATACGTATAGATTGTATAAATACAACAGGCCAGATAATGTACGATGTAAAATGCCCTATTTTTCTTTTTTATGATCTACAGTTTGTTGTTGGTATGTTTGAACAAGTATGCAATGTTAAGTCGTTGAGGCCTGCGCTTTTTAAACAATATATTCAAACTAAACTCAGCGCTATGGACATCTGAACAAGACATAGTGTAATATCCTTTACGCCCCCACTCCAAATTTTAACCCGAATAGGTAAAGTGATATCAATGTCATTTGTACCTTACTAGAGTTGAGCTCCTCCCAAGTAATGCCTTCAAGCAAACTTGAGAAAAGTGGTTGATGAACAATGTTTGTGTTCGGTTTTTTCCCCTTGCATCGTCCAAGGGAGTAAGCAAACGTCTGATTGAGTCTTTCAAAAGTGTTGGAGATGATTTCGGGGAAATATACCTCAAATTGTCTAGTCCTTAGTTTCTTGCGCTATACCACTTTTTAATTATTTGTTGTTACGAGAACCACAATTTGTCTTTCACACTTACTATTTCGTATACACTGTACAAACATATTTAAGCAAAACTGGAAATGACCATTGTAAGTCAATTATTTGATAAATCAATTTACAGATGAAATAACATAATGGGTAATGAGGCGTTTAAGGCAACATGCAGTCACGTACAGTAAGCCGCTTTAAAGAAAGAAAAGCGTTTATTGTCCCGTGTACAAAGAGACAGATGTGTTGTCCTTAATCCGATTGAGCTACTAACAAAATCCTAGTCATTTCTTCCCAGGTAATATAAATATTATAGGTGTTAACCATAGGGACTGATACCTAATAACTCTCAATAACACAACATCAAATACATTGGTCGTATTAAATAAGATAGTCCGAATTATTCTGACGTTTTATCGACTTTTTTCATATCGGTCTGTCGTCGATTAATCGAAGACAGACCGATATGAAAAAAGTTGATAAAACGTCGGAATAATTCGGACTATAAATAAGATGAATTGGGTGAAGGGAACACGTGCGTCTCATTACACGTATAGTCGGTAGGAGCTGTGATAGATTTGTGTTTAACTTATTTTGCTGCGTTCCTTCAAGATAGTAATATGATGAAAATTCAATATTAAAATATTCTTTTCCATGTCACATATTAAACACACACACACACGTATATATATATATATATATATAACTAGTAATAGTACACTGAAATTGTTCAACCATCAGGTTATGTGTGGCCTACGAAACACCTTGTATTGAAGTGATTGTATTTAAAGTTGAATGTCAAAGATAAACTGTTGTAATAAAATTCAGAGTTCATATGATAAAATTACTAACCACCTACTTCATTACATGGGAAACATGCTATATAGCACCGACTATAGTATTAGTCCTCCAGATACCGAATGAAAGGAACTGCAGCGTTATCGGAATGTGGCTATTTTCCCCCTGGGTAATGTATTATCACTACGCCCACTGATTCGTCTGTGTGGTGCTGGGTAAAACGCTTCCTTAGTAACATCGTCCTGCGTCAGTGTCACCGGTTTTAAGTTCATTATTAAAATGGAGATCCACAATAAATGCCGCATTCAAACAAATAAAATAAAAAGTGTCCACATTGATGCATTTACAGAAGTGGATGTCCACACGGCCACATTTAACACAAACGGATGTTCACATTGCCTCGGTCGAGTTATATCTTCTTATACATTGTCTGATTCCCTCGTTACGGTCATTCCTCTAACGTCATCATTACGGGTTCACAATCGACACGCATACAATGTGCTATTAACAACCATTCCCTATGGGTATTGAGGCGAACACATCTTTTATTGGTACAAAATTAACTGTAGATTTGTATTTCCATATCGGGCCAAAGTGTACACAGCCAAACATACATAATTCTTAAATCTAGTATTGGGTGTAGACACCGCGTTATATACAATAACCAACTCACTGCAACAGCCCTGTTTACTTACCTGACTGGAGCACATCAAATCGCCTTGGTTGTCAAGATGACTGTGTCAGATGGTTTCCTGTAGTAGTGGTGGTTGTGGTGTATTCTTGGTCATAAGATCACAATGAAGCATCGAACAGGTTCATATGTTGGCATCTGATGATGGTCCTACATAAATTACTAGGACTTAAATAATCATCAAAGATTCGTTTTATAACCTACAAATGTTGACGAAAATAACATGAACATCGTAATATGGTACGCAAAAAGCAGCAGCAATAACATATGGACATAACAGGTGATTTGAATTACATGAAATCTGGCGAAAAGCATTCAAACTCAATTCTTATCTTTCCCAGCTACTAGATGACACCGGAAATGAAATGAAAATGAAAATACACTAGATATTTTATCATAAATATAAGCTAGATCACACGTCCTTAAATGTCCTCATTAAGGTCGCTAATCAAGTAAATCAAACCAAACGTTCAGGCGTTGTTCTTGCCTTAGACCTTGATGTTATTATATCCGTTACCAAACCTCTAACGGCCGAAAAAACAAGGCTCGTTCTCGTAGTGTACATATCTACAGAAATGCATTTGAACACGATGAAGATAGCACTAACTTCATCTGAAAACAAATCAGTGTCCTCTTGATGCTTGTTGTCTATGGTGTCCCAAACATTAGCTCTCGAAATGTATTGGTATACCGATTAAGCAAAACCCAAGCCACTCCTGGGCTTGGACAAAATATTGAAACCTTCAATGAGAGTATGTTTATCTCTAAGGAACTTGTACTGCTACATAAATACTTGTAAAAGTTGGACTTGTGTAAAGCAAAACTTATATAATATAATAGCGTACATTGAAATGGAATTCAAGCAAAAAGTAGTTGTCCGTTTGGAAAGTGCTCAAAATGAAAACAAAACAAACAAAACAAAAACAGAAAAACCTAGGCCCATATTCATGAAACCGTTCTCATGCTCAAGTATGTTTTTTGTGCTCCAGCCTAATTTCGTGTTTCAGTTATAAATTTATATGATATTATTATTTGTTTAATGATTATTTAAAAAAAACATTTGAAGAGACTTAAAGCCGAATACTATTTTTAATGTTTCATTTTATTTTTTGATTGTTTTACATTATTTAAGTGAGTTTCAAGAAAGCAGGTTTAAGCATAGAATCCAAGCTTGAGCATGGGAATGGTTTCTTGAATTTGGGCCCAGATTTTAAAACATGTTGTTCTTATGAAGGCATTGTTGTATGGGCAGGGATACCTTTTAGATATATTATTGTTATACATACACAAGTAGTATAGGGTATTTATCATCACGTGAACACGCTCCACATTAGCAGTACATGTATCTATCGAATGTACATGTATACCTGAACATTACCAGAATATGTTTTAATTGAATGTATGCCCTATCAATACACCTATTAATTGATTGTATACCTGTATCTTGTTAGTTGAGGTTTTAATTGATTGTGTAACTTTACATGATCAGCACTTGTTTTTATTATTTGTTCAACACATTTTTGCATAAGGCTCAAGGAAGCAGCGATACACACATTGATCATTGAAGTAGGAGAAAACGTGAACAATCGTTCATTGTTGTGAAAGTTTAACAGAGAGATTTTCAAGCCCAAACTTTTGAAATATTATAAAGATAATGACCACAGTCTTTTAAACCTACATTGTCTTACTAGAAAAAAAACTCACTCACATCTTCTGATGCAATACTAGCTACTTTCATTAAAACTAGAAATAAAGTGTGAACCCAATATACAATGTACGTGAACCAGCACCCTCTACCAGTGATGTTTTGGCAGTACAATAAGTTTGGCAAAGTTCCTGTTCATGTTTGACATTCATTTTTTTATCATAAAAACCCACATTCTAAGAATATTTAGATCCACTGTATTATAAGCAATTAACGTAAGTTTTATACAATAATTAGTGATCAGTTTCAAAGTACATCTATATCATCAAGATACGTCAGTGTCGGAGTACGAAACATGATTGAATTAACGTAGACAGTACAGACAAGTACGCACTGCGTTTATCTATACTTGTATTTCAGAAGGGGACGAGTTTTCTGTTCAGTAGAGTTATAACCAATGTTATAATCGCCTGTGGTACCGATGAAAAGTTCGAGGACCTTAGTGCTCCTTAGAGTCCATGTTTCGCTAGCGCTCTTTGTCCTGGTTGTCGTCTCATCGTCTGAGTCGGATTTCAAACTCTCAAAAATATCATCCAGTGATAATATTTCATTTGACTGTACTTTTTATTAAAAAAAAAAGGAAAGTTTCACAGTCGAAGGGTATACTCGGGATCTTATTTCAGATCTTATTGGACTTGTTGTATATAGATCGCGAAACCCGTGTCACAGTTTGTGAAATGGTCTACGTCAGTGTGACGTTGTTATAGCGAGACCCGTGTTTATCTGAAGGCGTACGTCAGTGTCACGTTGTAAAAACATCACAGTACAAATAATGTAACAGCCTAGTCTTGCTCAAGTCCAAAACTGGCGGGTACTTATCCACCATCAAGAGTAACAGTAAAGCGATGGGTACGAAAGTCGACAAAACTGAAAATATGAAGCAAAACCTTAGCATATACTAAATGAACATTGTGGAGAAATACAAAGAAAATAAAGAAATACATCCAAGAACAAGTTAATTAGAGTAAACAAAATCGTAATTCAAACTCTAAATCAAAGAAATTAAGGGCAAAATATGAACAAGGACATTTTGTACGTGGAGGCTCGTGTTGTTGTTGAAGGAGAACAAACGACTGGGTGATCCGGAAGGGTAGGCTAGATATGTGTCATCGATGACATCCGCTCTGTAAATAAATAGAGAAAAAACCAAAAAATCGACATTTTGCAGTTTTTGACTTAGGGTACTAAAGATGAGTTCTTAATAGATGAAATGGTCATATTTGTGAAATTAATTGTTTACATGTACTTTAGCTCTCTGCATCGTTAATCACCGAAAGCATGTTATTTTTAACTATTTAGCAGGATACTACGTTTACTGTATAAACAATTGAAGAATGCAGATGATTGGATAAAAACTTTTCTAGGTCTATAATGAAATGAAAGTTAGCAAAGATAGTTGGCTGATTATTACAAAGCAAGTGTGAACGGAACAGGACTAGGATGTATTTGGGATAAATGAAGGGTTCTAATCGTTAAGGAAAGAATCATAGATAATAGGAGGGGGTGTAGCAGCAGAAAGAACTGCTCTAAAACGTGAACGTCCTGAAGTTTGCTTATGTCAAGTGATTCACATGTAGGACAGCACTTCACAAATCAGTACTTAGAGGCATAGCTGGGATCAGATTATAATCTCTTAAACACTAAATATAGAAACGATAGATAGCATTTTATCACATAATGTACTGTGTTATCCAGTGGATATTAACCCATGTACTATGACCTATCAGCCCTGTGATTGGTTGTAAATTTCAATTGTTGCAATTGAGACGTCACGCCTAGAACAAGAACATGACGTCACAGACTTACGACCTTGAGTCTTTTTCGCGGCTTTTTGCATTTGTATGTTGTAGGAAAATTGTCGTTTTACACGAATGAATGCCACAAATCTTGACTAAGTAATAAAAATGATCTTACACTCGTTTTCATTTCATGTAAAACTTATGAAACTCGTCCCGAATTTTTCATTTAAGCGAGCCTAAATATCATATAAAATGGAAACTAACGTAGGATCCTATGTATATAGATCGCAGAGACACGTATACTCTAAAACTAAAACTCTAAAACTAAAGAATGTTAAAGATGAATTCCATGTAGATATTCATATCCTACCTGTAACCTTGGACACTTAATAATGTGTATGACCTCTTGTTACATACCTTAGCATGAGCTGAGTTAAAATACTACTTAAAAGTATTACTGTATCTTTCCCTTAGCAAAATTCGGAATGCATCTGTAAATTATGGGGGAAGTTATGTTCTTTTGTTTCCCAGACGCTGCTCTGGTACAATTGTAGATACATGTAACAACTGGTTCCATTCAGGAATGATTCCACTTCGTACAAACATGGTATCTCATGCTTCTGAATGAAATTAATACTAGCATCCTGTATAATGCACCCAATGTCGGACTTAATGATTACAAGATTTCATGCTCGTTTTCTTATACCAAAATATTTGTCGAGCGGCACTCTTAAGTATTTATGACAGTTGACCATTTTCTACGACAATGCTAGAGAGTAAGAAGGGAATGTAGTTTTTTCGTTTTCTTTGATCTATTTCGACAAGCAATAACTATGTCACTTTACTTATTTGAAGTAAGTATTTAAGTTCTTCTTTCATCGGTGCTAAAGTGTATAATGGCGATCTCGTTCGTTTACAGAGGTACATCGTATGATCAAGATGATACCATCTTCCTCACATCCGCACTATCACCAGGAAATAGAATAGGCCGAAAGAGATTGACGTTCGTGCTGCGTTGATCTAATCCACAAAGGCGTAGGTGTAAAGCGATAACATCGATAGGGATGAAATCCATCCCTGATAGCACCGGAAATGACGTCAAACATTGGGGGAAAGTAATTATTTACCTTAACTTTTACTAACTGTGTTTTCATACAGTTACCTTAAAGCTTTATCCCTCTGAGACGCCATTGTGACAATTTAAAACACAAGAAAATTCCCGTTGACCAAATAAAATGCTGGTTTAGTTCATTGAGTCTTACAAACAGGGAGTGACGGCCTATGCTCCCATCATTGTATCACAAACATGGGCTCTTCATTGCTGCGTTTAACACGAAATCCATTTTATTCGTCGCCAAAAAATTGCACAACAGGGGAAGCCGTTTCCTGTCTTCTACATAGTATGACTCTTTAATGTTATAGACGAATGGCGTTACATAGTTTCCTGTGTACAACAGTGGATATCTCTAAACCGCATTCATAAAATAACAGTTGGCGGTTCTTAACATGATTAAAATTAATGTCTGCTTTAACGAAGCCAATGTATTCCGGCGCCTTTGTAACGTGTCATTGTTGCAAATCATAAACTGTCAAAGATTGGCGCAATGGCGTCAAATTTAATTACCTCTTTAGCAGTAATGTGTGGGAGACGACGTTCAGTTTATAAACAAGACTTTCATTTGGTGTATTGTGGTCTTATGTAGTGTATCACCGTGTTTAAACACGTACATTACAGATCGGGGATATCTTCTGCCTCGTTCACCGAATTTGTACAGAAAATGCGATGTCATCACTTAATACTGCATTAATAATGTACGAGATTCGCTACCAATGACAATTTGCATAATTATACATTGTATTACAGAGTTAACACTGTTCGCTCATTTCCTGACTTCTCATTCAATCCCGTTTTGATATAACACCCGCTGATATCTAATAATATATACGTTTTTTAATGTAGAATTCTGTCCTAAAGAAGATATCATAGCTGCATTACATATATCCTCAAAGCTACGTTTTCAGTCTTTTAAACAACATTTTTCAACAATATAATGTACTCAACCCTTGACATCTCTCTTAAGAACCTGTGAGAGTTGTTACGGCTAATTATCACATTTATGTCAGCTATTTTTTTGTTGTTGTTGCTTTTTTCTGATACCTACGGCTAGGCTGGATGTTGCCCCAAGCAATACAGCACAGGTACATAAATATAGTGCAGAACTGCTACTAGCACAGTGTATTGTATGTTGGCACACTACGTACGGCACGATAAAGCACCATAGAGTGCGGATATAAAGCACAGTAACTATACAGCAAGGATGTATAGCACAGGATACAGCAAGGCTTTATAGCACAGTATACAGCAAGGTTTTATAGCACAGTAACTATACAGCAAGGATTTATAGCACAGGATACAGCAAGGCTTTATAGCACAGTATACAGCAAGGATTTATAGCACAGTATACAGCAAAGATTTATAGCACAGTATACAGCAAGGATTTATAGCACAGTATTCAGCAAGGATTTATAGCATAGTATACAACAAGGATTTATAGCACAGTATACAGCAAGGTTTTATAGCACAGTAACTATACAGCAAGGTTTTATAGCACAGTAACTATACAGCAAGGATTTATAGCACAGGATACAGCAAGGATTTATAGCACAGGATACAGCAAGGATTTATAGCACAGTATTCAGCAAGGATTTATAGCACAGTATACAGCAAGGATTTATAGCACAGTATATAGCAAGGATTTATAGCACAGTATATAGCAAGGATTTATAGCACAGTATACAACAAGGATTTATAGCACAGTATACAGCAAGGATTTATAGCACAGTATTCAGCAAGGATTTATAGCACAGTATACAGCAAGGATTTATAGCACAGTATACAGCAAGGATTTATAGCACAGTATACAGCAAGGATTTATAGCACAGTATACAGCAAGGATTTATAGCACAGTATACAGCAAGGATTTATAGCACAGTATACAGCAAGGATTTATAGCACAGTATACAGCAAGGATTTATAGCACAGTATACAGCAAGGATTTATAGCACAGTATACAGCAAGGATTTATAGCACAGTATACAGCAAGGATTTATAGCACAGTATACAACAAGGATTTATAGCACAGAATACAACAAGGATTTATAGCACAGTGTATAGTAAGGACTTGTAGCACAGTACAGCACGGATGTACATGGTATAGCGCAAATACAATGTAGCACGGATTTACAGCACAGAACAGCACGGATTTGTAACACCACAACACATTTGATTTGTAGACAAGGTACGTACACAAAAAAAGTTTTGGCGTTTTCTGGTTGTGAATTGTTTAACGTTGGATAAGTAATTAATAAATATCACACAGTATGAGATATAAATTGCTATGTTGCCTTTTGTTTTTCTTAATTATTTTCTATTTCAATTTTGATGTATATCTGAAAATATTTCCTTGTAAATTCTCTTTATGTTACATGTAATTGTGCACATGAACTGCATTTATTTTTGTGCTTATTACATGTTTAGACCGGTATGTTTTTCGTATATGATATGTTATAACGTGAAGGTCGAAATCTATCTTCACCTTCATGGGAAGGGAAAACTCTATACCCTACCCATTACAGCTTTAATTGTTGTCAGAGTTACTGTACATGCATCTCGAATACCCTTTTCCCAGTTAATGTTATCAAATACTACATGTAATCATTTTTAATATGACATAAATTTAATCAGGACTTTGCATTTCAAATATTCTAATCCACCGCACAACTTACGTTCCCTCTGATTTATTTCCTAAAGGAGAAGTCATGGTAATGTATCATGTTTTAACGATAACGGTTTTAGTCTTTTAAAAAATACTCCTATACAGTAAATTATAATTTAACTACGTCTATTACAAAGCTATAGATAACTCGAAAGAGCGGTTAGAGCTAGCCGTCATCTTGGCTGAGGTTTTTTTTGATCCCCTTACGTATTGTTTCGGCTAGGGTTTGTTTGAAACGGATGTTGACCCCATGGCCGGGAAATACATCTACAGAATGACTTTGATATGCTCCTATCCGCAGGCAGTGTTTAACGTTTTACCAAATATGTCATTTTGTAAGGAAAAAAAATTGTCTTACACAGTATAACATACACAGAACTGTGTATCCTACTAGAAATTTCTGTAAGTCTGTCATGTTGTATATAAAGTGATAAAAACCTGAAAATAAAAACATTCACGTATATGTTGAACCGATTTTTCAGATTCATACCACATCAAAAGCACATGATTGTTATATCGCTTAAACCAAACCTTCACAGGCTTTGATTGGAAGGTTTCGATACAATGTTCACTGTCATGTTTTATTTCATGGTTCAAATCATACATCTTGGCTATGAAAATAAAATCATACTGACCAATACTGTGCAATACTGACCAATACTGACCAATACTGTACAATATTGTTCAATACTGACCAATACTGTACAATACTGTACAATACTGACCAATACTGTACAATACTGACCAATACTGTACAATACTGAACAATACTGTACAAAACTGACCAATACCGTACAATACTGTACAATACTGACCAATACTGTATAATACTGACCAATACTGACCAATACTGTATAATACTGACCAATACTGAATAATACTGACCAATACTGACCAATACTGTACAATACTGACCAATACTGTACAATACTGTACATTACTGTACAATACTGTATAATACTGACCAATACTCTACAATACTGACCAATACTGTACAATACTGTACAATACTGTACATACTGTACATACTGTACAATACTGACCAATACTGTATAATACTGACCAATACTGTATAATACTGACCAATACTGTACAATACTGACCAATACTGTACAATACTCTACAATACTGACCAATACTGTATTATACTAACCAATACTGACCAATACTGTACAATACTGTACCATACTGTACAATACTGTACCATACTGTACCATACTGACCAATACTGACCAATACTGTAAAATACTGACCAATACTGTACAATACTGACCAATACTGTACAATACTGTACAATACTGACCAATACTGTATAATACTGACCAATACTGTACAATACTGTACAATACTGTATAATACTGACCAATACTGTACAATACTGACCAATATTGTACAATACTGACCAATACTGACCAATACTGTACTAATACTAACCAATGCTGTACAATATATTTTTATGTAAAACGTTTACTAAACATGTAAAAATCCTTTAAAACATTTAATTCTCAAACAACGTAATGTTAACGGATTCCCATGAAGGCTATATTAAGAATCGATATTCCCGGAAAGCCGGTTTACATGAGGTTAAATAGATGATATTCTTTTTCAGTTGTCGCTTTTGGGCTAATCTTTTAAAAGACCTCGCTGGTCGTCAATGTGTAACTTTTTAATTATATACTAAATGAATGATTAACGCGCCATCGTTGTCTTCTGTTCACTCACTCGGAACTCGGCTGTAGTTGCTCATATTACCGGGGAAATTCGAGCGCGTGAGAACGATACGAAGTTTTCTCAATCCGTCATGTGGTCAATTTAATCCAATCAGAAAAGCAGTTATATAGATAAGGTATGATAATATCTTAAATATGTCCCGGCAAATTCATTCCATAGAGAGTGTTTGGAAATATAAAAAACAAAATATAAAAAAATATATACAAGGAATTGTCGTTGTTTTTTTCATCCGAGCGTTGGAGATTAATGAAGAAGATGTTCGCCTGGCAGCTGTCCTACACAACCCGCGTAGCACATGTCATAACAAATCAAGGTAGTGACCAATTTCCGTCACCTTACATATTGTAAACATCTCGTTTCCCCTCGAGTCTGTTACTGATCTTCTTGTGCCATGGTTGTAAAAACACAGGGGCGTGAGAATATGTGTATGAATCTCTCTTCGTATTTAGGGCGTATGATAAGACAGTCCAAAGGTTTAAATTGACACTCAATACTTACAGAGAGGGTGACAGACCCTCAAAGCCTAAAATAGACCTCAGGTTTCCTTCATGTAAAAGTAACATGTCTGGGAGGTACAGAAAGATATGCATGGCTTCGTTGGAAAGACAGATAATTTGTCCTTTCTTTCAATAGTCTCCTATAGCCACGCCAAAGTAATCTCTTTACTCAGTATCCACTTATTCTCGAAACAAATGTCAGTTACAGGTATACAGCCATTTTTGCATTATCGAGATTGTCAAGTGCGAACATCACAAGTCTCCTTGGCTGGTTATTTTAGGAGCGCTTTCCGATATTGGTCGTTTACCGTCAACGTCATCCATGTAAGAGAGGCGTTTCAAATATTTGTTGAAGTTATGACGGGTAATGTAAATATGCGTTAAGCCTCACGTCTGTGTTGACGCCCAGAGTAATCTAACGGAATTTTGGTTACAGTTCTCGAAGTTCTGATTAAATCTATCACCTTCAATTTCATGTTCGAATTATTTATTAGAGTACCTTTCGTCTCCCTAGTTTTCCATATCATACTCTACACCAACCCGAACCCTATATATGAGATCGAGGGGCTGATACATTTATTACATATAAGTTGTTTTCATGTTGATAATCAAAGATACTAACGGATTTTTTTTGATATAGGACCTTAAGTCTCCATCAGACTCAAGTCTGAGGACGTCATTTACACTAGATTACCTGACTATAAACTATTTCTCTCTGCTAACCTGAACTCTTAATATATGTTCCAAGCGAAGTCTGGAGGAGAGTAGAAAAAACTTTTGCAGGCAATCTTGTTTCAGAATAGCGTGTCATTTTCGTACAAATGATTCGTCACGTCGTGTAAGTTTCGTACCAATGATTTAGGGACGTCGTGTAAGTTTCGTACCAATGATTTAGGGACGTCGTGTAAGTTTCGTACCAATGATTTAGGGACGTCGTGTAAATTTCGTACCAATGATTTAGGGACGTCGTGAAAGTTTCGTAATAATTATTGGAGGCGTACGTCTTGTCACTTTAGTACAAATGATCTTGAAACTGTATGACAAATATCGAAAATAAAGCCAAAAAATAAAGTCACTGTTTGTTTTTACTAGAAAAAAATCTGTCCCGTTGTTTGTTCCGTATCCCGTTTCGTGTTGCTTACCACACTTTAACGACCCCGCCCGTTTATATAATTTACATGCAACTCCAGTTCCACTATTCACGATGACGCAAGTTCCTCAAACTAATAAATTCTATAAATCATTTTCAAAACATTAACATATGTCATTATTCGTCACTTTTATTTATTGTTGACATTTTTGAATCACAAATGGCAAATATATTTCATCTTTATGTGGTGTAGAAGAAACACAGTATATGTGAATATGTTGTTATCCGTACAGTCACACCAAGGCAGTAGATCACGATGGTTGTGACTTGGCCCCAGGGAGTGCTGTAAAAAAAGTCTCAGAAACCTCGCCGTTCTGACATTTAGGTGATGGTGGTCGCGTTGTTTATTGGGAAAACATATGGCGTTACTATCGTGAGCAATCTTGTCGATGTATGGAATGGCCAGCAAGGATGTGTATTTCCGAAGGGAAATCAAACCAATGTTTAGTTGCTTACATCTGATGATTATTAGGGACATTGAAAGGAAGGATGAGAAAGAAATTGATGGAAAAAAAACATTCGATATGTTTCATCACAGATTTTATATATAAATAGATGTATGTAATATAGAAGGTGTACGACCCAGTGGCGTTGTAAGAAACAGATGTAATGTACGCCCTTGACACATTTCTAGTTAATAATTAACGATCACGACTACCGACGTACCCGCCAGAGTACTTGTAATTGACAATGGGCAGCAATGATTACACGCCGATACATAGCTCTGATAGATACACCGACTTTAATTATACCATCTTTTAGTCTACTTATCAATTATTGGCATGTACTTCTGTCTGTTACTGCAGTAGGGATAACGTTGTCGGAGGAAGGGTGGGCGAGGATAGTTGATTGTTAAAAAAGGAAACAGCCAGTGTACCAAAACCATTCCAGAAATTAAATTTATTAATTAGAAATAATACAATGTAATAATTGAGAGGTCTAAATAAAGTAGACGAAAACGCACTGGTACCAATCATGCTGTAAAATTGCTCGTAATGCATTTAGCATCTTTGTACAAATAATTTCCTACAATTGAGTGAAAAAAAATAATGTTTTACCCTGTGTTACATCTAAAGAATAAATGCAAATGTCGAGTGCCGCAGTGGATAGCGCAGCTGCGCCGATTGGACGTGAAAACGTATGGGTTAACCCGCCCAAAACCGTGTACATTGTAGGTTTACTCCGGGTACTCCGGTTTCCTCTTTCATTAAGACCCTCAGCGGGTTTCCATTCGAGCCAATAAGAGTGATTTATTTAAGTTGGAGAAACAACGTTTCACAACTATTGTAAACTAAAAAAAATTATAGTAAATGCAGTCAAATCCGTCAAAGATCATACAGAAAAAATAATTATTTAATAATTGCAACTTTAAGTATACGATATATCGTCCCCCGACGGCGCCTCATCTCTGGAGCATATCCTATTGGCGTTCATGTTTGACATCTAATATGAAGTTTCGTTGTTTGCAGACATACATTGACAAAGATTAATGAAATACTGTATCCAGTAGTTTGGTCGATGATATTTTTCAAAGATTAAATAAAAAGATTTTTGAATGTTTATGGTGTCTAGACTAGAAAAAAGTATGTAATATAAGGACTTCCTATAGTACATCAGGGTTAACTAGACCATGGTAACGAACGCGCACTTCCTGCATGGTAAGAACGTACATATGTGTACAGTGTAGCTATATATTTGCTCCACCTACAGTAGTACATGAAATAATAATAATAATAATTCGAGATTCTTATATACCGCTTTATCACATCCAATTCCGTAGGTCGTCTCAAAGCGGTTCACAAATTATTATCCGTGGTTATAGGGCCTTTGCAACTAGCCAATATCTTTCTCAACTCCATGGGGAGCATACAGCCGCAGCTGCCATTTCGCCGGGCTCGTGACCGAAGGGTTGCGGGTTCGAGTCACGGCACAGCACTGTGTTGTATCTTCGATCAAGATAGTTTACTCCGCTTGTTCCAGTCTACTCAGCTGTAAATGAGTACGTGATTGGACAGTGCTAGAATTGTTGAATGCTAGCTGTTAGCGCTGACATGGCAGCACCGACTGTATGCACCCCAGGGAGTTGAAAAAGGTATTGGCTCGTTGCAAAGGCCCTATAACCACGGATAATAATTTGTGAACCGCTTTGAGACGACCTTCGAACTAAGCTGTGATAAAGCGGTATATAAGAACCTCGAATTATTATCATTACAACATTGTAGAAAGCTGAACATGGCCAGTCGCAGGAAACATATCGCCGAAGGAGCAGCCTAGACGGAAAGTAGCTAAACTAAGGCCAACAATCATTGTGGACAGACAAAAAATAGGCAAATAATCTGACTTGCTGAGCACAGTGTTAGCGAGATTTCATCGTAGGTTTTGAATGATTTTGAAGACAAATACGTATGTTCAGCAAAACACTAATTGTTTGCAGCAAGTGAACGCAAGTAGATAACAAACAAAAATAAGGAAAACTCAAATCAAGCATAAATACACTATAAGGTAAATCAAAGTCACCGCAAACAAACGTCTTGAACAGCACGGGACCTAGATGATCACTGCCCCAAGTTATCTGGTAATGACACAACATAAACCAACAGACTCCTTTAGATCAGCATCAAATCGAAAATGCATCGCGACAACGCATGCTCTGTTAATTAATGACTTTTGCATGGCATTAACCAGCATCGCTCTTTACACATAAATATTGATTATAACTGTATGCATCAACGGAAAAGGTGAAATGCTTTGTTAATACGTAACAGTTTATGAATGATATTAATACCAAATCATGTATGGCTTTCACACACGTATAAATATTCTCCTTTCTGTATAATAAAGTATAGGTGTGGTAGGTTGTGTGTGTGATGTGTATACAAAGAGGGGTGTGTATGGGGAAGTCCAGTCACCGAGTCAGCTCAGTGGGGAGGGTACACTACACAACAACTTACCATCTTATCAGTTACAGATCGCCAAAAGCGAACAGTCCGTTCACCCGTCCGGGGAGTCTTGACCATCTGTTGATAAACAAACTATGCTAACAGCATGTGCGTTTAGTTACTGACCACTGCGTGAATGACCTCTGTCCAAGCTTCCGAATGTCTGTATTAGAGTGTAGCTAAAGATAATTGTACAGCACTCAACCACAGGCCCGCCCGAAAACTGGAGGATTTTTTAACAGTTGCATTTGTAAGTATAATATTTTTATAATGCATAAACATGGATATATATTTGGAACAGATTAGCTTTCTGGTGTTCCATCGAATTATAAGTAGCAAAATGTTTCAGCATTTTTGCGTTCACTGCTTGAAGCTAATAAATTAACGGTTTTCTGTTTTTGAAAGGGTAGAGCAATGAATATTCTCTGACCAGCTGACTATCAAATGAATCGTGGTACCAGTCTGTGAGAAAAAGGTGAAGGGGAGCATGCATGTGAGGGATACATTCCCGGTCAGTTAGAGCTAGCTAAGAGAAAACCATCTTCGCTATTTATACTCGTTTCTTATGTACGAGCGAAACTGCACATGGAAGGTATATATATATATACGCATATATTCCGTGTACTTTTCGTAAGCAACGACAAAAACTAAAATCTGGAAATCCTCCAGCGTGACAAAGGCATGTAGTCAAATTTGTCGCTATCAAAGAGGTTCGACATTTCTGTGCAGCCTCTGTACCGCGGTTCCCTGACACATGGTTGTAATATGTGGAGTTTCCCGGTGTACTGAAGTACGGTGCAGTTCAAGGTCACGGAGTCAGAAGGGGACGTAAACAAAGATAATCAGTAGCCTAGGATGAGAGGTGTGAACAGGAGCTTGCCGTCATTAATCATGACACATTTGCGCGGGAACAACAAGTGCACGAGACAGGATGTTCACGGCGGCATAGGATCCTGACAGATGTGTTGTTATCCCCTTATCAATTTAAATCCAACTGCGTTAATCTTTTTCATTGGGGTATGCTTACATACAGCTTAGTAGCGTCATTTTGCTTTGATCTCGATCTGCAATGCTGCTAGACCTTCTTACGCTAGTTAGCATTACAGTTATGCATATAAGTAATTCCTTGCTACTGATAACATGAACTGAACTAATTGATGATTGAGTATATACATGTACGAGTGCATTTTCTGTTGTGTGTTTAAAAATAATTTATAAGACAAGTTGACCGTTCGCCATTGCTCAAACTTTGCACTGCTTTAACCTAATATAATGCATTACTAATCTACATTGAAACAGTTTTGAAATGGAACAGGGGAAGGCTACGGTTGCTACTGAGAACGCTCATAACTTCAGAAACACCACTTATGGTGGCTGAAATAACCACTAGCCTAAAGAGTGTATTTTTATAAAGTTCTGTAAACTCTGGTACAGAATAAACGAGAAATCTTTCTGACCCGAAATGGCCATTGATCAACGTCTGTGTCAATGGACCCCGTCATAATGACAGACCAGAGACAGTGCTACACGAACGTAGACTGTTCGAATGCTAAATAAATCAGCTGATCATTACGTGTGTGTTTCCCAGACAAAGATACATCACATGACAGTAATCACCCAGCTAATGTCCCCAGTCTACTATTTACCATATGTCACCATAGAAACACGATGTTTACCTGTTACGTGCACGTACAGTACCACAGGCATGTGTGGTCAAGGAAATATCCTTATCATGTGGATGTATCATAGTGTCATGGTTGTAATATGTGGAATTTCCCGGTGTATTGAGGTATTATAGTATGTATTAGTATATCATTGGCTAATTAAAAAGACAATAAAGCTGGAAGTGAGAAAACAGATTATTGGTTACGGACTGGTACCCTAGTATAACCTTTGGAACACATTAAGCGTCCGTTGACAATGAGAAAGTATTACCTCTGGTTTCTAATCCTTCCTCTTGGGTCTTTTAGACTTAAGCGCACGCTGTTCAGTATCAAATATTAAAATTATCTACAATGTACAATTACGGTGCCTGATTACATTTTACGTGTATCTAAATTTAACCATTATTATCATTTCCTTTACATCCTATAGTGAGTTGATACCATCGTCATGCCGATGTCAAAGACTTAAAGATCACTCTAATATACATGTATAACGTACATGTTGAAACTTGTCTAAATCATGGTGATAACAATAAATGGTAGCTGTCGTCCAATGATCCTAAACTCCTTGTCTGTTACGTCATAACATGACGTCCGATATCATTATGTTTTGTTGTCATGCCATGTGACCTTAGCTGATGTGTCGTCATATGAACTATGCTTTTACGGCGTCATATGACGTTAACTATAATGTTTGTTATGTGTATGTACGTCTACATACATAATATCTTAGCTGTTTTGTTTGTTATGTACTCCAGGACCTTAGACGTTATGGAGACGTTTGGTTTAGTTTGGTTTGTATGTGCTCTACGACCTATTTTAAAACAGCTACATATATGTATGGCCATTTTAGGACCAGCCAGGTTTTGGTGGTGGAGGAAAACCTTAATGCTCGGAGAAAACACCACCTGCGGTCAGTGCCTGGCGATTGTCCATACGATAGTTCAAGTTAGAAACAGGATATAGTTTCCTGATACATGTATATGTGTACGAATGAGAAGGGAGGAGAACGGTAGTATTTAGTACGTGTTTGTATAATAGTTGTGTTAGCATGTCTTCCGAACGATAATAAACAATTCATTATGTATTATGACCCGTTTCATGGACACAGATCGATATATCTAGTGGGTCAACCTGGCCTTACTGCGTACTTCACCAAAGTGGAGTTACATCGGTATATCGGTCATCCAGACACTGTGGTTCCCTTAATTCATATATGTTATATACTATGGTAATTCAAAGAAGGTAAATTCCAGATAAACGCCACTAAAAATTGGTTTAAGTCATCGACTTTTTAGAGTGAAAATATAAAAATGTCAGAGGGGGGGGGGGGGGGGGGGGGGGGGGGGGATTTCGAGCAAACTCCCCGACTTCCAGTTTTTACACACTTAATCTTTAATGAGAGTGTAATCAAATACATTTTCAAAATGTTAGAGCTCGACAGGACACTACGAAGTGCTACCCTGGGGACAGTGTCTGCATAAGTGCTTTACACAACATTTACAGTAGAATTTGAGGAGCATCTCATTGTATAAGTATAGTTCTTAGAATGTTACATGCACGATCATGTGTTTCCAGAAATCCAATTAACACTCATTAACACTTCTCTGTCTATACAGATGCTGACAGAACGGTAATGCGTCCCTAGCATAATGCCAAGTGCGACCTATATCCTTACAGAACCGTTACGAGATCAAACTTCTTGATTATTACACCTGTATTGTGTGAACGTGATTTCTTAATATAGGCACTGTGAACCATTACCCGAATTGAAGACGTTGTTCTGTCGACGAGTTCCATGGAAATCCAAGACTTTAAAAAGACTAAGACGCAGCTTTTTTTTTTAATTTTAGATTATTCAACATGTTTTCTTCTGTTCAAACTCGGTCCAATATGGGATAGTCAAGAATGGACAATCCTGCCGTAACTCTTGCATGGCTAACCGTCCTTCTTGTCAACGTCTACTCACAAAATGCCCAAAAGGCGGCGCCAGTATACGTTGGGGGAACCAGAAGAGGGAATTACTCCTCACTTAGCAAGTACAACAGAACCAAACTGGACATACGTAAGTAAAATAGAAATATCCACCTTGCGGTAATGCGACCAGCCAGTGTACACACAGAAATATACCTTTGTATAAGTATACCGCCGTTCTTTTTACTGTATCCTATAACTTTGACCAGAAGTGCCACGTCTTTAAATGTAATAATTTGGAAGTTAATACATATTTTTTAACTGTCACAAGGCACACACAGATATTTCCAGAAATTATGGTTCCTAAATAAATTCGAATAATACGGCAACTACTGCATAACTGTGATCCCTGAAAAAATAAATCCGAACATAACTGTGATCCCAGTATAAATCCGTTGACTAGTGTGGTCCCTGTTAAATTAGTCTATTCCTGTTATCCCTGATTAAATCTGTACTTTATTGGAAACCTTATAGTTACCATCGAATATAGTTCATACTGGCATGAACATCTAAAAAGAAGAATATGCTGTTCAATATTCCTAAGTTCCCTGGCATTGAATCCTTTTTGGAAATAACGTGGTTGTACTCTTGATATCTTTCTCATTTCAGGAAAAATTAGGCAGCAATATCCACGTGGACCAATACACAGGAGTGCCAATAAAAACGTTTCAATTGAATGGGATTATACAGATTTTAGTATACAGTTCAATAGCATTCGCGGCCCCGCCTTCAAACTCAGGAGAGCGCCTCGTGCCACATGCGGAGAACCTTGGCCCTTACCCCAGCATTACAAGGCTAATAAAGACAAAGTGTATCGAATAGAACAGCATTCATTTAGTATAAAAACAGAAAATTCTACGTGTGTTATTTTAGAAAAGGCTATACAACGTTATAAAGATGCCATTTTTAAATATGCTTCCGAAGAGTTCTACGACAATTTGAAATACTTGAAAAATGGTGGATTTGATAAGGAAATATTAAATATGAGAAAAATTCATGAAGATGCTTCACCTATTTCCTGGATGTCAGTGGTGCTAAAAAACTCATGCTCGAATTATCTGCACGAATCTTCTGACGAAGGATGTGAGTATGAGTACTTTGTGTTATAGTTTTAAATGTCAGTGGAGAGCACATATATTTCGGTTATTTTACACTTAGGTGAAGCTAGGCTGCCTCTTTATATTTTGTGGTGTACAAAAGTCATTGGACATTGTTCACACGTGTGATTGAACAGAAACAGGCCTGCAGATTGGAGTCTTGTTAGATTATCCATCGTTGTTATCGGTGATATCCCTCTCTTTAAATCCATTCGTGCATGGATAAAACACAAGCACTCTCTTTTATTTATTTTTTACAGAGAGAGAGAACAAGGTATTGTGAAAAGTGGGAAGTATTTATTTAGAAAGTTTTATAAACGATGAATAAGTTGTCATCCGGCTACAGATGTTTTTGTTCTGTTAAGTTATGAGGAGTGGAGGTCAAATCACTTAGAAAAAAAATGTATACATGGTACATGTAAAGCTGTATATTGAAATTATACATAATAGCATAGCATTTTGAGATAAAACATTTTAGTATGTGAAAGTAGGATGAAACATTTTGAGCAAGGTATTTTAAATGATATTTTATAAATGACTCGAACGATCAATTAGAAAGCATTCAATCAGACTACTCCAAAACATAATTTTAAATTGTATTTCCTGTTTGTTTTAAGGATTCAATACAAAAGTATTGGTATTTTATTTACTGTACTCTACCACACACGCCTGTAAATTGTCCTTTCTTGATAAAACCGAATTACAAATAAGATGTATTGTACATGTATATTCCCCTTGTTGTAAAGACAACTTCAGGACAGCATATATATATATATATATACATGTTTCCAGAATAAGTGTCCGCCTTTGCGACACTAAAGTACGCTGTCTTTCCTTTGTTTTATTTGTTTCTCGTTTTACGTGTACAGATGTATATATATAAGCAGTTTGAAATAAGCGCATGTCAGCATTTATTCAAAGCGCAATACACGTGCGCACCTGAGTCAGGCGTAGTGAAATACAGTTTACATGTACATGTACATACATTTATGTAGCGTCTAAGTCACAGTACATGATAGCATCAACGTCACACATCAATACATGTCAACATTTAAGTCACAGTGACCTACTTTTGAACAGCGTTTGAGTAACAGTGAAATCTATGTCAGTAAGTCACACACGACAAAATACATATCTACATCCAAGTTACAGGACGAGATACAGTCGAGCACCGGACTCACAGCGAATAACACATCAGTGAAACATGTTGTATTACAGTATTCCCGCGGCCTGCCATAATTCCACACTTGATTGTCCCAAGCAAGTGGTCTGATTTAAAATAAAATTAGTCCGAATTTCAGTTTCAATCAGAACAATTTCATCTAAATTTGATACAA
Source organism: Mizuhopecten yessoensis (assembly GCF_002113885.1). NCBI lineage: Eukaryota > Metazoa > Mollusca > Bivalvia > Pectinida > Pectinidae > Mizuhopecten > Mizuhopecten yessoensis. The sequence goes on from NW_018404662.1 coordinate 2,457,382, forward strand.
AATTGATGAGAGGACGAGTTAATTCTATCAATGTCAATACCCATGGAGAGTTCATTTGATAAAACGCAGCAAAGTTTAAAATGAGGTTTACTACGAAACCATTATAGCTGACAAATTACAATACATTGTTTATAAAAAATATATATTGCCACGTGTGCGTTGTAACGTCACCCTTAATTGGTTCATAACCATGCATTATTGTGCGTGCTCTTAGCCTCTCCAGTATTGCAAGTGTAAGCTTCTAAGAATTACAAAAATGTGTACATGACATGTTAACGCTTCTCCACACACCTTCTGTACAGGTAAGTACGTGACATGTTAACGCTTCTCCACACACCTTCTGTAACAAGGAACTATAACATCAGATGGGTGTTGCTGGAATGAAAACGAGGCATTACGGGACAAAAGTGTACGCTCACAAAAGAACACCCTAATTTAACTTAAATAGATAAGACGGTATCTAAAGTTTTAAGACTTCGAGCGCATGCAACCATTTCTACCTTTACCGAGGCTGACCTAAACCCTCAAATGCCCAGTACTCCATACACATAGAGATGTTCGAACATGCTGTGATTATTACAAATTGTAAAGAACTTATCTTCTTATATTTGTTAGATTCACTATTGGTGAAACCATCTGGGATCTTCCTGATCGCGAACGAGGTGTGGGGTGCCTTGAGGGGACTCGAGACTTTCAGCCAAATATTATATAAACGGCAGAATAAGGTAAGCTAAACGTATGCCTTTAGGATTAAAGCAACTTGTATGCGACAATTTTAAATTGTACATGTACTGTACAGATTTTACATAATCTCTTTTCATAGCGTTCATTGTTATGTTTTTCATAAAGTTTCAGATCTTTTTTTGTTCTTGTTCCAAACATGTCTGTTATTCCGGTTAAATATGTCTCTGTACGGTATATGTTGTCACCCGAAAATGTACCAGGCCAGGTGTACAACCGCGTGTTAATGATGATAACCCGTAAACCAGGAATTGAGAGATTTTTGGTACTAACACAGCGTAAATAACGGGTCGATAACGCAGATTATTTTTGCCAGATAGCTATTAGATCACAATCTGTTTATTTTTATCGGATCGATGAATTCCGTGATTTAGCCGCCAATAACGAGAGAAGCACCTTGTCTGTGGAACGCGCCAAGACTCGTCATCACAATAAATGATGGCAACAGTTTTAGATGAATTGACACTGAGGGCCAAGGTCGACCTTTCTAAAAAAAAGTTTTGTCGGTCCAGCCGATACCTCCCCTGTCAAGTCCGGCGCCATGGTGACGTTCACAAGCCGTCATTTATTTAAAAAACGCCAATTTCACTTAAACTCTTCTCAGCATAAAAACAAGAGAGGGATTGGTTTTAGTACCGATAGCGATCACTGAACAATACGGCATTCAGCTACCTTCTGTTAGCCATACAAATTGATCTTGGAATTACATCTAAGTACATTACTGCACGAGCGTTGCATTGGAAAGCTTGTTAGTATTACTTCAAGCCACAAACAAAATATTATTCAGATTTGTTTGAAGGTGTTACATGACCAATAATGCAGTTAAACACTCCGTCCGACAATTACGTGGGCACCGAATTTCTATTTGTGTGTGTATACATACATGTACAAGTGCATGTGGCGTGTTTATGTTTACGGAATGAATCGTGGCAGAGTATTACCGCTTCATTTTATGTTTTACGATAATGGTATAATATCTATTCATTTCCAGGGTGTTTATTTTTATGATTAAGTTCAAGACAGAGATTTGTGTTGCAAGGTGTTCGCTCTCGGGACAGAGATTGAGAGATGTGCTTCAGTATTGTAATCAGGAGACGGACTGGTGTGCATCGGAAACGGGGCTGATGAATCTTTTGTAAACGGACGAATATGCCAATTATTGTTATTCTAATTATGTTTATGATATCGAAAGACGCAATGTATATTAATGAGATTCTAAATGTTAAATATCAGCACAAAAAAAGACGCACAGTAAATATCCACCATAAACATCTAATTTACAAACACCCACAAACAAATATCTAAGCAATACACATCCAAGTCATAAACATCCACACAATAACATCACACAATAACATCCACACAATAAACATCCACACAATAGCATCACACAATAGCATCACACAAAGTAAGCATCCATATCCAGAATAACTATCTTCACAAACATCCACAATAAATGGTCAGGTAAATCTTATAGAACGTTGAAACAACCAACGACAGTAATAAGCAAAACAATAAACATCTGCCATTTTTATCATCATCTATACAATAACTAGTTATACCATACACACCCTTACAAACCCAAACCATACACATCAACGCCATAGACGTCTACACCATATACATATATATATATATAATACACAGCAGTGTCATACACATACACACAATACACACCCACCATACACACACACACACCATACACAACAACAACAACATACACTTCCACACCATAAACACCCACATCATACACACCCATACCATACAAACCCACACCATACACACACACACACCAACAACATACACACCAACACATCAACAACATACACTTCCACACACCAACAACATACACACCCACACACCAACAACATACACTTCCACACACCAAGAACATACACTTCCACACACCAACAACATACACAACAACACCATACACACCCACACATCAACAACATACACCCCCACACACCAACAACATCCCCACCCACACATCAACAACATACACACCACACACCAACAACATACTCTTCCACACACCAACAACATACACAACAACAACATAAACACCCACACATCAACAACATACACACCCACACCATACACGCCCACACCATACACACCCACACACCAACAACAGACACTTCCACACACCAACAACATACCCGTCCACACACCAACAACATACACAACAACAACAAACACACCCACACAACAACAACATACACACCCACTCACCAACAACATACACACCCACACCATACACACCAACACATCACATACACTTCCACACACCAACAACATACACAACCACACACCAACAACATACACATCCACACACCAACAACATACACAACAACAACAAACACACCCACACAACAACAACATACACACCCACTCACCAACAACATACACACCCACACCATACACACCCACACATCAGCAACATACACACCCACACCATACACACCCACACAACAGCAACATACACACCCACCCCATACACACCCACACCATACACACCCACACCATACACACCCACACAACAGCAACATACACACCCACCCCATACACACCCACACCATACACACCCACACATCAGCAACATACACACCCACACCATACACACCCACACCATACACACCCATACCATACACACCCATACCATACACACCCATACCATACACACCCATACCATACACACCCACACCATACACACCCACACAACAGCAACATACACACCCACCCCATACACACCCACACCATACACACCCACACCATACACACCCACACCCCAACAACATACACTTCCACACACCAACAACATACCCACCCACACACCAACAACATACACTTCCACACACAAACAACATACACACCCACACACCAACAACATACAAACCCACACACCAACAACATACACACCCACACCATACACTTCAACATCATTCACATTCACATCATACACATTCACACCATACACTCCCAAATAATACCCACCCATACCGTACACACCCATTCCATACACACCCATACCATACAAACCCAAAACAAACACATCAACGCCATAGACTTCCACACCATATACATGTATATATATAATACACAGCAGTGTCATACACATTCACACAATACACACCCACCCCCTACACACCCACCATACACACACACACCCACCATACACAACAACAACAACATACACTTACACACCATAAATACCCACATCATACACACCTATACCATACACACCCACACCATACACCAACAACACACCAAAAACATACACATCAACACACCAACAACATCCACTTCCACACACCAACAACATACACTTCCAAACACAAACAAAATACACACCCACACACCAACAACATACTCACCCACACAACAACAACATACACTTCCACACACAAACAACATACACTTCCACACACCAACAACATACACTTCCACACACAAACAAAATACACACCCACACACCAACAACATACACACCCACACAACAACAACATACACACTCACACACCAACAACATACACACCCACACACCAACAACATACACTTCCACACACAAACAACATACACCCCCACACACCAACAACATACACTTCCACACACAAACAACATACACTTCCACACACCAACAACATACACCCCCCACGCCATCCTCACCTACACGTCCACAACATACACACCCACAAACCAACAACATACACACCCACACAACCACACCATACACACCCACACAACAACAACATACACTTCCACACACCAACAACATACACACCCACACAACCACACCATACCCACCCACACATCAACAACATACACACCCACACATCAACAACATACACTTCCACACACCAACAACATACACTCCCACACAACAACAACATACACTTCCACACACCAACAACATACACTCCCACACACAAACAACATACACACCCACACAACAACAACATACACTTCCACACACCAACAACATTCACACCCACACACCAACAACATACACACCCGCACCATACACACCCACATACCAATACACACCCACACATCAACAACATACACACCCACACCATACACACCAACAATATACACACCCACACTGCCACTCCATACACACCCACACCATACACACCCACACACCAGCAACATACACAACCACACCATACACACACACATCAACACTATACATACCCACACCATACACACCCACACACAAACAACATACACTTCCACACACCAACAACATACACCCCCCACGCCATCCTCACCTACACGTCCACAACATACACACCCACAAACCAACAACATACACACCCACACAACCACACCATACACACCCACACACCAACAACATACACACCCACACAACCACACCATACACACCCACACATCAACAACATACACACCCACACCATACACACCCACACACCAACAACATACACACCCACACAGCCACACCATACACACCCACACACCAACAACATACACTTTAACACACCAACAACATACACACCCACACCATACACACCCACACACCAACAACATACACTTCCACACACCAACAACATACACCCACCACGCCATACTCACCTACACGTCCACAACATACACACCCACAAACCAACAACATACACACCCACACACCCACACCATACACAATCACACCATACACACCCACACACCAACAACATACACACGCACGCACCAACAACATACACTTCAACACACCAACAACATACACACCCACAACATACACACCCACAAACCAACAACATACACACCGACACACCCACACCATACACACTCACACCATACACATCCACACACCCACAACATACACACCCACAAACCAACAACATACACACCCAAACACCCACAACATACACACCCACACCATACACACCCACACTCCAACAACATACACTTCCACACACCAACAACATACACACACACACCATACACACTCACACCATACACACCCACACGTCCACAACATACACACCCACAAACCAACAACATACACACCAACACTCCAACAACATACACACCCACACACCAACAACATACCATTCCACACACCAACAACATACACACCCATACACCCACACACCAAGAACATACACACCCATACACCCACACACCAACAACATACACACCCATACACCCACACACCAACAACATACTCACCCACACCATACACACCCACACCCCAACAACATACACTTCCACCCGCCAACAGCATACACACCAACAACATACACACCCACACGTCCACAACATACACACCAACACACCAATAACGTACACACCCACACACCCACACCATACACATTCACACCATACACACCAACATACCAACAACATACACTTCAACACACCAACAATATACGCACCCACACCATACACACCCACACCATACACACCCACACCATACGCACCCACACCAAACACACCCACACACCCACAACATACACACCCACATACCAACAATATACACTTCCACACACCGACAACATACACACCCAAACCATACACACCCAATCGTCCGCAACATACACACCCACACACCAACAACATACACACCCACACACCCACACCATACACATTCACACCATACACACCAACATACCAACAACATACACTTCCACACACCAACAATATACACACGCACGCACCAACAACATACACGACCACACACCCACACAACCACACCATTCACACCCACACACCAACAACATACACACCCGCACCATACACACCCACATACCAACAACATATACACCTACACACCCACACCATACACACCCACACACCAACAACATACACTTCCACACAACAACAACATACACACCAACACACCAACAACATGCACACCCACACCATACACACCCACATACCAACAACATACACACCGACACCATACACACCCACACACACCCACACCATACACACCCATACACAAAAACAACATACACTACCACACACCAACAACATACACACCCACACACCAACAACAGACACACCCATACACCCATACCATACACACCCATACACACCCACACCATACACACACCCATATCCAAAAACAACATACATGTACACTTCCACACTAGACACATTCACACCATAAACACCCACACCATACACACCCACACCATATACACCCACACCATACACTTCTACACCATACACATTCACAACTTATTATGTTGCAGCTTGTTACGTTGAGTGACAGATGATGGTTCCCGTGTAAGACAAACGACGCCCCCTCGTAACTCTCGTCACGTGCCTGTGGCTAACTATGTACTTTAGCAACAAAACACTTTGTAACTTGTCTGATTTACGTCACCGTGATGTGAGTTATAGGAACCCCTACCCCCGGGCTCGCATTAGTCACTCCCCGATTTTCTCTGTTTCCGTAAACTGTAGCTCGTTTTCTAACAGAGACCCCTAGTCGGGGTTAAAAAAAAATCCCACACTGTTACAATTTGTTTTAGAAGAGTGAACGTTTTGTTTAGAAAATAAACAGCCATCATGGTTTTCTTGTTGCTTCATTCACTAAATTAAACCACACGAAATTAATACAGAAAAAATGACGTTTTAATTTTTTTTCTAACTAAAACTAGAAACCTTCACGTTGTGTTATGTGTAACTTTACCATGAAAGATCGACGTTGTCTAGAGGCTTTACAATGTTCATACAGCTATGAAAACACAAGCTTAAGTAACTTCGTAACTTCTGAGGTGTGTAATGTGATTCGCATGATCTCTGCGGTATATGTGCACATATCACCATGTAAATTAAATATAAGAGAAAACCAATCTTCAAGCAAGACCAAGTTTCAATTCACAAAGGACATTTTACAGCGTTCTTAGAGGTCCCCTTTTCATCTCGACAACTTTGACAGATGTGAATAACGGTAAACGCAAGAATCCCTAAAAATAACGATTTATAGTGTAAACTTTAAGGGGAGAATATGTCAGTTGCATCCTAAATACATGTATGTTAACATACAACAGCAATAGAATACATTGAGTTCTATTTGTCCAAGGTCAAACGGAGTTTAGGCCGTGACCTCACATGACGTCACGCTTAGGTCATGTGATAATGGCGGCACGAGAGGAAATCACTTCATCAGGATTACAGGCAAAGATGACAGCCGCAGAGTCGAGTGGGGACAGAATAAGGTCAAGTCTCGCCTGACATCATCAGAGGTCAATACTCACGGGGCAGATTTAAGAGCAGAGTGCTGTGCTGGTCATATGTTGTGATTACTTTGTAATCAGGGTGTAGAGGTATAGAAGGAATATCACTCTGTATCCCGAGCGTGGAGAGTGAGAACAGTTCGATTTGTTAGTATTACGGTAAATCAATAATGGGGACGAAACGCCTATTCGTGAACACTGTTGGTAGCATTGTTTCGTGAGGTATATTATCACACGATTTATATTAATGAAGAAATCCGTTATATTCTATACTGTAACGTAATTTGCGTGTGAAATATGTTTACGGTTGTGGTAGTACAATTGTAAGATATTTGCGAAAATGAATTTGTTTACATGTGTTTGGAGAAATAACACTGACATTTTTGTTATCTTCTCACACTTATTCAGAAGACAACTTCAGAGGAGACATACCTTGTGAAATATTTGCAAACAAAACATGTTTATCCCGAAACACCGTTATATGTACAAGAAAACAGTCTGATGCATCTCAGAATGTTTTTCAATTTCATGCTGGTACAATGTACGAACGCAAATCGGTTACAAACATATTAACCATGAAGCCCGCTACCCTGAAAAAATGCCATTCAATCCTTTCTTTCTTTCTAGTTGTTATTGACGTAATATAGATTTTCCCTTACATTTCCGATATTGGAGTGTCTGTGTGGTCAGGGCAAACAACATTCATGGAACAGCCTAATGTCACAAAAACGTTTGCTTCTACAGATATCTCTTATTATTCGAGACGGGAGGAGAAGCTTCGAAATGACGCTGAACAAATTGCGTTCAAGACTCAATGAACACCATTTCTTCAGGCAATGCTAATAGAGAATCTTGCAGTGGAAATGTAGATATACATTATATGTTGACATCTCCTGTTTTTGTTTCAGTTTTATATAAAAGATACAGTGATAGAAGACTTTCCGAGATTTTCCCATCGAGGCATCCTGATTGACTCATCAAGGCATTTTATTAAAAAGAGCATCATATATGACGTCATCGTAAGTAGTAATATCCATGAGAAGTGCAAATACTTGCAATGAGTAACTTATTTATGGATATTTTACGATTAATGATAAAAAAACCAGTGCACGTGCATGTTATGACAATACGATAAACAAGAGATCCCAGAGGGATCTTGGTGCCCACCATTGTACCATCTTCATTAGTTCTTTGTTATTTGTTCTTTTCTCTTCTTTCCTGTAATCTGCACCTTGAGGTAACTTTTGATGTGTATACATATATAAAGCCAGCCTTCAAAAGTGATTTTGTCATTTCACATATTTACTAGTACAGTACGTAATGTGAAAGAAATAGAATCGATCATTGCAATATGAGAAAGATCTGTTTAGCTCCTCCTTCAGCCATTTTGTTTTTATGATCAGTCTCAAAATATAACATACAAAACGAGGGATCAAGGGGAACCTACATATTAAATTTGAGAAAGATCCCTGAAGTTATTCCTGAGAAATAGTACTACCAAACCTTCAATGTCAAAAATCGAAGACGGCTGTCGGTAGGCCATTTTGTTTAACTGATCAGTTTCAAAAGTAAACATGAACAATAAAAGATAGTGGGGAAACTGCATTGGCTGGCCCAAAAAAATGTTTTTTGGGCGATTAAAAAATTTGAAGCACTGACCCAAATGACATATTGGTGGCCCAAATAAATTTCGGAAGAAATATTTCCACAGCATTTAACACAATGCTTCAGCACATTTAAATTACATATAACATGACAATGTTTTTAATATGTAAAACAGATTTTTTTTTATATATTTTTGATTCTTCAATCCTAGTTAAAATCTGACATGTTTCCCAAAGAAATACACAAAACTCGCACCCTGGCCTTATTTATATAGAAAATCTGAAAAAAAATCATCACATTTTCTAAATCACGGACAGTTCGATTCAAATCGATGTAATGACAACTGAAAGATGTACTGCCCCCCAGTTAATGTAGAAGGGACTATAATTTCTTTTATTCATACATTTTTCGACAGTCGCCCAAAATATTTTTGTTGGGCCAGTGACTACCTCACTTTTAACAACTTTTTGGTCACCCGAGCAAGACTTTAATCGCCATTGGCGAGCGGGCGACCGTCCATTTTAGGCACAGCAAGTGCACAACAAGGGAACAAGGGAAACCAACAAATACAATTTGAGAAAGATCCCTCCGGTACATTGTACCTCCTGAGAAATAGCCATAACAAACTTTCACTGTCAAAATCAAAAATGGCTGCCTGTCGGCCATGTTATTCATCCGATCAGTCTCAATAGTTGCCCATCACAACAAGGGGCCAAGGAGAACCTACATATAAAATTTGAGATAAATCCCTTGGGTACTTCCCGAGAAATAGCGATAACCAACTTTCACTATCAAAATCCAAGATGGCTGCCTGTCGGCCATGTTGTTAAACCGATCAGTCTCAAAAGTTGCCCTGTACAGCTAAGGACCAAGGGGAATCTACATATAAAATACGGTTTTTAGCCCACCATCAGATGATGGTGGGCTAAAAACCAAATGTAGTAAATTATGACCTTAATACACGTAGTTGCCACATTCAGTTTCTTTTAGTGATAAATTGTTTCTTATCAACTACATGTATTTTCATGTTTAAAGATTACAAATTTTATTAGAATAAACGAATGTCCCCTCAAGTTTATGAGTTTTTGAGAACTGATCATTTGTAAAGGATCAGGCCGTTTTGATTGCGAGAAATTCACAATTAGGTTATAGTTTAGATCACAGACGCTATATAAGTATTGTGTACTTGTATACGTTGAATGTGAGTGTTGCTGATTGTCGGAGTTCACGGGTTCCACCGTAAGTAAGTTTTAATTGATGTTTGGCTGATTTTATTTGTTACAGGAAGGCATGGTACAGAATAAGATGAACGTTCTACACTGGCACCTGGTGGATGACCAGTCATTTCCGTACGTGAGCCGGACTTTCCCGAATCTCTCCGACAAGGTAGATAACTCTATTTAAAATCATCGTTAAAAACGGCGAGTTTAAAGGCTTACCATTATGCGAAAATACACAAAGAACTCGGGGGTGGGGGATATACTTAATCCGTATATTTTTTTTAACTCACAACGACTTGAATTTTCAAATGTTCCCTTAACATTTCTGCAATATATTATGTTGGTGTTGACGGGCATATCCTTGTTTAAATGCAAACATAAACGCATAGAAGCTACTGCGCCCTTATTTTATGTTGACAGGGCGCCTACCATCCGTCGCTTGTGTACCGACCCCAGGATATTGCCGACATCATCGAATACGCCCGGATACGAGCCGTCAGGGTCATCCCTGAGTTTGATACTCCTGGTATGCCTAGCGCAAAACACATTTTAGTCAATAACTCCCACCTCAGCTATTTATGATGCATAATTTGATTATCTAAATGGTTACATGCACCGTTATTCACCTGTGTATTTATATATAATTATGGCACACGTAGAAATAATAGTGATCTTATAACCCAAATGGAACGAAATCAATCAAAGCGCAAAATAAGGTTAACGCTCCATAGATCTTAGTGTTCACATTTTATTTAACCACTTTGATTCATATAAAATGCATGATAATAATGCTTACAGCATATCGCCCATAAGCGAGGAGTCCCTTTAAACCTAGGTCAGAGAAACTGTTCCTGATAGTCAAGAGGGAAACATATCATAAAAGGTTATAGAGAAAGGATTCGCTATAGTCCAGAGATACATGTTTGGTAAATGGCCTGAAGAAAGGATTCCTGATAGAGAAGAGGTTCCTTTCCTGATCAAACAGAGATAAACAAGTCACCCGTTAGTACAGAAACGAAGCTTTTTTAACAGTGCATGTTTCTTGATAGTCCAGAGATCAAGGTTCCCTGATGATAGAAGTCCGCATAAAGATATTTCATTATATAAATGTGTCGTTTCCCGTTTGTGTATTTCAGGTCACACGTTTTCCTGGGGGTTTGGTCACCCGGAAATCCTCGCCCAGTGCTACATGAACTACAGACCAGTCCCGGGCTATCTAGGGCCCATGGACCCCAGTAAAAACTACACGTTCGACTTCCTCAATAAACTATTCCGTGAAATATTTGACGTATTTAATGATCGCTTCGTTCATCTAGGAGGAGACGAAGTGCCTTTAAACTGCTGGTTAGTCAAATTCCAGTCACAGATCGTGTCATGTGATAAAATAGATTATTATATTTTCATATTATTCCCGACAACTGATTGGCCAGGAATGCATCACGTGTCCACCGATAAAAACCGATATTGATTTGGAGCGCGTGATTTTTGTTAAAGGACTGGGTGTTTCTAAAATTAGAATTAGGACGCGACTCCAAACAAACGCATCGTCCCGCTTCCGTAGATTTTTGCGGTGACTTTTTTTCCAGATTGCTAACATTACTGTTTTGAAATAATGAAACAATTGTAGCCTTTGAGTTCCGTCGATACCTGTATTTATCGACCCGAGAAAATATATATTGACCTCGGACTGCGTCCTCTGTTAATATATCTTTTCTCGGGTCGATAAATCCATGTATCGACCTCAGCCAAAGGCTATAATTGAATAACAGTGTCTGTCACAGATCGCGTCACGTGATAAAATAGAACAGTGTCTGTCACAGATCGTGTCACGTGATAAAAGAGTACAGTTTCCGCCACAGCTCGTGTCACGTGATAAAATGGTACAGTGTCGGTCACAATTCGTGTCACGTGATAAAATAGATTATTATATTTTCATATTATTCCCGACAACTGATTGGCCAGGAATGCATCACGTGTCCACCGATAAAAACCGATATTGACTTGGAGCGCGTGATTTTTGTTGAAGGACTGGGTGTTTCTAAAAACAGAATTAGGACGCGACTCCAAACAAACGCATCGTCCCGCTTCCGTAGATTTTTGCGGTGATTTTTTTTTCAGATTGCTAACATTACTGTTTTGAAATAATAAAACAATTGTAGCCTTTGACTTCCGTCGATACCTGTATTTATTGACCCGAGAAAATATATATTGACCTCGGACTGCGTCCTCTGTTAATATATCTTTTTCTCGGGTTGATAAATCCAGGTATCGACCTCAGCCAAAGGCTATCATTAGATAACAGTGTTTGTCACAGATCGCGTCACGTGATAAAATAGAACAATGTCTGTCACAGATCGCGTCACGTGATAAAATAGAACAATGTCTATCACAGATCGTGTCACGTGAGAAAAGAGTACAGTTTCCGCCACAGCTCGTGTCACGTGATAAAATGGTACAGTGTCGGTCACAGTTCGTGTCATTACATGTAGATAAAATGGTACAGTGTCGGTCACAGTTCGTGTCATTAGATAAAATGGTACAGTATTTGATAGTAGAATGCATGATATCACAATATACTCATCGAAAGATAATTGCGATATACGTTGTATTTACCAACAGAGAAACATTTGAATTTTGAAACATTTAGACGGTACGATGAAGAATTCTCAGTATTCTTTTCACTTTCAACAATAGTTGTACATATATGTGACAAATAAATAGTTCCAATTCCGAATAGGAGTATCTCGAAAGTCATTGAAGTCCTGACATATTAAACACTACTTAATATGAAATGGTTCAGTCTGAACTTATTTGGGCATATTATGTAATTTACTAATCGGGGCTCGAGTCGAATAGACTGTAAATTAAAAGACAGGTATGTACGAAGTTATATTAACTTTCATTTCCATGAATACACTTTAGCACATGAACTATCTGAGTACTATATAGATAGATAGGTATCAACACAAATTTATTAATAAACTTGCGCGTGACCTCATATAGGATCAGTACTTGTGACAGGATATGGGATATATTTCGTCAACTCGGAGTGATATTGAAGGCAGTACACAAAGAATAGTATTTTGTTTTAGGACTTCCAACCCGGACGTAAAACATTTCCTTTCCATGTTGGACGATCACTGGAATACCTCCTTCAAGATGAAAGATCCGATGGTCAAAGTGTGGAACTATTTTATAAACAGGTAGGGTTTTTGTGACGTGTTACACATGTTCAGTTTTTATGAAGTTCTACACAAAAGACACATTTGTCTTGGTGATGATTGGCTACCTGTACATGTAGTTACATTTGCACTGCGCTTCCACAAGATGTACCTTTAAAAGTTTTAAATGTTAACTGTAGGACGTCATAATAATAATAATGACATCAGCCTGATTACATAGGCCTCATAGCTCTTACACTTGTCATCAAATTAGGGGAAAAAAATATTGCTAAATTGGAACTTGTTTGATTGCAATCTGATTCTCAAAATTAGGATCGGCGGAATCTCCCAGAACGAACATACACACGCGCAATCCCATAGAAAGCTTGAGAGCACGTTTTCTTTAAACTTAGAATGAAAGTTTTTAGTAAAAGTAATTAATTGGAACTACATTAGCTTACATACAAAATTACAATACAGCGTCATGGACCATGTTTAAATCCCCTTACAGTTTATACCCGTATGACAATTAAAACTAATTTCTGTTCTTATTTCAATGTGCTATAGTCTGTAGTGTGACTTTCAGTTTTAAGGTGTACAGAATGGATGACCATTTACGTGAAGATTGGGCCTGATCTTTTGGTAATAAATAAATGTGATTCTTGTCGAAATGTACTATGTTTTGACTCTTGACCATGTGTACCAATGACAAAAGTGTCTCGATTTGTTATTTTAGGTTTACCGACAACCTTAAAAATATCTCTCGGGAACAAGGCCGGGAAAAACGCTTCATTATGTGGGAGGAGGCCATGCGAAATAAATTGAAAGTAGGTGATGTCATCAACAAGAAGAGAAAAGACGTGTTGAGAGGTTGTTTCGGTACATTTATGTATTACGTCCAGGATTAGTAGAGACAAAAATGGAATGAAATTCATCAGTTTGGTAGGCATAATCAATGCTTAGATTGTCTCGAACACAAACAGTAATTGAAAACTTATTTTGCGAGCTTTCAAAAACTGTTTCCTTTGAAAAGCAAAGAGTGTAAATGACCGGTGCCGGTCGATTCACTAGCACTTTTTGCTTGTGATAAAAAAGTAGGATTTATCGAGATACAACCGCAGTTTCATAGAAACTAGGACAGCTCCGCTTCAGTAGGTGAAACTTCATTGAAAGTCGTTACATTCTAAATTATTTGTTCATATCTCGTCCAGATTCCAAAAGACACGATTATCCAGATTTGGTTGGGCAGTATACGGGAAGTCCAACAGGCCATAGATCGAGGTCATCAAGTTATCTACAGCACGTGTTGGTACCTGGACTGGGTTGACCACGGTGTTCATTGGCCAAAGTACTACCGATGTGATCCCAACCCAATCCGAACAGGTAAATCATGTGTACAACACACAGACCTAGGTGATCGTACAGGTAATTAGAACAGGACTGGCTAGGGTAGACAGGACATGAATAATGGTAAAAAGGAAAGGACTGAATAGGGTACACATAGGACATATGGGTTATAGGATAAACAGGACATGAATGTACTAGGGTAAACAGGACATGAATGGTTGGGCTACAATGGACAGTTGGATATAAGGTAATGTGGATTGAATGGTAAGGATACACCAGACAGTTGAGGATAAGGTAATCTTGACATGATTTGTTAGACTACACCGGACAGATGGGTATAGGGTAAATCGGACATGCATGGCTAGGGAACAACGGACAGATGGGTATAGTATAAATCGGACATGAATGGCTAGGGAACAACGGACAGATGGGCATAGGGTAGATCGGACATGAATGGCTAGGGAAAAACGGACAGATGGGTATAGGGTAGATCGGACATGAATTGCTAGGGAACAACGGACAGATGGGTATAGGGTAGATCGGACATGAATTGCTAGGGAACAACGGACAGATGGGTATAGGGTAAACCGGACATGAATGGCTAGGGAACAACAGATATATATATATGGGTAAAGGATAAACCGGACATGAATGGCTAGGGAACAACGGACAGATGGGTATATGGTAAACCGGACATGAATGGCTAGGGAACAACGGACAGATGGGTATAG